>NC_142472.1:36997980-37305688 GCF_049115385.1 Moschus berezovskii
ACATCTGAGAAGTATGCTCAGCAAATCGATGAGATGCACCAAAAACTGCAATGCCTGCATCCAGCATTGGTCAACAGAAAGGGCCCAAACCTCTATGAAAACATCCAACCGCAGGTCGCACAACCAGTGTTTCAAAGCTGAATGAATTGGCTTTTGAAGTTTTGCCTCATCTGCCATAGTCACCTGACCTTTTGCCAACCAACTACCACTTCTTCAAGCATCTCAACAACTTTTTTCAGGGAAAACACTTCCACAACCAGCAGGATGCAAAAAAAAAAAAAAAAATGTTTTCCAAAGTTCACTGAATCCCAAAGCATGGATTTTTATGTTACAGGAATAAACAAACATTTCTCATTGGCAAAAATGTGCTGACTTCAATGATTTCTATTTTAATTAATAAAAATGAGCCTAATTATAATGAATTAAAACTCACAGTCCAAAACCACAATCACCAACCTAATATATTTTATTTTTTATAAATTGCAAGAAACTCAAGCATATGTAAGTTCTGATGAGGAGATATAAATAGAAAGGAAGGTACTGCCACCTCAGTTTTCCTCTAAGATCACAAGTTCCAGATAAAGCTGAGAGCAGCAGTTCTAGTCTGCAGGTTCTGGTTAATTTACTCTTCCAGGGTTAAATTATAAACTTAGATTAAACAGAGGAAGAATATCATTTTAGAGCATTAGATAGTCTTTACACATATTGAATTATGGAAGAGAGAGAAGCCATAGCAAGAGTTGCCAGGTCAGTTGTAAAGTTATTATGAAGTAAGTATATTTGTGTGTCAGCTTGTCCCAAGGGTAGGAACATGAGCACATTGAATTACTGTTTTGTGAGGAGGGCTGGAGGGAACTTGTGATATGTCCAGAGCACCTGCATGAGTCTGGCTGAGATTTTGGCAAGAGACCTAGTTTCAAACTATCTTGTTGTTGTAATTTTTATTGTTGCCATCAATTTTTGCATAATGTTGGAATTGGAAGTGGTGGAAGTGAGCCAGGCCCACTTCTGACCACCCCCTTCCTAGCTACTGATATTCTAAAAGAGGAATAATTGTTCATCTTAATGTTTAGAGATCCAGAATATTCTCTGAATGAGTTTTTCAAGCAAGGAAGTTTTCTCTACTAAAGTCATGTAGCCAATTGCGTCTCTATGGTTTTTTCTCAATAAGACTTGATGACCGACAATGCATGTTATAGGATGCTCGGGGCTGGCATGCGGGGGTGACCCAGACGGAGGATAAAGGGAGGAGGGAGGTGGGAGGGGGGTTCAGGAGGGGGAACTTATGTAAACCCGGGGCAAATTCATATCAATGTATGGCAAAACCAACCAATATAATATCGTAAAATTATTTGCCTCCAATAAAAAATAATTACCTAAAAAAAAAAAAAAAAAGACTTGATGACCGAGAGGCCAAAGGGCAGCTTTTACTAATGTCCTCTCTCCATGCAGCTGGCCATGCATGGATTATCAGGGCCTGGCAGTGATTAGCAAGAAAATATTGGAAGGACTGATACTAAAGCTGAAACTCCAATACTTTGGCCACCTCATGAGACTAGTTGACTCACTGGAAAAGACTCTGATGCTAGGAAAGGTTGGGGGCGGGAGGAGAAGGGGACGACAGAGAATGAGATGGCTGGATGGCATCACCGACTCTGTGGACATGAGTTTGAGTGAACTCCGGGAGTTGGTGATGGACAGGGAGGTCTGGCGTGCTGTGATTCATGGGGTCGCGGAGAGTCGGACACGACTGAGTGACTGAACTGAACTGAACTGAACTGAAGAACTAAATTTCATTTGGCTACTGGTTCTTTGTGTGATCATTCTTTGAAAAAACTCACATCATTCTTTGAACAATAAATGAGTTACAGGGCAGAATTTGAACTCCTTGACAAGTCCTAGTAACAACAGAGTGATGGATTCTTGTAATAAATTTATTTGAAGTATCAATGTTAATAACTCACCATGTGTGGGAGATTGCAAAAATAGCTGCAAAACTCTTTTACTTTTATGTCCTTGTCATGTGATCTTATAGCTCCTCCTGTCATGGGCTGCACTCCATTTCTCTCCCCGTAAATCAAGACTTGCTTATCTAGTAAAATTCAGTGGACGTGATGGTATGGCAGTTCAAGATTGAAGCCTCGTGAGCTCTTAAGTGTTTCTGGTCTCTTTCTTGGGATCCCTATCATGGCCATGTGAACAAGCTCAGGCAAGTCTCCTGGAGGATGAAGGACCAGTCAACAGAGCTGAGAAGCCCAATTAACCTGGTTGAGATCCTAGAGATGGAGAGAGCCCAGCCAAGATTAGCAAAGCCACTGGCTCAGTTTGCAGCTGAACATAAGACACAAAGGTGCCACACCATAACATCTCAACTGAGTACAGCCTAAATGGCCATCGCTTGGAATTATGAGCTAAATGATTAGTTATTTTGGAAGTGACTAAGTTTTGGTATGGTTTGTTACCTAGTAACAGATAGCTGATACATTATTCTGTTGGATCCCTTTATGCTAATCATGTCTATCATCACACAAGAGATGTCAACACTGGGGACAGTGAGTAGTTATTAAGCAGTTACATTCTCAATAGGCTATGCTGGTTCTTATACAACACAATTTACCCACAGACATTTTTAGAAGCTCAAATTTTGTTGATATCTCAGATATTCTGTTGTAAATAAGTAACAACATTTATTTGGAGTTATATTATTTATCACACCAGTTGTACATACAATATGTTTCTGGGCACAATAGAGAATGCCTTTATTATAAGCCGCTGGGTGTGACCTACAGGAAACAGCACATTTTTCCTCCTCTTATTTTACACTATAATCAGTATATTTAAATCACAGAGTGAATCCAAAATATCAATCTATTTAGCATTCCTCTGTTTAATTCACTAACAACATAAAATATATGTGCATTTGGCAGCTGAAATGAAAAATAATGAGGCACTTAGAGAAATTAGATTACAACATTAAAATATAATAAGAATTTAATGATACAAGTAACATATATCCCTCATACATTTGATATATGTGAAGCTGCACAATTATCAACAGTGTGAATTTTTTCCTTTTGGTTGCCAGAAAGTATTCGTGTGATTTACAATCAGATATAATAATGTTGTTCTACTAGAATAAAATCTATTATGACATTATATACGACTTTTATTAATTCTATTCTATTCGATAATTGGAGACCTCCAATTTTATTTTTTTAGTGACAGAGTAGAGACCTCAGCTCATTTTACACTTTTTAATTTCATGCTTGTCTTAGGCTAAATCTTTTCCATAAATTTCAATTCAACAAAACATAGATGCAGTACCAAGTTAAAGCTTAATGAATTGGTTAGTTCTCAGAAGTCAAAGAAACTGGATTTTTTTTTAGACTCAAATATTTCAATTTATGTGAAATTTAGTTGAAGAGAATCATGCTTGAATCACTCATGCAACTAATAGCATTGAGTATGCATAGTATCTTTGATGCTAAGATATTCAGTTCAGTTCAGTTCAGTTGCTCAGTCATGTCCGACTCTTTGCAACCTCATGAATCACAGCACGCCAAGCCTCCCTGTCCATCACCAACTCCCGGAGTTCACTCAAACTCATGTCCATCGAGTCGGTGATGCCATCCAGCCATCTCATTCTCTGTCGTCCCCTTCTCCTCCCGCCCCCAATCCCTCCCAGTATCAGAGTCTTTTCCAGTGAGTCAACTCGTCGCATGAGGTGGCCAAAGTATTGAAGCTTCAGCTTTAGCATCAGTCCTTCCAATGAACACTCAGGATTGATCTCCTCTAGAATGGACTGGTTGGATCTCCTTGCAGTCCAAGGGACTCTCAAGAGTCTTCTCCAGCACCACAGTTCAAAAGCATCAATTCTTCGGCGATCAGCTTTCTTCACAGTCCAACTCTCACATCCGTACATGACCACTGGAAAAACCATAGCCTTGACTAGAGGGACCTTGGTTGGCAAAGTAATGTCTCTGCTTTTTAATATACTATCTAGGATGGTCATAACTTTCCTTCCAAGGAGTAAGCATCTTTTAATTTCATGGCTGCAATCAGTATCCCCAGTGATTTTGGAGCCCCCAAAAATAAAGTCTGACACTGTTTCCACTGTTTTTACATCTATTTCCCATGAAGTGATGGGACCAGATGCCATGATCTTTGTTTTCTGAATGTTGAGCTTCAAGCCAACCTTTTCACTCTCCTCTTTCACTTTCATCAAGAGGCTTTTTAGTTCCTCTTCACTTTCTGCCACAAGGGTGGTGTCATCTGCATATCTGAGGTTATTGATATTTCTCCCAGCAATCTTGATTCCAGCTTGTGCTTCTTCCAGCCCAGCGTTCCTCATGATGTACTTTGCATATAAGTTAAATAAGCAGGGTGACAATATACAACCTTGACATACTCCTTTTCCTATTTGGAACCAGTCTGTGTTCCATGTCCAGTTCTAACTGTTGCTTCCTGACCTGCATACAGGTTTCTCAAGAGGCAGGTCAGGTGGTCTGGGATTCCCATCTCTTTCAGAATGTTCCACAGTTTATTGTGATCCACACAGTCAAAGGCTTTGGCATAGTCAATGAAGCAGAAATAGATGTTTTTCTGGAACTCTCTTGCTTTCTCCATGATCCAGCGGATGTTGGCAATTTGATCTCTGGTGCCTCTGCCTTTTCTAAAACCTGCTTGAACATCTGGGAGTTCACGGTTTGCATATTGGTGAAGCTAAGATATTAGGTTAATACATACAGCATAGGAGTAGTTGGAGAATGTTAAAATCAGATTCATTGGACAGTTCAGGGTCCTTTGGCCTGAAATCACTAGCAAATGTATATCAGACTGGTAGAATTCCATAGAAGAGTGCCTTTTGTTTATGGCATATATGACGTTCCTTTTTCACAGTAACAGTGACAAAGACCCATTTCAGTAAATTGATTTTGCCAAGCTGTGTGACTCATTTTGTTTAAAAAGTTCAAGTGTGGTAAATAGAAAGAAAAAATTAGGTGGCAAATCAAAATGGGAGAGATTAGCATAGCATTTCATAATTTATCAAGATAAGATTAACAGCAAATTTATTTTTCTCCATTAAAGGCAATTCAATATGAGAGCTATCTCTGAATTGTGGAGTGGAACTGTCTGCCAAAACATATGGCCACTGAAGACTAATATTTAACTTTGCTAAATACAGATGCCTTTATTATTCTCTATGGGATACTTCTGTTGAGTCTAGTATTTTGGATGGACCTTTAATTTAGAACTCTGTTTCTTCCCTTCATAAAAAACACATATTTTTCTTTAACTCTTTTTTTAAATTTTGTTGCATGATTTATTTATGGATTGAAACACAGTAGACAACAGGTAAAATTCATAATCCTAGGAATAAATTTAAAATATAAAATAATTACATTTTATTAGAGGGACACATATAAAAATACCAACGTGAATTGTAAAGAAAGGAAAATGTTAGCTCATAGGTCCTAAGTCTAAGGTAGACTTGGCCCTTTAACTCATTTTTAATTCTTAATTGAGGAACATAAACTAAGAGACAATCACAAAAAATGGGCAAATTAACATGACTTTTCATCTTATGAAGTCTAGCAGAATCATCCTTCTCTCTGCACCTAACATGTCTTATGAGGTCTTAATACAAATAGGAGATTTAGGAAGCTCTGCCTTGAATTGGAGTGAACTGATTTTTGAAACTTAGTATCAAAGGGGAAAATCTGAGTTTTCTAACTTCTTATTTGAGGTGTGGAGGTTGAACACAGAAATGGAAGGATCAGTGAACCAAAGACATCCAGGATGGGTCAGGCATCAAAAGGAGTTCAGTTCTAGAAACTCTTGAAGGTATGAGGCAGAAGTCTGAGATTAGCTGTGGCATTCAGTGGGGTGTTTTCCAATAAAACTTTATTTGCAAACATAGTTGACATGGGTTATAATATACTACTTCTGTTTTATACTTTGTTGCTCTGATAAATGGGAGCTGACAATGTTGTGAATGGCCAGATTTAAGCATAGGGCCAGAGGGTTGCTTGGGCCTATAGGAATGCTGTAGACATGACACTGTGCCATGTGCTCAAACCATAAGAGGCCTAGAACTGATTTTACTTCCTTAGAGCTCTGTGAATATCACTCAGTCGTGTCCGACTCTTTGAGAACCTATGATCTATAGAGTGCTGGAGAATTCCGGGCCAGAATACTGGCGTGGGTAGCCATTCCCTTCTCCAGGGGATCTTCCCAACCCAGGGATCGAACCCAGGTCTCCTGCATTGCAGGCAGATTTTTTCTTCTCTTTTTCTAAAATTAATTTTTATTGGAGTATAGTTGCTTTAAACATTATGCTGGTTTCCGCTTTATAGCAAAGTCAATCAGTCACGCATATACATATATCCTCTCTTTTATAAATTTACTTCCTATTTAGGTTACCACAGAGCACTGAGTAGAGTTCCCTGTGCTATACAGTAGGTTCTTCTTTTTTTAATTTATTTATTTTAATTGGAGGCTAATTACTTTACATTATTGTATTGGTTTTGCCATACATTGACATGAGTCTGCCCTGGGTGTACATGTGTTCCCCTTGAACCCCCTCCCACATCCCTCCCCATCCCAGCCCTCTGGTTCATCCCAGTACACCAGCCTCGAGCATCCTGTATCATGCATTGAACTTGGACTGGTGATTCATTTCACATATGATAATATACATGCTTCAATGCCATTCTCCCAAATCATCCCACCCTCGTCCTCTCCCACAGAGCCCAAAAGACTGTTCTATACATCTGTGTCTCTTTTGCTGTCTCGCATACAGGTTTATCATTATCATCTTTCTAAATTCCATATATATGCGTTAGTATACTGTATTGGTGTTTTTCTTTCTGGCTTACTTCACTCTGTATAATAGGCTCCAGTTTCATCCACTTCATTAGAACTGATTCAAATGTATTCTTTTTAATTGCTGAGTAATACTCCATTGTGTATATATACCACAGCTTTCTTATCCATTAGTCTGCAATCAAAAAATGGGCCAAAGAACTAAACAGACATTTCTCCAAAGAAGACATACAGATGGCTAATAAACACATGAAAAGATGCTTAACATCACTCATAATCAGAGAAATGCAAATCAAAACCACAATGAGGTACCATTTCATGCTGGTCAGAATGGCTGCTATTCAAAAGTCTACAAGCAATAAGTGTTGGAGAGGGTGTGGAGAAAAGAGAACCCTCTTACACTGTTGGTGGGAATGCAAACTAGTACAGCCACTATGGAGAACAGTGTGGAGATTCCTTAAAAAACTGGAAATAGAACTGCCATATGACCCAGCAATCGCACTTCTGGGCATATACACCGAGGAAACCAGAATTGAAAGAGACATATAACTCCAATGTTCATCGCAGCACAGTTTATAATAGCCAGGACAAGTAGGTTCTTATTTTCTGTTTCTGATTTACTTTGCTCTGTATGACAGTCTCTAGGTCCATCCACATCTCTGCAAATGGCACAGTCAATTTTTTCCCTTATTATGGCTGAGTAATAGTCCATTGTATATACGTATCCCATCTTCTTTATTCATTCTTCTGTCAAAGGACATTTAGGTTGCTTCCATGTCCTGGCTATTGTAAATAGTGCTGTAATAAACACTGAGGTGCACATATTCTTTGAAACTATGATTTTCTCCAGGTATATGCCCAGGAGTGGGAGTGCTGGGTCATATGGAAATTCTAGTTTGTTTGTTTGTTTTTAATTTATTTACATATTTTAATTGGAGGCTAATTACTTTGCAATAATATAGTGGTTTTTGCCATACATTGACATGAATCTGCCATGGGTGTATATATGTCCCCCATCCTGAACCCCCCCTCCCACATCCCTCTCATCCCATTTCTCTGTGTCACCCCAGTGCACAAGCCCTGAACGCCCTGTCTCATGCATTGAACCTGGACTGGCGATCTTTCACATATGATAATATATATGTTTCAATGCCGTTCTCTCAAATCATTCCACCCTTGCCTTCTCCCACAGAGTCCAAAAGTCTGTTCTTTACATCTGTGTCTCTTTTGCTGTCTCGCGTATAGGGTCATCATTACCATCTTTCTAAATTCCATATATATGTGTTAATACACTGTATTGGTGTTTTTCTTTCTGACTTACTTCACTCTGTATAATAGGCTAAAGTTTCATCCATCTCATTAGAACTGATTGAAATGCATTCTTTTTAATAGCTGAGTAATATTCCATTGTGCATATGTACCACAGCTTTCTTATCCATTTGTCTGTACAGGCAGATTCTTTACCAGCTGAGCCACAAGGGAAGCCTTTAGTGCTCTGAGCCATCATATAGAGAGGCTCAGCTACCTTGCTGAGGAGACCTATGAGAGAGATGACCAACAGGTCCCTGCATAATCCAACCATTGAAGCTGAAGCATCAGATGAGAATGTTACACCATCTTGGATGTTCATTCATTACTCAGTTTAGCTTTCACTAAAGCATTTTTGATGAGGAACCTGGCAGTGTACAGTCCATGGGGTCACAAAGAGTCAGATACAACTAAGCAAATAACACACATCATGTGGAGACAAGCTGTTTCTACACAGTCTACTCAAACTGAAGATCTATGAGCAAACAAATGATTGTGGCTTTAAGGCACTAAATTTGGAATGGATTTTTATGCAGTGACAATTAAATGATACAGACAACATGCTGCATTTCAGTTGCTTTTGATTTCCACTCTCAGCTCATCATAGACTTTTGATGCTCCTAGTGCCTTCTTGTCCCCATCAAGACTCACCTGCCTTGAGAAAATTTCAGACGTTGTAGTAGGTTGTTGTGGTTGAAACAAGGAACACTGTGGGTTAAAGACCTGTAACATTATGTCTTAAGTCTTTTACCTAAGTCCCCTGCCAAGTTATAAGATAACTTGATGGAAGATAATTTGATAAAGAGAAATATTTTAATCCTAAATCATGATGTCAAATTATCCTTACCATTATCACCCTGTGAGGGCTGCAAAGACACCATAACTGTGTAATTTAATCCATTCTTAGTCCAGCGAACATCTTTGTGTCTGTGACCTTCCTGCAGAGGGCATATCATATACCATTTCATATAGCTGTTCCCCTTTCATCAGTCTAAAACCTCGTCTAATTCAAATCCTGTAGATGAATATCACTCACGCCTCTTAAGATGCAGATTTATATTGAAGTGAAGTGAAAGTGAAAGTCACACTCAGTCGTGTCCGACTCTTTGTGACACCATGGACTATACAGTACATGGAATTCTCCAGGCCAGAATACTGGAGTGGGTAGCCTTTCTCTTCTCCAGGGGATCTTCCCAACCCAGGGATCGAACCCAGGTCTCCCACATTGCAGGCAGATTCTTTACCAGCTGAGCCAGCAGATTTATATTATGTGACATTTATTTAACAAGAAAATAACAGTAGCGTTTTTCCAGACAGGAGAAGCTACAGACTTGAATTTTTTTCTGTACGTGAAGGTTTGGAAGCATCATACTAGAGACTGTAGTCCCAGTGGCCACTTAGGGAAGGTTACTGCTGACCACTTCTTAGCACTTGCAGATGACCTGTATTAATGTACTAGCAGACAATCACTCCCTATCCCTTAACTCTTCTCCAGAAATCACTGGACAGAAACTCCCAGAAACACATGAAGACTTTCGTCCTTGCCCTAAAACTACAAGGTAAGAGAAGAAAAAGATGGGGAAAAAAACGAGAAATTAGGATAACTTTCTGGAACTCTGATTTTGGCACGCTCTGTGAGAAACACTGGGCTGGATGAAGCACAAGCTGGAATCAAGATTGCCGGGAGAAATATCAATAACCTCCAATATACAGATGACACCACCGTTATGGCAGAAAAGTGAAGAACTAAAGAGCCTCTTGATGAAAGTGAAAGAGGAGGGTGAAAAAGTTGACTTAAAGCTAAACATTCAGAAAACTAAGATCATGGCCTCTGGTCCCATCACTTCATGGCAAATAAATAGGGAAACAGTGGCTGACTTTATTTTGTTTGGCTCCAAAATCACTGCAGATGGTGACTGCAGCCATTAAATTAAAAGACGCTTACTCCTTGAAAGGAAAGTTATGACCAACCTAGACAGCATATTAAAAAGCAGAGTCATTACTTTACTAACAAAGGTCCGTCTCGTCAAGGCGATGGTTTTTTCAGTAGTCATGTATGGATGTGAGAGTTGGGCTATAAGAAAACTGAGAAGAATTGATGCTTTTCAACTGTGGTGTTAGAGAAGACTCTTGTGAGTCCGTTGGACAGCAAGGAGATCCAACCAGTCTGCCCTAAAGGAGATCAGTCCTTTAAGAGTGATCAGTCCTTCATTGGAAGAACTGATGTTGAAGCTGAAACGCCAATACTTTGGCCACCTGATGTGAAGAGCTGACTCTTTTGAAAAGACGTTGATGCTGAGAAAGATATAAGGTGGGAGGAGAAGGGGATGACAGAGGATGAGATGGTTGGATGGCATCATCAACTCAATGGAGATGAGTTTGAGTAGACTCCAGGAGTTGGTGATAGACAGGGAGGCCTGGTGCACTGTGGACCATGGGGTCACAATGAGTTGGACACGACTGAGTGACTGAACTGAACTGAACTGTGGGATTGACTGTGTGCAAGATGTTTTTGTCCAGCACTTCTTTCCTCCAAATTACTGAGTCTTTTTCACATATGTTTTTAATATTCCTGAAAGTTTACCAATTAGAGATTAATTAGAGTTATTCATCATTCATTTATTAAAGAATATATGATTCTCAAAGTGTTAATGGACTTATTACACATTTGTGTAAATGAGTTCAACAAAATAACACTTGGAAATTGGTTTGCAATTTAGTTGACACCATGCATTCATGTAGTCTCCATTTTAAATTTTATTGCTCACTACCATCATGTAATTTAGGTAAAGGATTATTATCATTATTGCCAGAGGAAAATGTGACACAGAGATTAAAGTTCATGTCT
Source organism: Moschus berezovskii (assembly GCF_049115385.1). NCBI lineage: Eukaryota > Metazoa > Chordata > Mammalia > Artiodactyla > Moschidae > Moschus > Moschus berezovskii. The sequence continues at coordinate 37,008,962 of NC_142472.1, forward strand.
TTCCTCCTAACTCAATATCCACTATGTAAAGAGACTCTGAGATGTGATCTTAGGAAAATGAAGTCAGTGATTTCTGAGAAATAAATGGAGTAACTGAGGCTGGGGCAGAGATTAACAGCAAGGCCCTGGGCTCATGGTCCTCAAGGGAGAGAGGCAGCATGGAATAGGGAAGCAATTTTTCTTAACTTTTTATTTTATATTGGAGTATAGCCCATTAACAATGTTGTGGTATGAAAGAAACTATAAGTAAGGTGAAAAGACAGCCTTCAGAATGGGAGAAAATAATAGCAAATGAAGCAGCTGACAAAGAATTAATCTCAAAAATATACAAACAACTCCTGCAGCTCAATTCCAGAAAAATAAATGACCCAATCAAAAAATGGGCCAAAGAACTAAACGGACATTTCTCCAAAGACATACTGATGGCTAACAAACACATGAAAAGATGCTCAACATCACTCATTATTGGAGAAATGCAAATCAAAACCACAATGAGGTATCATCTCACGCTGATCAGAATGGCTGCTATCCAAAAGTCTACAAACAATAAATGCTGGAGAGGATGTGGAGAAAAAGGAACCCTCTTACACTGTTGGTGGGAATGCAAACTAGTACAGCCACTATAAAGAACAGTGTGGAGATTCCTTAAAGAACTGGAAATAGAACTGCCATATGACCCAGCAATCCCACTGCTAGGCATACACACTGAGGAAACCAGAATTGATAGAGACACGTGTATGCCAATGTTCATCACAGCACTGTTTACAATAGCCAGGACTTGGAAGCAACCTAGATGTCCATTGGCAGACAAATGGATAAGAAAGCTTTTGGACTCTGTGGGAGAAGGCGAGGGTGGGATGATTTGAAAGAACAGCATTGAAACATGTATATTACCATATGTGAAATAGATCACCAGTCCAGGCTTGATGCATGGGACAGGGTGTTCATGGCTGGTGCACTGGGATGACCCTGAGGGATGGGATGGGGAGGGAGGTGGGAGGCGGGTTCAGTATGGGGAACACATATACATCCATGGCTGATTCATGTCAGTGTATAGCAAAACCCACCACAATATTGTAAAGTAATCAGCCTCCAATTAAAATAAATAAATTTTAAAAAAAGAAGAAAAAAAAAAAAAACAGTGTTGATGTAGTTTCAGGTGGACAGCATAAAGACTTAGTCATACATATACATGTATCCATTCTCCCCCAAACTCTCCTCCTGTCCAGGCTGCTGCATATCATTGAACAGAGTTCCATGTGCTATATAGTAGGGCCTCATTGGTTATCCAAATTAAATAGAGCAGAGTGTACATGTCCATCCCAAACGCCCTAACTATCCCTTTTTCTGTCCTCCCCACCGTGGCCACCATAAGTTCATTCTCTGAGTCTCTTTCTATTTTGTACATAAGTTCATTTGTATCATTTTTTTTAGATTCCACATATAAGGAATGCCATACAATATTTCTCCTTCTCTGACTTACTTCACTCAATATGACAGTCTCTAGGTCCATCCATGCTGTTGCAAATGGCATTATTTCGTTCTTTTTAATGACTGGGTAATAGTCCATTGTATACATACCAGAGGGCTTCCTGGGGCTCAGCTGGTAAAGAATCCACCTGCAATGCAGGAGACTTGGATTCAATCCTTGGGAAGATCTCCTGGAGAAGGGAAAGGCTACCCACTTCAGTGTTCTGGCCTGGAGAATTCCATGGACTATATAGACCACTGGGGTCACAAAGAGTCAGACACAACTGAGCGACTTTCACTTTCTTCTTTCTCATATATGCTGCTGCTGCTAAGTCGCTTCAGTCGTGTCCGACTCTGTGCGACCCCATTGATGGCAGCCCACCAGGCTCCCCCGTCCCTGGGATTCTCCAGGCAAGAACACTGGAGTGGGTTGCCATTTCCTTCTCCAATGTGTGAAAGTGAAAAGTGAAAGTGAAGTCTCTCAGTCATGTCTGACTCTTCGCGACCTCATGGACTGCAGCCTACCAGGCTCATCCATCCATGGGATTTTCCAGACAAGGGTACTTGAGTGGATTGCCGTTGCCTTTTCTGTTTTTCATATATACCACTTCTTTATTCCTCTGTTGATGGATCTTAAGGTGGCTTCCAAGTCCTGGTTATTGTAAACAGTGCTGTAATGAACACTGGGGTATATGTAGCCTTTCGGACCATGTTTTTCCTCTGAATATATGCCCAGGAGTGGGATTGCAGGATCATATATAGCTCTATTTTTAGTTTTCTAAGGAACTTCCATAGTGTTCTCCACAGTGGCCATGCCAATTTGTATTCACACTAACAGTGTTCCCCTCTCTTCACATCCTCTCCAGCATTTATTGTTTGTGGATTTTTTGATGATGGCCATTTTGACTGGTATCAGGTGATATTTCATTGTAGTTTTGATTTGCATTTCTCTAATAATTAGTGATGTTGAACATCATTTCATTGTAGAGGAACAATAAAAAAGGGAAGTGAGAGAATTCCCAAAACACAGTTTGACTGGTGTGAGGTGATATTTCATTGTAGTTGCAATTTGCATTTCTCTAATAATTAGTGATGTTGAACATCATTACATTTTAGGGGAACAATTTTAAAAAGGGAAGTGAGAGAATTCCCAAGATACAATTTGCATGTTTCAAAACCCTTTTGAAGCTCATTCTGCCTTTAACTAGAAGGAAGAAAAGCTTTATTTGTCATCCTTTTCCCTTCCTCTCTGTGTGGTTGGACCTGAATTCAGAACCCAATACATGTTATACCCGTTTTCAACATTATTAATACTTGGGTCTACTTTCTGTGACACTTCAACCATATGATCACTATGAGTAAAGTTGTTTATAGATGAAAAGCAGTTAGTTTCAACAATTCTTCTACAGTTTTTGGAACAAATCCTGTTTTTTTAAACTGAGAATTTTCTCTATTTCACTTGGTTTGTTGTTGTTACATATCTAAAGATTTGTTGTTGGTATTCAGTCACTCAGTCGTGGCTGACTCTTTGCAACCCCATGGATTGCAGCAGGCCAGGCTTCCTTGTCCTTCACTATCTCCCAGAGTTTGCTCAAACTTATATCCATCGCGTTGATGATGCTATACAGCTATCTCATCCTCTGTTAGCCCCTTCTCCTGCCCTCAATCTTTCCCAGCATCAGGGTCTTTTCCAATGAGTTGGCTCTTTGCATCAGGTGGCCAAAGCATTGGTGCTTCAGCTTCAGCATCAGTCCTCCCAATGAATATTCAAGGGTTGATTTCCTTTAGGATTGGCAGGTTTGATCTCCTTGCTGTCCAGTGGACTCTCAAGAGTCTTCTCCTGCACCACAGTTCTTGGACCACATCTTAAAAATGGACTCAGTGTAGAAAAAACATCTTATGTCAGTTCCTTGAAACAGGAATAGAGTAAGGTGTATTACATTATAACCTCCTGCAACACTTATTTTAGAAGAGAATAGAAGTGTTTCTATTCTCCTTTGACAGATGACTTTGTGATTCATCAGTGCCCTGACTCTGCTCTCTAAATGTGAAACAAATCCACAGCAGATGCTCATAAGCATATGAAGAAATAACATAAAATAGATGGAGAGAAGATATTTAATTAACACTCAATGTATGATTTTAATAGAATACAGGCTTTCACAAAATAAATACATCTTGTGTGTGTGTTAGTTGCTCAGTCATGTTTGACTCTTTGTGACCCCTTGGGCTGTAGCCCACCAGGCTCTTCTATCCATGGGATTCTCCAGGCAAGAATACTGGAGTGGGTTGCCATTCTCTTCTCCAGGGCATCTTCCTAACCCACGGATCAAACCCGTGTCTCCCACATTGGAGTCAGATTCTTCACTGTCTGAGCTACCAGGGGACCCCCTAGTATATCTTGCTGCTGCTGCTGCTGCTAAGTCTCTTCAGCCGTGTCTGACTCTGTGCTACCCCATAGACAGCAGCCCACCAGGCTCCGCCATCCCTGGGATTCTCCAGGCAAGAATACTGGAGTGGGTTGCCATGTTAGAGACCCTTTAATCCAAGGAGCTGAGAGGACAGAGGACAGCCAACATGGTACCCAGAAATGTGTACATCCCTTTAGTGCTGTGTTTCAACTTGTAGACTCAGTATGACTTTTCTTCTTATGTGTCTTGTTTAAATAACACATACATTTTATGCTACTTGGAAAATTGATGATTCTTGATTATTAATGTTTAAATAGTCTCTGGGGAGTGTTTTAAAGCACGCTTTGAAATTTCGGTATTGACATCACTTTGCCATCTTCTGATTGTTGTTGTGATATCTCTTAGATGAAAAGATTTTCCAAATTGTAATCTATGATTAGATGCAAATCAGGGCTTCTTGAGGACATATCCTGTCTTCTTGTTTTATAGCTGAACAGGTTAGATAGATGTTAGCAACGGAAACACCTTGAACTAGCTTTCCTCCTGTTTGCATGTTTAAATGGCTTGTGAAGTCTTTCTAAGTCAAATAGCACATTGTATGGAATGATAGGAAGAGATTTTAACACATGGCCCACAGTGAGACAGAAAGCACATAAGCTTTGTATTAAGACAGACATGAGTTCATTTCCTAGCTCCACTAAAAGGGGCTCAAGCTTCCTGAATCCTCTGAGATCCTGCATAGAAAATCTGCCCCTAAACCAATTATCTAGTTCAAGGTTTGTCTGTAGAACATATACATATTCTTCTAAGTTGTCTGCTTCTAGAAATCAAGTAGGACTCTTGACATGAACCATCTGCTACTTTTTATAAAATAATATAAAAATTACTGCTTTTTTCCTCAAATTCAAATTTTAATTTTATTCTGTAAAACTTGTTTATTTGCCTCCCAGTTAAGTGTTGATCTGCATAACCATAGCTTCTAGATTAAATTAAAATGTGTCCTATTCTAGCATATCAAATTTACTTTTGCAAAGTAGTAGCAAAATTTGATGAATTGTGTTTTTTAGTATTTCCTTTATCCTGCTTCACAGTTCTCCATATCTTAGTTTTTCCTGGACCCGCCTTTGGGCCATGAGTGGAAGTTATATCAAGGCATGGGCAGCATCCATATTTTGGACTTTTTTTTTTCATGACTTTATGAAACATCACACCATCAATACATAAGTGTTCTTATGAGTTACTTTATGTCTACCTTTTGTCAAGAGAAATATGGCTTTCATGATAGATTCCATTACCCCAATAAGTAAGAAAATGTGGGAATGTGATGTTTTTTCTTACTTTATGAGTGTATCATTATAAACATTATTTTGACTGTTCTTATCATCTATCACCTTTGATGACTACACTTTACACTTTGACAACACATCTCCCTTCCCCACTGAGAAATCCCCTCTGGTAGCTGTTAGTTTAGCTACCAGGGGGCTTTCTCTTCCCTTATACAGACAGTGACTTGGCATAGCCTGCGTGAGGCCTGGTGTGGACATTAGCTGTTAATGTAAGTGATAATGATAATGGATTGTCTGCTTGAATCTAATACACGTGATTTTAAAAGGTTTTCCTTTTCAGACTGGTAGTGAATAGAAGGAAACAAGTTCAGCCAAGTCAGGACTGTGGACGTGCATGATCTCTGAATGAAGTACCTTCTCTTTCATTAATAGTCACAGGTGGTCTGAGTTCATGCCTTCGGGGGCAATGACCCTGACTGTACAGGCCAGTTTAAACACTGTTATTTCATGACTTCTGCCTTTCCCATGATGGATTAAAACAACAAAGGAATCAGTAGAAAAAAAAGAGGGCTAGGGGTAGCTGGTGGGAGGCAAAGTCAATGAGACATTGCATTGTTTTTCCTATCGGCTGTAACTCCAGGGTGAGCAGCTTCCAGTGGCCTCCTATTGAGATGGGGACTGACTGACTGAATCCCTCTCTATACTTGAATGGCTCACAAAGAACCTATGCATGCCCTGTTGGTGATCCAGGTCATCTGTTTCATATGCCTCCTGTGAGATGGGAAAAAATATGTGAAATATTCTAGAGGAGCTAAAAATGACTGATGATATTGTCATGTGGTATCGCTTGGGCTTGCATATTAAAAGTTTCTCTCGGCTCTGTCTTCTACTCCTTCTGGAAAAGAATTTACAGTCAGAAAGGCAGCTTGTTAGGTAGAAAGTAGAAATGTGTCGATCACAGTTTAACTCTGATTCTCTCTCTGAAAGAGAGAAAATAAAAACATGGAAACGGGACTCACTACCAAGGCTTTGCTTAGTAGCACTGAGGTTGAGGCATTTGTAGAATTGGGGCATGGGTGTCTTGTATTTTGCATCTGTGCTATTTTTTCAATATTACAATACAATTTAATCTATTGATATCATATGCCCAGGTGACATTTAGTTGTTCTTATGTCCCATGAATTAATTTACTATTCAAAACAATATCAATCATTTTTAGCTTGTTTACGAGTCAAATGGCTTTTTAAGAAAAGAGTAGAGCAACAAATTTATTTGAAAATAAAAAGTTGGGATGATGTCAAATTCTGAGTGGGTCTGACTGTGCTGTGAGCACTGGGCATTTTCTGAGGATTGATGACCAGTTTGAAGGAGTTGATGGTCCTTGGATGAAACTCGGGCCATTAACTCCAACCAGTTGTTAATTGCCTGGAAATGTCCTGGGCTGAGGTCATTATTGCTATTATAAACTGAATTAATGCCCTATGCTTCAGCCAATAAGATTATTTGAATTATCTTTATTCTCCATTCAGTTTATAATTATAAAAATGTACCACAGGCAATCAGACTGGACGATAGATTAAGTACATGCAGAATTATATTTTAAATGAATTGTTTTTGATTCATACAGCTACTCAAAGCACTGGGGGAAGTTGATTTTTCAGTGTTGGAATTTATTGACATTGATGTGCTATGCTGCAGCCCTGATCCCTCAAGCCTGTTTCCTACCATTGGTTCAAATTCAAGTAAATAACTGAATTGAATTGACTCTTCAATTCACAATATGTAGATTCCATTTTCTAGAAGCTATAGTATTTTGATATTATGAAATTAGGGTGGATTGGGCATGGGAATAGCAGAGAGTGTGTGATAATGGTGTAAATCCATGAAAAAAACTATGTAGAACCTAAAGTATATGTACAGTCTCAATCACAACTTTGTGTTGTACTTTACAATTTTACAGTTTATTTCACATTCATTATTCAGTTAACACTTCAGTCAAAGATGGCAGATGTTATCATTCCATTTTTTAAATTTATTTTAATTTATTTTATTTTTAAAATTTATTTATTTTAATTGGAGGCTAATTATTTTACATTATTGCATTGGTTTTGCCATACATTGACATGAATCTGCCCCGGGTGTACATGTGTTCCCCATCTTGAACCCCTCCTCCCTCCTCCCTCCCCATCACATCCCTCTGTTCATCCCAGTACACCAGCCCCGAATATCCTGTATCATGCATCGAAACTGGACTGGTGATTCGTTTCACATAAGATAATATACATGTTTCAATGCCATTCTCCCAAATCATCCCACCCTCGCCCTCTCCCATTTTTTAAAAATTGCACTGTGTAGCATGTGGGATCTTTGTTCCCTGACCAGGAATCAAACCTGCATCCCTGCATTGGAAGTGCAGAGTCTTAACCACTGAATCACCAGGCAAGTCTCTCCAGTTTTTATATGAGGAAACTGAGGTCTACTAGTTAAGTGACTTGCCTTGTGTGTCATTGTTATGAATTGTCAGAGCTATCTTCAATCTAAGGTTGTTTCTCTAGTGCTTGTATCAAACCTCCTTATTTTATTCCTGGATTTAAAAAAAATTCATGTTAACAATGACTCAGTACTACTGAGTCTACTGAGTACTACTCAGTACTATTGCTAATTATTGTTGGTTTAGTTGTTGAATAGTGTCCAACTCTTTGCAACTCCATGGACTGTAACACATCAGGCTCCTCTGTCCGTGGGATTTCCCAGGTAAGAATACTGGAATGGGTTTCCATTTCTTTCTCCAAGGGATCTTCCCGACCCAGGAATTGAACCTGCATCTCCTGCATTGGCAGGCAGATTTTTTTTTTTTATCACTGAGCCACCAATACTATTATTACTAATATTAGTAATAAATGCTAGTATAAAGTGCCATTGTTCAAGATATTTCCATGCTTCTCAAGTTATTTAGAGGAAGGATACTATAGAGTTATCAAACAGTGTAGTATTTTGATGTTTCTTTGATGAGAAGATTCATTTGCTGCTATAGTTTCTGAAGATCTGATTAATCATTTGCTTCTTTTTAAAGCTATGGATTTTTGTATTAATCTGTAACCTAATTGGATATATTTTATATCTACTTAATGTTTCTCTATTCTATTCTGTGAGTAGAAAGCCTCTTACTCTAATAAAGAACTCTTGCATTGAAAGTAGCTCAGTCGTGTCTGACTCTTTGTGACCCCATGAACTGTAGCCCACTAGGCTCCTCTGTCCATGGAATTCTTCAGGCAAGAATACTGGATTGGGTAGCCATTCCCTTCTCCAGAGGTCTTCCTGATACAGGGATCGAACCCGGGTCTTCTGTACTGCAGGCAGATTCTTTACCCTCTGAGTCAAGTAACTGGAGTTATATCAACATACTACAGCAAGGGGCAACAACACAAGGAAAATTCAGAAAAGGTGTATTAGTTAACAAAGAAAGCAGATATTGTTTATGAATTGCCCTCAGAAGTTCTTAGAGTATGCTGTATCAGAAGGAGAGTGAGCCTTTAGACTGATTGATTTATGAAGGTGAGAATCAATACAAAACTAGATAATATTCTGAGCTCAGAAGTATTAAGCAAGTTGTATGACATTGTGTGATTATAATATAACTTTGTCTTGCATGTACGGTGGAGGTGATTATTCTTTCTGGAACAGTTAGCCTCCCCTGAATCCCTTCCTCCTTATGATCAATGTCTAACCAGGCAAGAGAGATGGGCAGATAAGACTCTTACTGAAGACCTACAATTACCACTGTGATCTCCAGATGTGTATTATCTCAAAAACAGCAAACAGTTTGGGGTTGGACCAGGATTTATCCTTTTCCCGCCTCTCATCAAATGAGGAGTTGTTAAATCAAGTGATATGACAATGACTGTTTAGAATTATTTAAGACTCTACACTTGGAGAGTCTAGGCTTGGCAATTACTCTACTGATAAGGTCTAAAAGCAGATGGATGATGAGAAATCAAAACAAGGATCACATGCGGAGTCTGTTTGGTCTCCTTTGAAGATTCATGTGGACATCTTATCAAAGATGAGTTGTTTGTTCTATTTGGCCAGTAGTGCTTATCCAAGTGCAACTGAAATACTAATAATGACAAAGATATTGCATTGAAAATCTAATAGAAAATCTAAAATTATTACTTTCCTCATTACCACTTGGACCATAGAGTTCAGATTTGCTAATTAGCTTCAGAAGCTAGGGAAGTATCATTTATAATGTCAACTAAGATTTAATTTTTTACCACCCCTATTCAATCGTATAAATTTCTTACTACTTTTTCCAATTATATAAACCCCACTATAGGAACTATTACTTGGATGTTGTATGTCCAAGAGTAAATTAGTGATTCTTCTGGGTAATTCTCCAAAGTATCCTATGTGGTTTTATTTTCTATTTCCCTTTACCTGCTGCCAGGAATTGTGTTTTACAAGGGATGGTTTGTTTGTGATAAACAAGCAAATAACTGATTTCATATAATAGATAGTGTCCTAAAGGGAACAGACTATGCTGTAGTGTAGGAACCATTTACTATGACAGGTACATCAGCTGTTTTGGGAAGGGCAGAGTCCCTGGAATTGATTAGCTTCTATAAAGCAGTTGGAGACTCTCTAGGGAGATAAAATGAACTATGCAGAAAAAATAACTCCAATATTTATTCTTATCTCTGTTGCTTTCATGGTCTCAGTGGACATAACTATAATGATTTTTGCAGAAGCACTTTGTTTTTGTCTGGTCAAAATCCTTTTTTCTTCATTACTGAAAGGTAGGGTTCACAATGTGGAAATGCCTCAGGTACCAGAAGGGGCCAATGGTAGGAAAATGACTCTCTAACTAGTGTAAATGGTAATGACTAGTAGGATTTTATCCAGAGGATCAGGCCATTCTAGAAAGTGAGGTATAATCATTCTGTTAGCCTGAAGATCCTTAAACTCCTACCCAGTGAGGATTAGGAGTACGTCAAAAGATAGTATATGGCATATGATATCTATTTTTATTGTTTTTTGTACTGTGGGCCATCATCCTGCCTTTGCTTCTGGTTTCAAAGGTTATCATACAAACTTGGGTAAAGAATTGGTTAGGTCAGTCTGAATTTTAATAGATTCATTCCTTAAAATCCAGTCAATATTGGTAAATTTTTGGACTGTGAGGAATCCAGCACTTCACAGAGATCTTCAAGTTATATCTGCTTATACATATGCTTCCTGGTAAGACATTGCCCAAATGAGCTGTGACCTGATTATAAAGAGACAAATCCTCTGGAATACACCTCATAAAGAGCTTTAAATGGGCAGTTCCATTTACATAATAAATCTCTTTACCCAGCAAAACATAGAAATACAATAAAGACACTTAGTTAAAAATAGCCGGCCTATTTTTAAAGAAGGTACTAGAGAATAATTTTTAAGTATAAGAAAGTGATCCCAAAGGGAAACTCAGAGATCCAGGAAGAAACATAAGGCAACATTAAGATCAATTGCTTGGGTAAATCTAAATTACTTTTGAGTCAATAAAACAATAATTCATTGTGGGATCTAAGATAGACCTAGGTTTTCCCATGGTTGGGGCCTGGAGTCCTAGCATTGGCAAGTTTGAGGTTATCTGCTGTATTTCATGTGCCTTCTGTGTCCTGGGGGATCTCTCCCGGCTTTACCTTCTGGTTGACAGCACCTTTGGGTGGTTTGGGGAATTCTCTTTGATCTCCAGTTCTATTCCCTGCTTCCTGCGCCTTGGGTTATTATTTTTTCATTTCTGCTGTACTACCCTTGACCTTTGTCAGGTGACTGTAGCTGACCTACACTCTGTGAAACCAGGGATTTTCCCTGAGAGATCTCTCTCAGCTTTCCTGTCCCTCTTCCAGTGTTCACACCTAGAGTGCAAACAGTAATCTCCTTCAGTTCTCCCTTCCTGCACCAACTTTAGGGTACCACTCCCCATGAAGATGGGAGGGAAAGTGTCAGAGCATTACTTGGGACTTGGGCTCCTCTAGTTCCTAATTCATCATGTTAGCTCACACACAACCCTAAAAGTTCTGTTAACATTAGCCTGGTTATTCATTCCCTTTATCAGTAACAGATTACTTCCCCTCTGTTTCAGAGATGACAGCGACTGGGGACTGTTTTCCTCTTTCGTGAGCTTGTTATTTTGGGGGGGGATTGATTCACTTAAGACTTTTTTGTACTCAGTTCTTGATATAGTTCAGTCGATCATTTTGGTTCCTAACACATATTATTTATTTTTGACCCTAATTCACTGATGACAAGATAAACTTTGCTTTTATATTTGGAAAGATATATCTAATTTGAATGTGACAGATACAGTAAAGAAAATGGAGAAGATGATATTAAGTGATTTCAGGGAAAAGAAGAACAATAGATTTCATACCACTCTTGCAAAGTTGTTAAATTTCAGAATATTCTTTATTATATGATAATATGAAAACTCATCAGATTTAACAACTCTTGCTTGTGGCGGTGTGATTGCTATCAAGGGTAAAATTCTGTCGAGACTGTATTGCTGCAAGATTAGAAAACAATTTGGTCCCAGGTTTTTAAAGATGTAAATTGGACTCTTGACTTGCTTATTTGTACTTTTGATGTTCTTATTGTATCCATACAATGAAGGAATCCAATACATTTTTTTAGTGTCAGAAAAGACCAAAGGGTATAAAGTTAGAAACTTCAAATACACAGTTTCTCTATATTATTATAACATTTTCCATGATTAATCAATAATTATTAAGGAAGTAGGTGATGATCTTGATATGGGTCATCCAAAATGTTTACCACGAAATACGTCATGAATTTGATAAACTGTTTTGGATTTTACTTTACCTCACAAACTGTATTTGAGTGTCTCCTGCGGAGGTATGGGTCAGTACTGGCCTGCCACAGGGGCAGGGGCTCTGGGTACAACAGAACTGGGTATGGCATAAGCCGTCTTGGAGGAGGTCACCATTAACCCCACTGTAGAGCTGCCAGAACTTACATGGGATTGGGGAACCAGACTCTTTGAGGGCACAAATAAACCTTATCTGCACCAGGACCCAGGAGAAAGGAGCAGTGATCCTACAAGAGACTGACCCAGACTTGTCCGTGAGTGTCCACGAGTCTCTGGTGAAGGCATGGGTTGGCGGTAGCCTGCTGCAGGGTTGGGGACACTGAGTGTAGCAGTACACTGGAGGTCACCATTATCTTCATTACCTCCACCATAGTATGGCCTCGGGGCAAACAACAGGGAGGGAACACAGCCCCGACCATCAGCAGAAAATTGGATTAAAGGTTTACTGAGCATGGCCCTGCCCATCAGAACAAGACACAGATTCCCACTCAGTCAATCTCTCCCATCAGGAAACTTCCATAGCCCTCTTATCCTTCTTCAGCAGATGGCAGAGAGAATGAAAACCACAATCACAGAAAACTAACCAATCTGATCACATGGACCACAGCTTTGTCTAACTCACTGAAACTATGAGCCAGGCCATGTAGGGCCAGCCAAGATGAATGGGTCATGTCGGAGAGTTCTGAAAAAATGTGGTCCACTGGAGAAGGGAATGGCAAATCACTTCAGCATGCTAGCCTTGCGAACCCCATGAACTGTATGAAAAGGCAAAATGATAGGACATTGAAAGATGAACTCCCTAGGTTGGTAGGTGCCCAATATGCTTATTCTACTGGAGATTGGTGGAGAAATAACTCCAGAAAGAATAAAAAGACAGAGCCAAAGCAAAAACAACGTCCAGCTGTGGATGTGACTGGTGATGTAAGTAAAGTCCCATGCTGTAAAGAACAATGTTGCATAAGAACCTGGAATGTTAGGTCCATGAATCAGGGTAAATTGGAAGTGGTCAAACAGGAGATGGCAAGAGTGAACATCAACATTGTAGGAATCAGTGAACTAAAATGGACTGGAATGGGAGAATTTAACTTAGATGACCATTATATCTACTATTGTGGGCAAGAATTCCTTAGAAGAAATGGAGTAGCCTTCATAGTCAACAAGAGTCTGAAATGCAGTACTTGGATGCAATCTCAAAAATGACAGAATGATCTCTGTTTGTTTCCAAGGCAAACCATTCAATATCAGAGTAATCCAAGTCTATGCCCCGACCAGCAATGCTAAAGAGGCTGAAATTGAACAGTTATATGAAGACCTACAAGACCTTCTAGAACTAACACCCAAAAAAGATATCCTTTTCACTATGCTGCTGCTGCTGCTAAGTCACTTCAGTCGTGTCTGACTCTGTGCGACCCCATAGACAGCAGCCCACTAGGCTCCCAGGCAAGAACACTGGAGTGGATTGCCATTTCCTTCTCCAATGTGTGAAAGTGAAAAATGAAAGTGAAGTCACTCAGTCATGTCTGACTTGTAGCGACCCCATGGACTGTAGCCTACCAGGGTCCCCCGTCCATGGGATTTTCTAGGCAAGAATACTGGAGTGGTTTGCCATTGCCTTCTCCACCTTTTCACTATAGGGGACTGGAATAAAAAAGAAGGACGTCAAGAGATACCTGGAATAACAGGCAAAATTGGCCTTGGAGTACAAAATGAAGCAGGGCTAAGGCTAACAGAGTTTTGCCAAGAGAACACACTGGTCATAGCAAACACCCTCTTCAAATAACACAATAGAAGACTCTACACATGGACATCACCAGATGGTCAATACATATCAGATTGATTATATTCTTTGCAGCAAAAGATGGAGAAGCTCTACACAATCAGCAAAAATAAGACTGGGAGTTGACTATGGCTCAGATCATGAATGCCTTATTGCAAATTTCAGACATAAATAGAAGAAAGTAGTGGAAACCACTAGACCATTCAGATATGACCTAAATCAAATCCCTTATGATTATACAGTGGAAGTGACAAATAAATTCAAGGGATTAGATCTCATAGAGTGCCCGAAGAACTATGGACAGAGCTTCATGACATTGTACAGGAGGCATCGATCAAGACCATCCTCAAAAGAAGAAATGAAAAAAGGCAAAATGGTTGTCTGAGGAAGCTTTACAAATAGCTGAGAAAAAGAAGAGAAGCAAAAAGCAAAGGAGAAAAGGAAAGATATATCCACTTGAATGCAGGGTTCCAAAGAATAGTTAGGAGAGATAAGAAAGCCTTCCTCAGTGATCAGTGCAAATAAATAGAGGAAAACAATAGAATGGGAAAGACTAGAGATCTTTTCAAGAAAATTAGAGATACCAAGGGAACATTTCATACTAAGATGGGCTCAATAAAGGACAGAAATGGCATTTACTTAACTGAAGCAGAAGATATTAAGAAGAGGTGGCAAGAATACACAGAACTATACAAAAAAGATTTTCATGACCAAGATAACTACGATGGTGTGATCTCTCACCTAGAGCCAGACATCCTGGAAGATGAAGTCAAGTGGACCTTAGGAAACATCACTATGAACAAAGCTAGTGGAGGTGATAGAATTCCAGTTGAGCTATTTCAAACCCTAAAAGATGATGCTGTGAAAGTGCTGTACTCAATATGCCAGCAAAACTGGAAAACTCAGTAGTGGTCACAGGACTGGAAAAGGTCTGTTTTCATTCCAATCCCGGCTGGGAGCCAGCGAGAGAAATCCTACCCGTGGCAAAGGTCAACTGGGGAAGAGGCCTGATGGGCAAAGGCTGATCAGGACTCGAGGAACCCCCTGGACTTACCTGAGCATCTACCCCAAAGAAAACCGGAGTCTGACTGCTTTACTATCTTACGCCTCTTACCAAGTCCTCTAATACTTACGGGGGCTTCCCCCCAACCACCTTTCTCTGAAAACATTAACTCAGAGCTGTAGTTTAAAAGTTCTCCTCGGCTTAATAGGAGTGTTCCAATCCAAGCCCCTCTGATAGCTTTCTAACTTGCATGACAAGTTTGTCCGGGCTCTTACAACTACGAATGTGACTGTTTATAGCCTCCCAGCCATGCAAGGACAGAAAGCCTAATATTCTAAAATACAGAAATCTGTTGAAGAAGTTAAAATCATTAGAATAGTACTAAAAAAGATTTCATTGTTGAATCAATGCTTGCTGCAAAGTTTCCTCTATCTATTGTATCCTTGGAAATATATTAATCACATATAGAGAATATAAGTAGTAGCCTTTGATTTAACCACATCAGATCTTAAGTTAATAAATTCCTTTCTTGTAGCTCACTACACCGGTGCCTTATAGGAATGTAACTTTGTTATGTGTCTAGCACCTAACTTTAGGAAAGTCACCTTAAAAGAATATAAGCCTTTTACTTGCTAACTAACCTATTGTTAGGAGAGAGGGCCATAAAACTGTTAGTAGGCCCCCTGGCCAGAAGATGATGTAAACCACCTAGAACTTTTATCATGAGACACACAAAAATAAGCCCTGATTCTGATAAGAATCAAGACTGCTGACCCCACGTAATTTTGGCGTGACTCTATACCTCCCTTTCTCTGTTTCTTATGCGCATAACTTAGGATATAAAAGCAGCACTGGAAAATAAAGTTTTGGGCCTTGCTCACTGAAGCTTGGTCTCCCCGTGTCGTTCTTTCTCTTTTTCCATGCTTTTCTCTATTCTCCTTTTTCTGGTTGAGATCCTTGGAGCGCTGGGCCCTCTGAGTTTACTTATCTGCCTGGGCTTCTAAGACCCACTCGAGGGGGTGCCCTGGTGGGGTGCCTCCAGTGATTCGAGAGGGCGCCTGCGGCCTACATAAACAGAGCAAACCCCGTGCTGGGGTTTTATTGGTTTCCAGCGTAAACCAAGGAATCATCAGCCCCTGTCTCTCTCTTTCTCTCTCGCTCTCTCTGACGCTGACGCCGTTCATCCCGAGGATACCCTGGGCCATATCGAGGCTGGTCCCCAATAAATCCCAAAGAAAGGCAATACCAAAGAATGTTCAAACTACCACTCATCTCACCAGCTAGCAAAGTAATGCTCAAAACTCTCCAAGCCAGGTTTCAACAGTACGTGAAGCGTGAGCTTCTAGATGTTCAAGCTGGATTTAGAAAAAGCAGAGGAACCAGAGATAAAATTGCCAACATCCGTTGGATCATCAAAAAAGAGAGAATAGAAAAACATCTATTTCTGCTTTATTGGCTATGCCAAAGCCTTTGACTGTGTGGATCACCACAAACTGTGAAAATTTTAAAAGAGAGGGAAATACCAGACCACCTGACCTGTCTCCTGAGAAATCTGTATGCAGGTCAAGAAGCAACAGTCAGAACTGGACATGGAACAACAGGCTGGTTCTGAATAGGGAAAGGGATATGTCAGGGCTGCATATTTTTACCCTTATTTAACTTATATGCAGAGTGCATCATGAGAAATACCAGGCTGGATGAAGCACAAGCTGAAATCAAGATTGCTGGGAAAAATTCCAGTTACCTCAAATATGCAGATGACACCACCCTTATGGCAGAAAGTGAAGAAGAACTAAAGAGCCTCTTGATGAAAGTGAAAGAGGAGAGTGAAAAAGCTGGCTTAAAGCTCAACATTCAGAAAACTAAGATCATGGCATCTGGTCCCATTTCTTCATGGCAAATAGTTGGGGAAACAATGGAAAGAGTGACAGACTTTATTTTCTTGGGCTCCAAAATCACTGCAGATGGTGACTGCATCCATGAAATTAAAAGGCGCTTACTCCTTGGAAAAAAAGCTATGACCAACCTAGGCAGTATATTAAAAATCAGAGACATTCCTTTGCCAACAAAGGTATGTCTAGTCAAAGCTATGGTTTTTCCAGTAGTCATGTATGGATGTGAGAGTTGGAATATAAAGAAAGCATAGCACCAAAGAACTGATGCTTTAGAACTGCGGTGTTGGAGAAGAGTCTTGAGAAGCCCCTGGTCTGCAAGGAGATCCAAGCAGTCTATCCTAAAGGAAAAGAGTCCTGAATATTCATTGGAAGGACTGATGCAGAAGTTGAAGCTCCAATTTTGGCCACCTGATGCAAAGAACTGACTGATTTGAAAAGACTCTGATGCTGGGAAAGATTGAAGGCAGGAGGAGAAGGGGACGACAGAGGCTTAGATGGATGGCATCACTGACTCGATGGACATGTGTTTGAGCAAACTCCCGGAGTTGGTGATATACAGGGAAGCCTGGCATGCTGCAGTCTATGGGGTCACAAAGAGTCAGACATGACGGAGCTTCTGAACTGAACTTACTTCACAAGAAGATCCTGCATAGGAAATTCATAGCTTTCATAAAATTATATAACAAAGTTAACTATAACTTCATAGGCCTAATTGTCAGAACTGGTTACCCATGAAGGATTATATATGAATTTTGAAACTACAGTATCATTTGGTTGATTTTAGATAAAAGTTGAAAGCATTAATGACTTGAACTTGTTGCAGTTGTAAAAAAAAATCTGTTCCCATCAATGCATTTTTGACTCTGGTTTCTCTACTGTGTTTTTATACAAAGTTGTGTAGACACACTATCTCTTGCAAGTAGGATTGTTGTCAATCCAACCTAGCTTAAACAGATTAGCAACCAAGAAGCAACTGCATTTGTCACATTAAAATCTTTAAATATTGATGGACATGCTGGTAGGAATATAAATTGGTGCAGCTACTGTTGAAATGAAATTGGTATAGCCACTGTTTTCCACTGTGGAAAACTATATGGAGGTTTCTCAAAAACTAAAAGTAGAGTTACCATATGATCCAGCAATCCCACTCGTGGGTATATGTCCAGAAATATCTAAAAACCAGTAATTCAACAAGATACATGCACCCTAATGTTCATAACAGCATTATTTACAGTTTCCAAGATATGGAAGCAACCTAAGCGTGCATCAGCAAATGAATGGGTGAAGAAGATGTGGGGCCTTCCCTGGCAGTCTGGGGATTAAGATTCTGTGCATTGAACTTATGGGGCATAGGTTCGATCCCTCACTGGGTATCGAATGAGGATCTCATTTGCTGCATGGCCAGAAAAAAAGAAGATGTGGTGTATATGAATACAGTGGAATACTACTCAGACTTAAAATGAATTTGCCATTTTCAACAACATGAATGGACTTGGGGAATGTTATGCTAAGTGAGATAAGTCATATAGAGAAAGATAAATGCTGTATGATATCCCTTATATGTAGAATCTAAAAAATAAAGCAAACAAGTGAATACAACAAAAAAGAGACTCACAGATAAAAAGAACAAACTACTGGTTACCAATGAGGAGCAGGAAGACAGGAGGGGCAAGATACGGTGGGAGATTAAGACTTACAAACTACTATATATAAAGTAAATAAGTTACAAGAATTGATTGTACAATGTAGGGAGTGTAGCCAGTGTTTCATATTAGCTATAAATAGAATAAAACCTTTAAAATTGTGAATCACTGTGTTGTACACTTGAAACTTATACAATATCACAATATCAACTATACCGCAATTAAAAAAATACCTAGGAAATAATAAAGCAAAGAACAGAAAAAGTAAATAAATTAAGAGAAACAAGCCCCCTCCAAATCATGTCTAATGCTCTATAAATGGCTTTATATAAAACTATAAAGGACTAATTCCATATGAAAAATTATACATATTATAAAATCAAATTATATATGGTTTCAAAAATATTGCTGTACATACTACTCATTGAAACTATGTCTAAAGGTGTTTAACATAGAGAACCCTTTTTAAGTTATAATTTTTTCTGGGTTACAATTTCAGATTGACCAGAAGTTAGGCATCTAATGGACTTTCTATATATTAGTTGCCTTTATGCACAATGAGCAACTAGTATAATTTTTAAAATTCTTTTATTTTTCTAGTGTTATTACTCTAGTTATGTTTATTAAAATGTAATTTTATGTCCACACAACTTAATGATAAAAAAATGTGTTTGAATTTTGTATTTTTTTTGACCATTTCATTTTTCCATAAATTTATTTTTATTGTATTTTACAGAAGTTTTGCTTTGTGAAGGATTGAAAAGCTTTTAAAATATTGGTTATTTACCATAGATAATTTGGAAAACACTATTTGGAAGCACAATGCTAGAATTCAAAATTTCACAGAATTCAAAATGTATAACAATGGTGTTCTGATCATTTAATTTGTTCAATTTTTCCCTTCCTATTAAGCAATATATTTTAATGTCTTCCTGTTTGCAAGCTTAATTTCTAATAATAGCAATTCAATAAATGTTTCAAAAGCTGAAATGCTCTGGCACTTCATTCAATGAATATTTTGATTCAAGATTTTGAAATGATTTTGAACAAAAGGCTGCTGACATTTAGAGGACTCATTTGCAAATGTTCAACACCATTTAAGACAATTAATAAAAAAGTAATTCTTCAGATTCTCAAATACACTAGAATTCTATTGACATTGGTCAGAAAAGAGAGAAAGCATTAAGTGCTGTGATGAAGTATTTTATATTCAAGATCAACCTAACAAAAATTGTACAGTCCAACTGTTATTTGTATATATAAGATATTTATAAATTTTTATAAGTAGAACTTCTATTTCAGTTAGAGGAATATTAAAAATATTGGATGCAATTTTGAATTATGTGTATTCCATGGCCAATTCCAAATTTTTACACCATATATTTCTTCATGTGATAAAAAGATTTTTATTTTAATGTTGACTTCAATCAAAATTTGTATTTGAAATATCGCCAAAATATTCTTTAATTTTATCTTTAATGTTGAACTTTATAACTGAATTAATAACAGGTTTCAGACTCTTGT
Organism: Moschus berezovskii; assembly: GCF_049115385.1. Classification (NCBI taxonomy): domain Eukaryota; kingdom Metazoa; phylum Chordata; class Mammalia; order Artiodactyla; family Moschidae; genus Moschus; species Moschus berezovskii. The sequence goes on from NC_142472.1 coordinate 37,028,842, forward strand.
ACGTTCAAGTGAAAGAATGAACTTAGAAAAGAGTCTTACTTAGATTTTATAACAGAGCATTTAAGAAATTAATTTGATTATCTGTTTGAGGCCTTTGATGAGACAAGCACAACACTGACTTGGAACCAATATACTAACCATACTTGCTTTATTTATGTATACATACAAAAACTGAAAATAAATTAATTCAGAAGGATAGTCATTTGATCTATTTGAAAAGTTATGCTTCACAAAGTGATGTGCAAGTACCCCTGCAGATATGTTGTTGTCTTCAGATGGACACATTAAATGGTCAATATAACTACTAGCTTTTGAAGTAGATGCTAATAATTCTTTAGCAGATTTGTGTCTTCTGGTTTTCATAATTTCTTCTGTTGGCTTTATCCCCATGTTGGATGGTAAATATAGACAAATCACTTGCTTATTATCAAATATCCTGAGAAATGCAAATCCACTAAATTTTTTATTGGAAGTGTGCTATCTCATTGCTGTAGAAAGAGTTTATTGCAAAATAAAAGATTTGTTGTTGATGTTTTTAGTCACTAAATGTCATGTCCAACTCTTTTGTGACCCTGTGGACTGTAGCCCATCAGGCTCCTCTGTCCATGGGATTTCCCAGACAAAAATACTGGAGTGGGTTGCCAATTTCTTCTTCTGAGGATCTTCCCAACCCAGGAATCAAACTTGTGTCTCTTGCATTGGCAGGTACCACTAGTGAAGCCCAAAAGATTAGTACCAAGCAATAAAATGAATAAATTGTTACAGATATACACTGCACGATAAATTAGAAAATAATTTTCATGATAGCACTGGGCTAATCTCTGAATTCTGAAGCAGGGCTGCTAAGCCTCTATTTAAAAGCACACATCTTTCACATCACCTAAATCTAGAATTTTTCAGGTTTGTCCAAAACTTCACCAACTTGAGCCCTGCTGGTTTGGTGCAGCATCTCTCAGAGCATGGCACAATGGGCCAGCACTAGGTTGTCTGGCAGGATACTAGAAGAAGGAGCTACCTAGTTGTGCGTTATCACCAAGTTCTCTTGACACTGAAGAGATTAGTCATTTTTGAATGAGTTTGGAGGAGGAGATTGGGTTAGATGAACCTTCTGCCATGTGAGAATACTAAGAGATATATGGCCATCAACAAACTAGGAAACAGGCCCTCATTAGATACTGTATCTGCTGGCAACTTAATCTTGAACATCCCAGCTTCCAGAACTATGAAAAGTAAGTGTTTGTTGTTTAAACCACCCAGCCTTTGTTATTTTTGTTATAACAGCCTGAGTGGACTAAAATATTACTGGTAATAATTTAAAAACAACAGCAAGCAGAAATTGGAGATGATATGACTTTTGGAATAAAAGCAAATCACACTGAACAAGAACCACTCAACTCCTAACTCACATGATACAAAAAATTAATTCAAGATGGATTATAACCCTAAATATAGAATCTGAAACTATCAAATTTCTAGAAGAAAACATAGAAGAGTATGTCCATGAACTTACTGTAAACAAAGGCTTCTTAGACTGAACTTTAAGAGGAAAAAGATTATAAATTATACTTTATCAAAATTTCTGCTCAGCAAAATACTGTTAAGGACATTAAAAGACAAGTTGCAGACTGGGAGAAAATATCTATAATACATACACCTGACAAAGTATGTGTCTCCAGGATCTATAAAGAATTTAAATTCAAATAATTTCATGCAGGTATACTTTGGGAGTTTATTATTCAGTTCAGTTCAGTCACTCAGTCATGTCCGACTCCTTGCGACCCCATGAATCACAGCACGCCAGGCCTCCCTGTCCATCACCAACTCCTGGAGTTCACTCAAACTCACATCCATCGAGTTGGTGATGCCATCCAGCCATCTCATTCTCTGTCATCCCCTTCTCCTGCCCCCAATCCCTCCCAGCATCAGAGTCTTTTCCAGTGAGTCAACTCTTCGCATGAGGTGGCCCAAAGTATTGGAGTTTCAACTTCAGCATCAGTCCTTCCAATGAACACACAGGGCTGATCTTCTTTAGAATGGACTGGTTGGATCTCCTTGCAGTCCAAGGGACTCTCAAGAGTCTTCTCCAGCACCACAGTTCAAAAGTATCAATTCTTCAGCACTCAGCTTTCTTCACAGTCCAACTCTCACATCCACACATGACCACTGGAAAAAACATAGCCTTGACTAGACGAACCTTGGTTGGCAAAGTAATGTCTCTGCTTTTTAATATACTATCTAGGTTGGTCATAACTTTCCTTCCAATGAGTAAGCATCTTTTAATTTCATGGCTGCAATCATCATCTGCATTGGAGCCCAAAAAAATAAAGTCTGACTCTGTTTCCACTGTTTCCTCATCTATTTCCCATGAAGTGATGGGACCAGATGCCATGATCTTAGTTTTCTGAATGTTGAGCTTTAAGCCAACTTTTTCACTCTCCTCTTTCACTTTCATCAAGAGGCTTTTGAGTTCCTCTTCGCTTTCTGCCATCAGGGTGGTGTCATCCGCATATCTGAGGTTATTGATATTTCAAGTATTAAATTCACTATTGAGCTGATTTAAAGTTTAATTTTCCTTTTGTTCTATTCATAGTGACCTACAGAGTCACTCTGATATGTAGAGATACGTGAATTATTGTAATTTTACCTCATGCAACCAATGAGTCTCTGATAAAAATCTTACTTTCAGAAGTCCTCTTTAGAACTAAGATGAAAATAGTCTTGCTGCAATGAATTTCATCTCCTATGTGACAATAGCTTTTATGCTTGATGTCTAGAGTGAGAGTTTCTGGAATTTATCTGTGGGATCTACAGTAAGGTATAGTCTGCTTCAAATGCCATGATAATGTTCTTATAATGGAGAAGATCAACGTAACTCCATATTGGGTTTATTCCTTTAGCTTTAACTCTTGAGCTCTGTCGTCTGTGCTTAGTCATGTTGGCTCTGGATCTTTGTAAAAGAACCTTGCCTCTAGCCTGAAATATACCCATTCTCAAGGCGCTGCATCCTAGGCATGACCTTTAAAAGTATAACCCTTTTAAAAATGTGCAGAACAGAAAATGATTGTCTTGCAGGAAGTTTGGGGGAATATAGTGAGCAGAATTACATAGATAGCACGCCAAGAAGTTTGCAACAACCAGCAACACCCCCCACACTTTTAGTATAAAGAAGCCTGAATTCTAACTTAGATAAGATGATTGTTTGGGACACTAGTCCACCATCTTCTTAGTCTCTTGACTTTTTAAATAAAGTCACTATTCCTTGCCCCAGCAGCATGTGTCTTGATTTACTGGCCTGTTGTCTGGCAAGTAGTATGAACTTGGACTTGGTAACAGTCTTCACCAGGCAAAACAGCAGTCAAATATTTTTATGGTTGACTGAGTGACTTCACTTTCACTTTTCACTTTCATGCATTGGAGAAGGAAACAGCAACCCACTCCAATGTTCTTGCCTGGAGAATCTCAGGGACGGCGGAGCCTGGTGAGCTGCCGTCTATGGGGTTGCACAGAGTTGGACACGACTGAAGCGACTTAGCAGCAGCAGCAGCAGCATGGACACTGAAGGGCCTCCCAGGTGGTGCTAGTGATGAAGAACACTCCTGCCAGTGCAGGAGATGCTGGAGACAAGGGTTCAGTCTCTGGGTGAGGAAGATCCTCTGGAGGAGGGCATGGCAATCTACTCCAATATTCTTGCCTGGAGAATCCCATGGACAGAGGAGCCTAGTGGCCTATGGTCCATAGGGTCGCAAAGAGTCGGAAATGACTGAAGCAACTTAGATCACACTCATGGACACTGAAACATTTACTAACCATATTGATTATATTAAATTGGAGATAGAGACAAAACAACACCTCAGAGAAGCCTACCTGACTCTAATTATTTCAGTCAGATTTCTGGGCACTGCTTCGTAGCAGGAGAGAGTCCGGAGAGCGCTTCTCCTGTGGGCCTCAGTTCTTGGTAAGGACACAAAGAAGAATCTGAAGTCTTATCTGTTGCAAGAGACTTTATTGAAGATAAGGAGAAAACAGAGAAGACACCTCAACAGAGAGGTGGTCCAGGCTAAGGAAGGCAATGGCCCTGGCGGGCGGAAGTGTCATTTTTAGGGCAATGTTTTTTGCATAATCCAGGATATTGTTGATTGACAGTCCTTATCGACAGCTGCAGGTTATATAGCAAGAGGCTTTGCTGCATATGTGTTTACCTCAGTTGTGAGCTGCTCAGTCGTATCCAACTCTTTGAAACCCCATGTACTGTATGTAGCCTACCAGGCTTCTCCATCCATGGGGTTTTCCAGTCAAGAGTACTGGAGTGGGTTGCCATTTACTTCTCCAGGGGATCTTCCTAACCCAGGGATCAAACCCAGGTCTCCCACATTGTAGGCAGATGCTTTACCGTCTGAGACATATGCATGGGATTCCAAGGTGGTGCTAGTTGTCAAGAACCAGCCTGCCAATGCAGGAGACATAAGAGATGTGGATTCAATCCCTGAATCAAGAAGATCCCCCAGAGGAAGTCATGGCAACCTATTCCACTAATCTTGCCTGGAGAATCCCACGGACAGAGGGGCCATGTGGGCTACAGTCCATAGGATCATGAAGAGTCAGACATAACTGAAGCAATTTAGCATGCAGGCACACACACAATCATAGAATATTTTTGAACATTTAATGAGCCCAGTGGCCACCAAAAGTTATCTAAGGACATGATAGGATGAGGTGTGCATGTGTCAGAGTGGGAAAAGTCTCCCCAGATGGTCAGTGGGGGATTTCTCTGGTCCCCCAACCGTTTTGGAGTACTGATGGGGGCATGTTTGACTAACAGCTTGGCAGGATTAGGTAGCTATTGGACATTCAGCTGACTAGGCCACCTCTCGTTGCTCATGGCTAACTTGCTGTCTAACAATTTGAAGAATTCATAAATGTAAATAACAGAGTTGAGAGGTGGGCAGCAGTCTCTAGACCTAGTCTGAAACACCTGGAGAGACAAGTGCACTGGGCAGAAAGAAAATGCCAGAAGACAGGTTGAGTTGACTCTTTTAGGTAAGGACATACCGGGATGGTGTGGAACACCTAGAGAGGAAACCACAGATGCTCCAAGAATATTAAAGGGATCTTCTTTTCCTCTCCTGTATTTCTAAATTTCAAAGTGAAAAACCAAAGCTTTACGAACTTGACATTAGGCATTTGGGGTTGGAAAAAGTTGTAATACAGATACATTAAAAATGTCTCCACCTCATGTGACGAGTTGACTCACTGGAAAAGACTCTGATGCTGGGTAGGATTAGGGGCGGGAGAAGGGAACGACAGAGAATGAGATGGCTGGATGGCATCACCGACTCGATGGACATGAGTTTGAGTGAACTCCGGGAGTTGGTGATGGACAGGGAGGCCTGGCGTGCTGTGATTCATGGGGTTGCAAAGAGTCGGACACAACTGAGCGACTGAACTGAACTGAAGCATTGAATAATACTACATTTAAGAAAACTCTCCTTGTCTAAAACCACTGCTACTTCTTTTTTTTTTCAGTGTTAAATGCTCCATATTGTAGGAAATTTGGATCAACTCTTTTAAAGTATTAAATATCTCTGGTACTAAAAATAATTCTAGCATTTTCTAGTGTTGCCAGGTAAAATACAGATGCCTAGTTAAATATGAATTTTCAAATAAACACCAATAATTTTTAACATATAAGTATATCCATGCTGATAACTGCTCATGTAAAATAAATAAATTTTCATTTTAGAAACAAGCAGACAGAAAAATAAGTGTGTGTCTGATGTGGAAGTACAAATTCCAGTGGCCAACAATTAGACTTAATTCTCTTTTTTTTTTTTTTTGGCTGCATTATGTGGCTTGTGGAATCTTAGTTTCATGACCAGGGATAAAACTCTGGCCGTGGCAGTGAAAGTACCAAGTGCTAACCACTGGAGAGCCTAACCTTAATTATTATTTCAAGCAAACTCTTTGTCTTGACGTCTTTACACTATGTTCTGTGCAATATTTGGAATATACGTACCCTAAACATTATTTATGTTTCTCCTAAATTCAAATTTAATTGTTAGCCTGTTCATTTCTTTGCTTAATTTTGCAATCTGTTTATATCATTGAATATTCCTGCTATGAGTTCTATAAATTTGATCTCTGATTTAAGTAGATATCTATATTTTTAATTCCTGAAGCTGTTTAAATGCATGAATTAAATAAGAATAATATGATGATTCAATATGATTGTTCTAATTTCTGGAGGCTATTTACATCATTAAAGTGTAACTTTCAAATTTGCCTGCCATATCCCTCTTTTCCTATTACAAATCTCACTTTCTCCCCCATCCACTATATATATATGTTTGTATACACACACGCACATGCACACACACGCACATGCACACACACACATCAGTTCAGTTCAGTTCAGTCGCTCAGTCGTGTCCGACTCTCCGCAACCCCATGAATCACAGCACGCCAGGCCTCCCTGTCCATTGCCAACTCCCGGAGTTCACTCAAACTCATGTCCACAGAGTCGGTGATGCCATCCAGCCATCTCATTCTCTGTCATCCCCTTCTCCTCCCGCCCCCAATCACTCCCAGCATCAGAGTCTTTTCCAGTGAGTCAACTCATCGTATACACACACACAAAATCATATTTGGTGACTTTTTCTATTAAACTTTCAAAAGAAACATATAAGAACATGTACCATTGTTAGAAGATAAATAATGAAGGATGAATAGATGATGACTTAGTAGTTTTGTCTCACGTTGCTCTCTTTGTTCAGGACTTACTTTTGTGGAATAGCTTAATAGCTTAAATGTTGGTTTTTGTTTTTGTTTTTTTCACATTATCTTTGACGTATTTTTGTTAATCACATTGACTCTCCTTGCTTGGTCATAGGTGTGAATTTCAAATAACCAGGCTCCAATCATCCCCAGTAGAAATAAAGTCCCCAGTAGAAACTATTGTCTCTCTTCAAGAAAGAAAAATCTTTCCAAAGACAAAGAGAGACTTTGTCCATTAGCAACTGAGGTAGTGGACTTGATAAAAATGAAACAAAAATTCCAAAGAGATTAAACAAAGAGTCCTCTGAAAAGAAGGCAAGGACATATTTGCTTTGAGTAAGAATTCATGTACCTTCTTGGCAACTGGAATTTGTACTTAAAAGGCAGACACAAAATTACTTATTCCCTTGTCTCTTCTGTTCATCTCTAAAATGAAAACTCCCTTATTTCACGTGATTTTCTGTCAGCATTTCTTATTACTCCAATCTTTTATTTTTTATGTAAGATTAGACTTATCTGTTCCTTAATTTTTTTTTTTGACTTTACATTATTGTATTGGTTTTGCCATACATTGACATGAATCTGCCCCAGGTGTACATATGTTCCCCATCTTGAACCCCCCTTTATTACTCCAATCTTATCTTGATTTTCATTGGTGGCTCAGCAATAAGAATCTGCTTGCAATGCAGGAGACTTGCAGGGGACATGGGTTTGACCTCTGGGTCAGGAAGATCCCCTGGAGAAGGAATTAGCAACTCACTCCAGTATTCTTGCCTGAAAAGTCCTATGGACAGAGAAGCCTGGCGGACTATAGTCCATGGGATCACAAGAGTCAGACACAAGCTGAGCGAAAAACAACAATTTTAGTTGTGCTCCTGGAATTTTGTTTTGAACAAATGAGGTGTGTTAACAACGACAACAAACTGTTAAAATCATGCATATTTCATTTTCATGTAGGCCCCCAAATTATTGTTTTATAGTAATGACTTTTTCCTTTAGTTAGTTAGGTAGTGTTAGTCACTCAGTCATGTCTGACTCTTTGCAACACCATTGACTGTAGCCTACCAGGCTTCTCTGTCCATGGAATTCTCCAGGCAAGAATATTGCAGTGGTTTGCCTTTCTCCATTCCTTTCTCCAGAGGATCTTACCGACCCAGGGATCGGACCCAGGTCTCCTCCACTGCAGGCGAATTCTTTACCACTGAGCCACCAGGGAAGCCCACTTTTCCTTTACTCAACATCTTAATCTTTGGAACCATAAGCTGAGAAGCCTCTGAATTTGGAGAAGAGATCAAAAATACTTCTGGAGTTTTCTTCTCTTACAAGAGAAGAAAACTTTTCTGACTTTGAACTCATAGTCAATGACCTTTTGACATTGTCCTACAAGGTTTGATCATGGAAGTACAAAAGACCAAAACCAATCATAGATCCAAACAGAGCTGCTTTGCATGAACCTCTATGGGTACAGACCTCCCTGGGTCTTAGGTAAGTTCTTAGGAATTGTTCAGTTCTGCTCACTCTTGCAAGTCAATTTGACTCTCTCGATGAAAGAACTGAGTTAAATGAAAAATTGTCCAAATCTAATGCAAATCAAGGAGGCTCAATTTTGTTTTCTCTCTTTTGTTTGGACAGATAAAGCTGAAACTTAGATTAGCTATTCTCTTACATTGGTTTTAGCTTTTAATGCTAGTTATAATAATGGTTAAAGCATAAACGTATCCTTTATGTTGACTCATATCACAGAGCACAGATCATTTAATAATTTTCAATAGGATCTTTCTTTAATATTACAATTAAATTCAGTGAAATAGCTACTGCAAATGAATGGAGGATTCACTCAGCTGTAGGAAAGTTCAAAATTATATGTTTATGTATTGAATTGTATATTAAAAATGCATTACCTTTGATAAACAAAGACTCTGGGGAGTAAACACACCAGACTGTTTCTGGTCTCTTAAGCCAAATGGAATTTGTGATTTGAAATTTGCTTTGCATTTGTTGGGCTCTCCTGGTGGCTCAGATGGTAAAGAATCTGCCTACAATGTAGGAGACGCAAGTTTGATCCTGGGTTGGGAAGATACCCTGAGAAAGAAATGGCAACCCACTCCAGTGTGCTTGGCTGGAGAATCCCATGGACAAGTTATAATCCATGGGGTTGTAGCGAGCTGGGCACGACTGAGAGACTTTCACTTTCATCTCAGAGAAACAGAGACTGCCTTGGTTTTGGATTACTGGCTAATTTGGGGGTCTCAAGATTTGTCTTTTCACTTTCATCTCAGAGAAACAGAGACTGCCTTGGTTTTTGGATGACTGGCTAATTTGGGGGGCCTCAAGGTTTGTCTTTTCCTGCATAAACGTAATCAGCTGGCAAGATGCAGAAGACATTAGCAAATATCAAGTTAAAGTAGTTAGAAGAATTTCTATTTGCCCGACTCTTTGCAACCCCATGGACTATAGCCCGCCAGGCTCCTATGTCCATGGAATTCTCCAGGCAAGAGTACTGGAGTGGGTAGCCTTTTCCTTCTCTAGGGGATCTTCCCCAACCCAGAGACTGAACCTGGGTCTCCCACGTTGCAGATTTTTTACTGTCTGTGCCACCAGGAAAGCCCCTACTGACTGTGCACTGTTGCCTAAATGAATAAATAGTGTAAAATCCATAAAGCTATGTAGACTTGGTGATGGACAGGGAGGCCTGGCATGCTGCGGTTCATGGGGTCTCAAAGTCGGACACGACTGAGTGACTGAACTGAACTGATGTACTTAGCTAACTCTCCTGTGAAGTATGAGAACCCAATGACATAATAAGTAGGTTGCAGAACAGTGTGCTTGGCCATGAGTTTGTGCTTTGGTCTGGGAAGGCACGGGGCAGAGGGGCGGTGACTATGGATGTGTTTTAGTGGTGCACACTTCATTGGTCTCACTGATAACCTTTACAGACTGGGGGAAAAAAGGTTTTCAAATGTAGGGTGTATTGAAGTTATCCAATAGGAGATAGATATATATATGTGTGTGTGTGTGTGTGTGTGTGTGTATGTCTGTATTATATATTACATATGTATTTATGTGTATGTGTACATATTAATATATGTATTTATAATAAATCTATGGCAACTCACTCTAGTATTCTTGCCTGGAAAATCCCATGGACAGAAGAATGTGGCAAGCTTACACTCCATGAGGGTCACAAAGAGTCAGACAAGACTGAGCGACTTCACTTTCACTTTTCAAACATATGCATCTATATGTAAGTAAATCTATACATATACACCTATATGTATAGGTTTATTATAAGGTACTGGCTCTTGTGATTATGGAGGCTCAAAAATCCCTCTCTGCCTTCTGCAAGCCAGAGACCAACCACAGATGTGTAGTTCAAAGACCTGAGATCCCAAGAGCTGACTGTATATATATATTCTGGTCTGAGTCTACAGGCCTGAGAATTAGGAGCATCATCTCAAGCAATCAGGCAAGAGATCCTCAAATTCAACCTTGCTGTTTTCAGGCTCTCCATAGATTGGATGATACCCACACACATTGGGGAGGGCCATCTATTTACTCAGTCTCCTGAGTCAAATGCTAATCTCTTTTAGATATACCCGTCTGAGCGCACTCAGAAATAATGTTTAGCCAGCTCTCTGGACATTCCAAGGTCCAGTGAAGTTGACATAAAATTAATCACCACTTAAATATAAGATTAATTACCATTTTATTTCTAGTTAGACAGAATTCTGAATACATTCATGTAAATTTTCAGTTACAATTAAACAATTGCTGTAATTGCTTAAAGTAACTATATTAATTACTTAGCAAAGTAATAAACTGACATGACTTTGGAGAGGTAAATGTTAAAGAAGTGAGTAGTCAAGGCATGTTTAGAGTAGGCTGAAGGACAAAAGTAGTGATTGAACTTGCTTGTAATTTTGCCAAGATCAAGATTGTGACATATCCATACTATGCCTAAAGAAACAAAGTTTATTTTCAAGTGAAGTAGTTTACACTTTGTTCTGTAGTTATTTTGAAAGTGTCCTATTATATAGGTGGCTACTGTGTTATTGGTCAGTTACACCCTGCATAACTGAATTGTTTGTAAACTTAAACCCCACCCAGTTGGAGTAGAAGTTGAGGTAACTGTGGGTGTGTGCTCAGTTGTGTTCGACTCTTTGGTAACTGACACATGGTCTGTTGAACCTCCTCCTTAATATCAACTGTGTGTCAAGGAAGGACTGTCATAGACCTTTCCAACATTGGTGATGGCAGGGAATGGAGAGACACACCTGGGTGATTTTATTTATTTAAAGTTTGGGCAGAGATTTCCTTATCCATGTAAATCCAAGCTTATGATTATGGTGATTATGGCAATAATGTCTTTGTAAAAAGGAACTCACTTCATGAAGTAAAACAATTTCTAACCATCACTAATATTTGCAGATAGAAAAAAATACACTTAAAATTAAAAGCTGTTAGTGCACCTGGGGTTAACTGAAGCTCAGTCTTAAGGCAAAACTTTTGAACTACTTTACTTACAAACAATAAAGCTGCATTGTTCATTTGTCATAATTTCTAACAAGCTTTAATACCCTAGTGAAAATTTTATTCAGAATACCTATTTATTACTGTCCTAATAAATGAGCAAATGCTATTAGAGACCATATTACAAAACTCCTTAGGATTGCTATTTCCCTACAATAGCAAGCATGCTGTGTAGAGGTGTTGAATTATGCTGCTAAAACAGCTTATATTTTCTTTTACATTAAGCCTAGTAGTCAATAGTGAGCACCTTCAGAGAATATGAATAATAATGATGGTTTCTAAGTTATCAGAATTTTCATGAGCACTAAGAAATGACACTTTTCTTTTTAGAGGTGTGTGTGGGCAATGCAGAAAAATACCTTTCTCCTATTTGGGCCTCAGGGTCTCCTGCATTTCTCTAGATTAGAAGTGAGGAGCTTTAGGTAACCAAAAATCCCAGTGGTAAAAGGATTTTGTTAAAGGTGGTGATCAAAACACGGCTCTCTCATTCTTTCCTTATTCTATATTCAGTGTCAGGCCCTTGCTGCAAATCTTTGTTACTTTTCATTTGGATAGTATTCTCAAGGGAGATGGTGAATTAGAGGTGCATTCTCAAGGGAGATGGTGAATTAGAGGTGCATTAACAAGCCTGACCTGTTAGGGTATGTTTACACTAACACTATTAGTTCTTGGATAAAATCTGTAAGACTCAGAACAGGAATGAAGATTTCATATGTAGACCTCAGTCTCTCCAGGCATTATAATAATTAAGACAGCCTTGGAGGCATACTCAGGAGCTATGTGATTCCTATGGATCCCTTTTATGGGTGTGGTTTCAATGGTGAATTTAATAAATGCACTGTGATTTTGAGCCAGGTGAAGCACTTTCCCATATGTGCTGAAAGTAGCAACATGAAAATGCTAGAGGCCAGTGTGTTCGTGCTTATATTTGTGCCCTGGAGATTTGAACAGTTTTCGCTTCAAAATTCAGAAACTCAACATTTGTTCTTACTTTAATATACATATTAAAGAAACAGAATTCATTAATAAAATACATTTTTAACAAGCAATTTTTAAAATATTTGACTCAGCAAAGTCATTCTATGTTTTCTGAGGAGCCCACCTAACGTTCTATAGAAATAATTTACTAGTTCATTCCTTTGAAAAATATTAAATTATATTTCCTTTCCACTGGGAGACTCAAGATCCTATGAAGAACAATTATATGATCCTCTAACTCTCAAGTATTTCTATCAAGTATACATCAAATGAAAATGTCCTTGAAGGGAAGAAGCAGGAGAATGGGATTCAGACATGGTAGACGGTGAGACAGGGTTTATCAATCAAATTTGTAGATAGAAAAATATGGAATTCAGTACCCACCTCCATATATCTACAAGTCTTTATAGCATCACAGAGAGTATTGTATGCTTCTTCCCTACTGCTTGTGTCCTATGTCATGAAATGCTTCTGCCTCCATTCCTATCTCAAACTCTTGTTTAAACACCATAATCATCCAAACTCTGAGGATAAATCTGTGTTTATAGTAAGTAAACCCATAAAGGTCAGTGTATGTTTCTTACACAGAATGCACAGAACTATACAAAAAAAGATCTTCATGAACCAGATAAACACAATGATGTGATCATTCACCTAGAGCCAGGCATTCTGGAGCCCAAACTCAAGGGCCTTAGGAAGCATCACTATGGACAAAATTAGTGGAAGTGATGGAATTCCAGCTGAGCTGTTTCAAATCCTATAAGATGATGCTGTGAAAGTGCTGCACTCAATATGCCAGCAAATTTGAAAAACTGAGCAGTGCCTGCAGGAACTGGAAAGGGTCCATTTTCATTCCAATCCTGAAGAACGGCAATGCCAAAGAATGCTCAAACTGCCACAAAATTACACTCATCTCACATGCTAGCAAATTAATGCCCAAAAGTCTTCCAGCAAGGCTTCAATGTGAACTGAGAACTCCCAGATGTTCAAGCTGGATTTAGAAAAGGCAGAGGCAGAGGAACAAGAGACTAATTGCCAATATCTATTGGATCATAGAAAAAGCAACAGAGTTATAGAAAAACATCTAATTCTGCTTTATTGACTACACCAAAGTCTTTGACTCTGGATCACAACAAACTGTGACAAAATCTTAAAGAGATGGGAATACAAGACCACCTTACCTGTCTCCTGAGAAATATGTATGCAGGTCAAGGAGCAACAGTTAGAACTGGACATGGAACAACAGACTGGTTCCAAATTGGGAAAGGAGTATATCAAGGCTGTATATTGTCACCCTGCTTATTTAACTTATATGCAGAGTACATCATGCAAAATGCTGGGCTGGATGAAGGGCAAACTGGAATCAAGATTGGAGGGAGAAATATCAATAGCCTCAGTTATGCAGACGATACCACCCTTATGGCAGAAACTGAAGAGGAACTAAAGAGCCTCTTGATGAAAGAAAGAGGAAAGTGAAAAAGCTGGCTTAAAACTCAGCATTCAAAAAACTAAGATCATGGCATCTGATCCCATCACTTCATGGCAAATAGATGGAGAGACAATGGAAACAGTGACAGACTTTATTATTTTGGGCTCCAAAACAACTGCAGATGGTGACTGCAGCCGTGAAAATAAAAGACGCTTACTCCTTGGAAGAAAAGCTATGATCAACCTAGACAGCATATTAAAAAGCAGAGACATTACTTTGCCAATAAATGTATGTCTAGTCAAAGCTATGGTTTTTCCAGTAGTCATGTATGGATGTGAGAGTTGGACCATAAAGAAACTGAGTGCCAGAGAATTGATGCTTTATAATTGTGGTGTTGGAAAAGACTCTTGAGAGTCCCTTGGACTGCAAGGAGATCAAGCCAGTCAATTCTAAAGGAAATCAGTATTGAATATTCATTGGAAAGACTGATGCTGAAGTTGAAGCTTGAATACTTTGGCCACCTGATGAGAAGAACTAACTCACTGGAAAAGCCCCTGGTGCTGGGAAAGATTGAAGGCAGGAGGAGAAGGGGACGACAGAGGATGAGATAGTTGGATGGCATCACTGACTTGATGGGCATGAGTTTGAGCAAGCTCCGGGAGTTGGTAAAGGATAGGGAAGCCTGGCATTCTGCAGTCCATGGGGCTGTAAAGAGTTGGACACGACTGAGCGACTGAACTGAACTGAAAGGAAGGATAACTGGTGGGAAAGTCCCTGGGGAAGCAGAGTGTCATGGGATGAAGAATTAAAGTGAAGGATTTGGATTTAAATAAGAAACTGTCCCAAAGCGTCAGAGATAAGGAAGGAGGAATCTCTGCAGATGTGGCCAAATGTGTGTCAGTGGTCCTCCAGGTTGTAAAAACACCTTGTGAAAACTAACAGGGCATGTCCTTGACCAACATGCTATGGATTTTCCACATACCTGTGTGATCTGGACAGATTGTATAACTCCAACAAGCTTCAGTTTCTTCTAATGTAGAAGCAATAGTTGAGCCTTCCTCATAGGGCAGTGAGTATGAAGACAGTTAATAAACGTGAAGTGCTTAGACTGTTGGGCTTCCCAGGTGGCACTAGTGGTAAAGAACTCACCTGCCCAAGCAGGGGACATAAGAAATGTGGGTTCAATTCCTGTGTTGAGAAGATCTCCTGGAGGAGGGCATAACAACCCACTCCAGTATTCATGTCTGGAGAATCCCATGGACAGAGGAGCCTGGTGGGCTATAGTCCATAGGGTCACAAAGAGTTGGACATGACTAAAGTGACTGAGTTTGCATGCCTATACACATATATAAAGACAAATGAAGAGTTTTTGTTTGTTTGTTTTGTTTTTGTCACTTGCAACAAGAGGAGCTATCAAATATGTGGAAAGTTGTGTACCATATATCCTTTACAACCAAAAAGGAAACAGGTATGTGAATTCAGTACGGCTAGGTTCTTGAAAGAAATATGAGCAGGGGGTTAGTACACCCTCTATGTCGGGTATGCATTCCACTATAAAGTGATTTGTTCAGTTACTGAGAAGTTTTAGATTCTTCAGTGTGGTTTTTATGGCCATTTCCTTACTCAGCACAAGTCCTGTTGGCATGAATTTTGGATATTTTGCCTCCAACAGTGGTCTAAAATATGGAAGGCATTTTTATGATACCTTCTAAGGTATTGTTAGGATATACTTCTAACATTCTCTTTCCTAAGGAAGATGAGGATGATGGGATGAAAAGGCTGATAGGAAGGTAGGTGTATTCTTTCTTCTGTATTGTTGCCTTTATTGGTGACACCCTGAAAGTAACTAACTTCATGGTATTTCCTGCCCAAGTTGTCAAAATTCCTATGTCTACTTAGATGCTAATTAACTGCAACTGGGAGTTTTGATGCTGCATTAAAAAAAATCAAAACTCTGTTATTTATGTCAAACAAACATGTAAGTGAAGTTGCATGTGTGTGTGCTCAGTTGCTTCAGCTGTGTCCAACTCTTTGTGACCCTATGGACTGTAGCTTGCCAGGCTCCTCTCTCTGTGGGATTCTCCAGCTGAGAATCCTGGAGTGGGTTGCCATTTCCTTCTCCAAGTAAATAACTTAGTGGCTGTTAATTTTTATGATAGTGGTACAGAAAGAGACCAAAACCAATTGTGAAAAACTTACTCTCCTGAAAGTCAGAGGCCCAAATTTGGGTTCCCCATTTATTACTGCTTCCTTTCCTCTGTTAAGTGGCTATTATAGTCTCAGGGTTTCTGTTTCTGTGCATGTAAACAGAGAAATCTGGATTGCTAATTGTAATACATACTGTTTAAATGTGAAGCCCCCAAATTTCATTCTCCATGAAAACAGGTGGAGTTAGGATGATATAAGAAGAGTGCAGAAGAAGAAATCTTGCAAAATAATAAAGTAGTTTCTTAACAACCTCCTGCTGTTGCTATTCTGACTTGGGGAAAATTAAAACTCTCCTTAGAGTCCTTCACTTCACGAGGTCTAGGGGAAAATTGAGATTTCTCTGAGACCTATGATCAAACTCTACATGGTTCAGCGATAGAATTTTAAAAAGACTGCATTTAGTTTTACTGTTTATAATATTACAATTTGGAAAGAAAAAAAAATAGTCGTGTTGATGGAGCAGAATAAATTCTCTGCCTTACAGACTTGGAAAAGATAGAAGAAGCTGAGGCAAAGAGCACCAGGCTTGGAATTGTATCCCTGTGTCTGCAGGAATGAGAAAGCCAGATGGGAACATTCTACTGTGTGCTGATACTCTCTGGTATGAGATTATCCTGGGTGAACCTTAGACTGACTCTCTCAGTTTGGGTGTTAGGGACAGAGATTAAGCGACTTCCATGGCTGTGCCAAGCATCCCTGGTACCTTGCATTTCTGAAGCAGAGAAGGGATGAACCAATGGGGGACTACTTGACCACAGCTGCATCAGGAGAGCCATCTTTGTATCATCATGGCAGCCATTTTTTACTCCCAAAGACAAATGGTTGCTTTCTTGCTTTGTTTGTATTAAAGATGTTAATCTCAACAACTGGAAAGTCAACCCAAGTCATCTACAGCAATAAATTCGATTTTTTTAAGCTTGTTTTTCTTAGTTTGTTGGAAATCTTTTGACGTAATCAAAGGATTCCAAAGTAATCTTTTGGAAACCATAATTTACCAAGATCAAACACTTCCTTGGACTTCTGCTAGACCATCCCTTTCACCACAATTGAAGGTGGATTCTCCTGGCCCAGCAAATAATTCTTTGGGGCTTCTCAGATGGTGCTAGTGGTAAAGAACCCACCTGCCAATGCAGGATATGTGAAAAATGCAGTTTCAATCCTTTGGTCAGGAGGACCACCTGGAGCACAGAATGGCAGCCCACTCCAGTGTTCTCACCTGGAGAATCCCATGGACAGAAGAGCCTGGGTGCCTATAGTCCCCGGGGTCACCAAGAGTTGTACACGATTGAAGAGACTTAGCATGAACAAATATTTAAGCCACATGTCCTTCATACCAAACTTACCCCATTATATCTGGATCCATTGGTGGTAGGGGATAACAGTAAATTGAAATATTAACAACATTTTGGAAAGATGTTGCCATCTCTTAACAAGATATGTATGTAATATTTAGCATCTACCATATTTACTCTGCTGTTTAAAAATCAGAGTTAAATTAATATTATTAAACTTACAGAGTACAGTGTTGTGATAATTCCTATAAGGTTATTATCTCTGATGTGCTATATATCTCTATTCTTAGGAAAATCACTGTTTTGCTGATTCTTCAAAATATCAACTTATACTCAGCTCCTTCCATAAAACATCAGGTGATGGCCTTTAATCAAAAGCAATAAAATCTTAGCAGTTAAAACAAATAGCAAAATGGACACTGATGTTTCAGAAATGTTTGTTTGCTTTATTTAAAGGCAAACTGAAAATACATCTTTTAAAATTTTGGTTTGTATCCTATAATAAAGTGCCATTTTAAATATTGTGCTAATTTATCCTTGTATTAAAGACTCTTGAATTTTGTTAACATCAATTATACTGAAGAAAAAGATTCTGTAGGATGAATTACACAAACTTGTGGATAATTACCATAGTCTTGTAAGACAGTTGTTAACTGTGAAGGATTATGTGACAGCTTAAAAATATTGCTTGGGATCATCTGAACTCATCCCATTAGAAGATAAAAGCAGTATGCTTTTAACACTGGAGCTGAAGGTTTTTTAATCAGGTGATTATATCTATGGCTATGTGACCTTTTTAAATAAAAGCAATATGGGAAATTTGATTTTAAATGGTAGAGGATATTCAGCTATCCATATAGAATCTGCTAGGAGGTCAAAGGGCAATAAGACTGAAAAAACTCTAATGATTACAGAATAATTAAGCTCAATTTTTTTCTACCCAAAGAGAGGGCAAAACCATAAAAATATACATTGACTATGCCTTTATAACTTTTCTCCTGTGGTTATTCTTGAGAATGAAGAGCCAGTTAAAAATGAAAGATGAATTTAAGGAATAATATCTTAATTTTACAACTGTTTTTCTCTTTATAATACTAATTTAAGGTATTTTATTTTATGTAAATTCCAGACCTTCAACTGTTTTTATTAATCATTTATGCTCCTTCATGATATGATCATTTTGGGGATTGAAAAATCATCACTTTGAATCTCTCTGACTTATTTATCTTTATATGGGAAGTGCTTCTTATAACTAACTAATCTTTAAATTTAGTGTACTAAAATTTCTCTAGTCTGGAAGCATCAGATTACTCCTATTCCTCATGCTGTTCTCAGACACTATGGACTTTCCTGGTGATCCAGGTGATTTTGTGAATGATACAGTTGACATCATGTGGATTTTGCTCTCTTATTTTGGGTGTACAGGAATGCATTGCACATAGGCAGAGTCATCAGTGGATGTAGCATTGATTAACTCTCACCCATACTCAGACTGCAAAATGCCACTCTAAAAAAAGCAAATGTACTGTCAAGTCTTTGCTCACAAACCTTTAGTGTATCCTCACTATCCACACACTAAAGTAAAAATTCTTCTAGTTGGCATTCAAGTGTTCTCAAACTGGTCCTGTCAACTGTGATCATTTCATTGATCTTCCCCTTTATCCCTCATTCAAGGGCACCCATCCTGTCGCCATAACACCCATGAGTGTGCACACACATACATACACACATGGTTTCATCTTATCCTCGAATATATTCCAGGTGATAAAAAATTATATCAGAGCTCATAGTCCATTTTACTGATTTCAGGTTAAGTCAGGCTCATGCTTCGCCCTTGCCATGCTTTTGCTTCACTTCAGGTGGTTGAATGTTGCCCAACAACAGCTTAAAATTCTCCCATCCTCTGACCTCTGAATATTTCCAATTTTCCTTCCAGCTAGAAGTGGATATATGACTTAATTTTGGCCAATCAGATATAATGCAAATCTCTTGGGAATACCCCAGAACTACTTTCCCTCCACGGCGAAAAAACAGAAGCTCATAGGAACAAGTCATTGGCCTGTTCTCCATTCTTTCACTTTCATGTATGAAGTTATATGACTAGAACATGTCTTGTTTCTTTGTTTTCTTTTTCTGGAGCTTAAGCAACCAGTTTAAGACTCTGAGGCAATAGATGAGAGTGAAAGTGAAACTGATAGTCATTCAGTTGTGTTCCACTCTTTGCAACGCCATGGACTTAGCCTGCCAGGCTACTCTATCCATGGGGATTCTCTAGGCAAGAATACTAGAGTGGGTTGCCATGCCCTCCTCCAGGGGGTCTTCCTAACCCAGGGATTGAACCTGCATCTTCTGCAGCTCCTGCACTGGTGGGCAGAATTTTTACCACTTGATCCACCTGGGAAGCCCAAACAAGAGTTCAGTTCAGTTCAGTTCAGTTGCTCAGTCGTGTCCGACTCTCCGCAATCCCATGAATCACAGCACGCCAGGCCTCCCTGTCCATCACCAACGCCCAGAGTTCACTCAAACTCATGTCCACAGAGTTGGTGATGCCATCTAGCCATCTCATTCTCCGTCGTCCCCTTCTCCTCCTGCCCCCAACCTTTCCCAGCATCTGAGTCTTTTCCAGTGAGTCAACTCGTCGCATGAGGTGGCCAAAATATTGCCGTTTCAGCTTTAGCATCAGTCCCTCCAATGAACATCCAGGATTGATCTCCTTTAGAATGGACTGGTTGGATCTCCTTGCAGTATAAGGGACTCTCAAGAGTCTTCTCCAACACCACAGTTCAAAAGCATCGATTCTTCGGCGCTCAGCTTTCTTCACAGTCCAACTCTCACATCCATACATGACCACGGGAAAAACCATTGCCTTGACTAGACAGACCTTGTTTGGCAAAGTAATGTCTCTGCTTTTTAATATACTATCAAGGTTGGTCATAACTTTTCCAAAATAAGGAGAATGGCAGAGATGGACAGCATGCAAAGAATGAAGAGATACTCAGGCCTTGATCACCAAGCCATCTTTGGGATTGCCTAGGTACAGACTTCATCATAGTGAAAAAACAAATGCCAGAATATTTTAAATCATTGTTAGAGAACTCTGTCACTTGTGACTAAACCAGTTTAACTGATATACTGGGATTCAGCCAATAGCAAAGTTCTAGAGCCCAGATTCAGTTCAGTTCAGTCTCTCAGTTGTGTCCGACTCTTTATGACTCCATGAATCACAGCATGCCAGGCTTCCCTGTCCATCACCAACTCCCGGAGTTCACTCAAACTCATGTCCATCACGTCGGTGATGCCATCCAGCCATCTCATTCTCTGTCATCCCCTTCTCCTCCCACCTCCAATCCCTCCCAGCATCAGAGTCTTTTCCAATGAGTCAACTCTTCGCATGAGGTGGCCAAAGTATTGGAGTTTCAGCTTTAGCATCAGTCCTTCCAATGAACACCCAGGATTGATCTCCTTTAGAATGGACTGGTTGGATCTCTTTGCAGTCCAAGTGACTCTCAAGAGCCTTCTCCAGCACCACAGTTCAAAAGCATCAATTCTTCAGCGATCAGCTTCCTTCACAGTCCAACTCTCACATCCATACATGACCATGGAAAAAACCATAGCCTTGACTAGACGGACCTTTTTTGGCAAAGTAATGTCTCTGCTTTTTAGTAATAACTTACATATAAGGTAATCTGACTAAACACAGGTAAGAGTCTCATTGTTAAGGTGTCAAGGCTGTAACAGAGAAGATATTGCTTTATATATAAAAGCTAGGTGTCTTGAAGAAAATGGGGAATGATGAGTGAAGCTGACCACCAGAGAGGAGGAGAGCATTCCTAAACAATGGAAAAGAGAGGGCTGGGACAAGAGAGTTAGGCTAGTACGTGTATTGGGTTGATCAAAAAGTTTGTTTAGGTTTTTCCATAAGATGTTATGAACTTTAGTCCAACCCAGTATTTTCTATAGCTGCATGTTCAATATGGTAGCCAACAGCCACAGATGACAGTTGAACACGTGAAATAAGGCTGATCTGTATTGAAATATGTCATAGGTATGAAATATGTTAGCGATTTTGAAGACTTAGTACAGAAAATGAATTTTATCTTGATTACTAATCAGAATGATAATTTTTGGATATATTTAGTTAAATAAAGAATATTATTAAAGTTAAAAAATCAGTCATATGGATTTTATTTTTTTAACATTTATTTCTTTTTTTTTAATTGCAGGCTAATTATTTTACAATATTATATTAGTTGGTTTTGCCATACATTGACATGAATCCGCCCTGGGTGTATGTATGTTCCCGTTCCTGAACCCCCCTCCCACCTCCCTCCTCTGCTTATCCTCCCTCTGGGTCATCCCCGTGCACCAGCCCTAAGCATCCTGTAAAACGCATTGACCCTGAATTGGCGATTCGTTTCACATATGATAATATAAATGTTTCAATGCCATTCTCGTGAATCATCCCACCCTCACCCTCTCCCACAGAGTCCCAAAGACTGTTCTATACACCTGTGTCTATTTTGCTGTCTCGTATACAGGGTTATCATTTCCATCTTTCTAAATTCCATATATATGTGTTAGTATACTGTATTGGTGTTTTTATTTCTGGCTTACTTCACTCTGTATAATAGGCTCCAGTTTCATCTACTTCATTAGAACTGATTCAAATGCATTCTTTTTAATTGCTGAGTAATACTCCATTGTGAATATGTACCAAAGCTTTCTTATCCATTCATCTGCAGATGGACATCTAGGTTGCTTCCATGTCCTTGCTATTATAAACAGTGCTGCAATGAACATTGGAGTACATGTGTCTCTTTCAATTCTGGTTTCCTTGGTGTGTATGCCCAGGAGTGTGATTGCTGGATCATATGGCAGTTCTATTTCCAGTTTTTCTTTAAGGAAACTCCACACTGTTCTCCATAGTGGCTGTACTAGTTTGCATTCCCACCAACAGTGTAAGAGGGTTCCCATCTCTCCACACCCTCTCCAGCATTTATTGCATGTAGACTTTTGGATAGCAGCCATTCTGACTGGTGTGAAATGGTATCTCATTGTGGTTTTGATTTGCATTTCTCTGATTATGAGGGATGTTGAGCATTTTTTCATGTGTGTGTTAGCCATCTGTATGTCTTCTTTGGAGAAATGTCTGTTTAGTTCTTTGGCCCATTTTTTATTGGGTCATTTATTTTTCTGCAATTGAGCTGCAGGAGCTGCTTATATATTTGGGAGATTAAATGTTTCATTTGCTATTATTTTCTCCCATTCTGAAGGCTGTCTTTTCACCTTGCTTATAGTTTCTTTACTGTGCAGAAGCTTTTGATTTTAATTAGGTCCCATTTGTTTATTTTTGCTTTTATTTCCAATATCCTGGGACGTGGGTCATGGAGGATCCTGCTGTGATTTATGTCGGAGAGTGTTTTGCCTATGTTCTCCTCTAGGAGTTTTATAGTTTCTGGTATTACATTTAGCTCTCTAATCCATTTTGAGTTTATTTTTGTGTATGGTGTTAGGGAGTGTTCTACTTTCATTCTTTTAAAAGTGGCTGACCAGTTTTCCCAGCACCACTTGTTAAAGAGACTGTCTTTTCTCCATTTTATATTCTTGCCTCCTTTGTCAAAGATAAGGTGTCCATAGGTGTGTGGATTTATCTCTGGGCTTTCTATTTTGTTCCATTAATCTATATTTCTGTCTTTATGCCAGTACCATACTGTCTTGATAACTGTGGCTTTGTAGTAGAGCCTGAAGTCCGGCAGGTTGATTCCCCCAGTTCCATTCTTCTTCCTCAAGATTGCTTTGGCTATTCGAGGTGTTTTGTATTTCTATACAAATTGTGAGATTATTTGTTCTAGATAGTGAAAAATATCTTTGGTAGCTTGATAGGGATTGCCTTGAATGTATAAATTACTTTGGGTAGTATACTCATTTCCACAATATTTATTCTTCCAATCCACGAACACGGTATGTTTCTCCATCTATGAGTGTCCTCTTTGATTACTTTCACCAGTGTTTTATAGTTTTCTATGTACAGGTCTTATGTTTCCTTAGGTAGATATATTCCTAAGTATTTAATTCTTTTCGTTGCAACAGGGAATGGAATAGTTTCCTTAATTTCTCTTTCTATTTTCTCATTATTAGTGTATAGGAATGCAAGGGATTTCTGTGTGTTGATTTTATATCCTGCAACTTTACTGCATTCATTGATTAGCTCTAGTAGTTTTCTGGTAGAGCCTTTAGGGTTTTCTCTGTAGAGGATCATGTCATCAGCGAACAGTGAGAGTTTTACTTCTTCTTTTCCAATTTGTATTCCTTTTATGTCTTTTTCTGCTCTGATTGCTGTGGCCAAAACTTCCAGAACTATGTTGAATAGCAGTGGTGAGAGTGGGCACCCTTGCCTTGTTCCTGACTTTAGGGGAAATGCTTTCAGTTTATCACCGTTGAGGATAATATTTGCTGTGGGTTTGTCACAGATAGCTTTTATTATGTTGAGGTATGTTCCTTCTATTCCCACCTTCTGGAGGGTTTTTATCATAAATGGATGTTGAATTTGGTCAAAAGCTTTCTCTGCATCTATTGAGATAATCATATGATTTTTATTTTTCAGTTGGTTAATGTGGTGTATTACATTGATTGATTTGCGGATATTGAAGATCCTTGCATTCCTAGGATAAAGCCCACTTGGTCATGATGTATGATCTTCTTATTGTGTTGTTGGATTCTGATTGCTAGAAATTTGTTAAGGATTTTTGCATCTATGTTCATCAGTGATATTGGCCTGTAGTTTTCTTTCTTGTGGGATCTTTACCAGGTTTGGGATTAGGGTGATGGTGCCCTCATAGGATGAGTTTGGAAGTTTCCCTTCCTCAGCAATTTTCTGGAAGAGTTTGAGTAGGATAGGTGTTAGCTCTTCTCTAAATTTTTGGTAGAATTCAGCTGTGAAGTCGTCTGGACCTGGGATTCTTTTTGCTGCAAGATTTCTGATTACAGCTTCTATTTCTGTGCTTGTGACGATCTATTAAGATTTTCTATTTCTTCCTTGTTCAGTTTTGGAAAATTGTACTTTTCTAAGTTCAGTTCAGTTCAGTTCAGTCTCTCAGTCGTGTCCGACTCTTTGAGATCCCATGAATCACAGCACGCCAGGCCTCCCTGTCCATCACCAACTCCCGAAGTTCACTCAAACTCATGTCCATCACGTCGGTGATGCCATCCAGCCATCTCATTCTCTGTCTTCCATGTCTCCTCCCACCAACAATCCCTCCCAGTATCAGAATCTTTTCCAGTGAGTCAACTCGTCGCATGAGGTGGCCAAAGTATTGGAGTTTCAGCTTTAGCATCAGCCCTTCCAATGAACACCCAAGATTGATCTCCTTTAGAATGGAATGGTTGGGTCTCCCTGCAGTCCAAGGGACTCTCAAGAGTCTTCTCCAACACCACAGTTCAAAAGCATCAATTCTTCGGCGATCAGCTTTCTTCACAGTCCAACTCTCACATCCATACATGACCACGGGAAAAACCATAGCCTTGACTAGTCGGACCTTTGTTGGCAAAGTAATGTCTCTGGTTTTTAATATGCTATCTAGGTTGGTCATAACCTTCCTTCCAAGGAGTAGGCGTCTTTTAATTGCATGGCTGCAATCAGCATCTGCAGTGATTTTGGAGCCCAAAAAATAAAGTCTGACACTGTTTCCACTGTTTTTCCATCTATTTCCCATGAAGTGATGGTACCAGATGCCATGATCTTTGTTTCCTGAATGTTGAGCTTCAAGCCAAACTTTTCACTCTCCTCCTTCCCTTTCATCAAGAGGCTTTTTAGTTCCTCTTCTGACAGAATGTGGTCCACTGGAAAAGGGAGTGGCAAACCACTTCAGTATACTTGCCTTGAGAACCCCATGAACAGTATCAAAAGGCAAAATGATAGGATACTGAATGAGGAATTCCTCGGGTCAGTAGGTGCCCAGAATGCTACTGGAGATCAGTGGAGAAATAACTCCAGAAAGAATGACGGGATGGAGCCAAAGTGAAACAAATACCCAGTTGTGGATGTGACTGGTGATAGAAGCAAGGTCCGATGCTGTAAAGAACAATATTGCATAGGAACCTGGAATGTTAGGTCCATGAATCAAGGCAAATTGGAAGTGGTCAAACAGGAGATGACAAGAGTGAACGTAGACATTCTAGGAATCAGTGAACTAAAATGGACTGGAATGGGTGAATTTAACTCAGATGACCATTATATCTACTACTGTGAGCAGGAATCCCTTAGAAGAAATGGAGTAGCCATCATGGTCAACAAAAGAGTCCGAAATGCAGTACTTGGATGCAATCTTAAAACGACAGAATGATTTCTGTTCGTTTCCAAGGCAAACCATTCAATATTACAGTACTTTTCTAAGAATTTGTCCATTTCTTCCAAGTTGTCCATTTTATTGCCATATAACTGCTGATAGTATTCTCTAATCATCCTTTGTATTTCTGTGTTGTCAGTTGTGATCTCTCCATTTTCATTTCTAATTTTATTGATTTGGTTCTTCTCCCTTTGTTTCTTGATGAGTCTGGCTAGTGGTTTGTCAATTTTATTTACCCTCTCCAAGAACCAGCTTTTGGCTTTGTTGATTTTGCTGTGGTCTCTTTTGTTTCTTATACATTTATTTCTGCCCTAATTTTTACAATTTCTTTCCTTCTACTAACCCTGGGGTTCTTCATTTCTTCCTTTTCTAGTCTCTTTAGGTGTAGAGTTAGGTTATTTAGTTGACTTTTTTCTTGTTTATTGAGGTGTGCCTGTATTGCTATGAACCTTCCCCTTAGCACTGCTTTTACAGTGTCCCAGAGGTTTTGGGTTGTCGTGTTTTCATTTTCATTCATTTCTATGCATATTTTGATTTCTCTTTTGATTTTGTCTATGATTTGTTCATTATTCAGCAGTGTGTTGTTTAGACTCCATATGTTGGCATTTTTAAGTTTTACTCCTGTAATTGAGATCTAATCATACTGCACTGTGGTCAGAAAAGATGCTTGGAATGATTTCAATTTTTTTGAATTTACCAAGACTAGATTTATGGCCCAGGATGTGATCTATCCTGGAAAAGGTTCCGTGTGCGCTTGAGAAAAAGGTGAAATTCATTGCTTTGGGGTGAAATGTCCTATAGATATCTATTAGATCTAACTGGTCTATTGTATCATTTAACATTTGTGTTTCCTTGTTACTTTTCTGTTTAGTTGATCTATCCATAGTTGTGAGTGGGGTATTAATGTCTCCCATTGCTATTGCATTGTTATTAATTTCCTCATTCATACTTGTTAGTAATTGTCTTACATATTGCAGTGCTCCTATGTTGGGTTCATAAATATTTATAAATTGTTATACCTTCTTCTTGGATTGATCCTTTGATCATTATGTAGTTTCCTTCTTTGTCTCTTTTCACAGCCTTTGTTTTAAAGTCTCTTTTATCTGATATGAGTATTGCTACTCCAGCTTTCTTTTGGTCTCTGTTTGTGTGGAATATCTTTTTCCAGCCCTTCACTTTCAGTCTGTATGTGTCCCTCGTTTTGAGGTGGGTCTCTTGCAGACAACATATATGGGGGTCTTGTTTTTGTATCCATTCAGCCAGCCTTTGTCTTTTGGTTGGGGCATTCAACCCATTTACGTTTAAGGTAATTATTGATAAGTACAATCCCGTAGCCATTTTCTTTATTGCTTTGGGTTCGAGTTTATACACCCTTTCTGTGTTTCCTGTCTAGAAAAGATCCTTTAGCATTTGTTGGAGAGCTGGTTTTGTGATGTTCAATTCTCTCAGCTTTTGCTTGTCTGTAAAGCTTTTGATTTCTCCTTCATATTTGAATGAGATCCTTGCTGGGTACAGTAATCTGGGCTGTAGCTTATTTTCTTTCACCACTTTAAGTATGTCTTGCCATTCCCTCCTGGCATGAAGAGTTTCTGTTGAAAGATCAGCTGTTATCCTTATGGGAATCCCCTTGTGTGTTATTTGTTGCTTTTCCCTTGCTGCTTTTAATATTTGCCCTTTGTGTTTGATCTTTGTTAATTTGATTAACATGTGTCTTGGAGTATTTCACCTTGGGTTTACCCTGTTAGGGGCCCTCTGGTTTTCTTGGACTTGGGTGATTATTTCCTTCCCCGTTTTAGGGAAATTTTCAACTATTATCTCCTGAAGTATTCTCTCATGGTCTTTCTTTTTGTCTTCTTCTGGGACTCCTATGATTCGAATGTTGGAGCGTTTAACATTGTCCCAGAGGTCTCTAATATTGTCCTTATTTCTTTTAATTCGTTTTTCTTTTATCCTCTCTGTTTGATTTATTTCTACAATTCTATCTTCTAGCTCGCTTATCCTGTCTTCTGCCTCTGTTATTCTACTGTTTGTTCCCTCCAGAGTGTTTCTGATCTCATCTATTGCATTATTCATTGTATATTGACTCTTTTTTTATTTCCTCTAAATCCTTATTAAACCTTTCTTGCATCTTCTCAATTCTTTTCTCCAGATTATTTATCTGTAACTCCATTTTGCTTTCAAGATTTTGAATCATTTTCACCATCAAAATTCGAAATTCTTTTTCAGGTAGATTCCCTATATCTTCCTCTTTTGTTTGTGTTGGTGGGCATTTATCCTGTTCCTTTACTTGCTGGGTATTTCTCTGTCTCTTCATCTTGCTTATATTGCTCTGCTTGGGGTGGCCTTTCCGTCTTCTGGCAGTTTGTGGCGTTCTCTTTATTATGTAGTTTTTTCACTGTGTGTGGGGTTGGACGGGTGACTTGTCAAGTTTCCCTGGTTAGGGAAGCTTGTGTCGGTGTTCTCATGGGTGGAGCTGGATTTCTTCTCTCTGGAGTGCAGTGAAGTGTCCAGTAATGAGTTATGAGATGTCAGTGGGTTTGGAGTGATTTTGGGCAGCCTGTATATTGAAACTCAGGGCTATTTTCCTGTGTTGCTGGAGAATTTGCGTTGTATGTCTTGCTCTGGAACTTGTTGACCCTTGGGTGGTGCTTGGTTTTAGCGTAAGTATGGAGACGTTTGATGAGGTCCTATTGATTAATGTTCCCTGGAGTCAGGAGTTCTCTGGTGTTCTCAGGATTCGGGTTTAAGCCTTTTGCCTCTGGTTTTCGGTCTTATTCTTGGAGTAGTCTCTAGACTTCTCTATCTGTCATTTCCAAGGTGGTTCCCTCTGTTTTAGCTTCTGTTTGCTGGTCTCTTCAGTGTCTAATTTCCACCCTGACACTAGGGGGCGGTGGTGGACACTTTTAAGGCTCACTTTTTCAGTCCTGTTCTGGGAAGGGAAGAATGCTGCAGACAAATATCTCTGGCGTCTGTGGGGAGTGCTCGCAGTGTCTCGGCCACAATGGGTTTGCCCCCGCTCATGGAGCATGTGCTGTCCCAGTCTACACTGCCTAGGCTCTAGGTTGCTCTGCCGGGAACCGTCCGAGGCTGGCGCTGGGTTGTATGCACTTCACAGGTCTGAGCAGCTCAGGTTCAGGTACTGGGGTACTCCACAAAGGCGCAGACTTGGTTGGCCCTGCGTTTTGTGCCTTCCCTGGTCCGAGCAGCTCAGGTGACCAGTTGTTTGGCGAGCGCCGTTGCTGTGACTTTTCACCTCCCCAGTCCCTCTCACTCGGTTTTCTGGGTGTATAGCTGGCACACCTTCTCAGGCAGATGTTGACCCATCAGAAACCATGAAGTCTTGGTTAGCAACGAAGCCTGCCTGCAGTTTGGTATCGGATGCCTCTCTGGGGCCGCGGTTGCCCCCTTCCAGCTCTGGCTGCCCTCTCCTGCCTGTCTCGGTGGGGCATGGGCCATCCGCAGCCAGCTAGCACTGCTCAGTCCTTTGTTCTGTGAGCGGGGCTGGCGGAGTCTTAGGTTAGGGCTTTTCGCCTTTTAGCGGGGGAGTTACCCCACAGTCTTCTCCACTATCTCCAGTTGATTCTGATTGCTCTCGTTGCATTCTGGCCCAGTTCTCTCTCTAAGCAGTTCAGCCGGCTCCTCCCTGCCCAGCCCCCGCTTGCTAATGGCGGATGTGGGGGTCTGCGCTGTTTCTCCGCTGGGAGTTACCGTTTGGCAGGTAATCTGTGGGTTTTAATTATTTCTTTCTTTTTCCTCCCGGTTATGTGGCCCTCTGAGGTTCCAAGGCTCTCCACAGACTCAACAGTGAGAGTGTTTCCTGGTGTTTGGAAACTTCTCTCTTTTTTAAGCCTCCCTTCCCGTCCCTACCTCTTTTGTCTCTCTTTTTATCTTTTGTGTTTCTCCTACCTCATTTCGAAGACAATATGCTACTTTTCTGGGTGTCTGATGTCCTCTGCCGGCATTCAGAAGTTGTTTTGTGGGATTTACTCAGCGTTCAAATGTTCTTTTGATGAATTTGTGAGGGAGAAAGTGGTCTCGCCATCCTATTCCTCCGCCATCTTGTTCCCTCCTCTGGATTTTAATTCTAAGCACCTACTGTCTTAGAGCATTTACCCAGGCCAACAGTGAGGTTGCACCATAGAAACGGCATTGCCTTTTCTGAAAGTTTAGAATTCTGAATAACTTCTTTAAGGGCCAGGACCTAGCAATCTCATATCTCCAGATTCTAGAATAGTGACTGTCATATAACAGATTCAAAAAATTTAAATAACTGATTAATTAAATAATTAAAGACCTTCTGAAAATGTCCAGGAAATATATTTCTTCTACCTCATGGACCTCTGAGTTCAGCTTTGATTATGACTCTCCTGGCCCATATTGTCAATGGCTGGCTAAGATAGATGGCTGGGTAGAAGAATGGATGGCTGGGTAGGAGAATGGGTGGGTGGGTAGGAGAATGGGTGGGTGGGTCGGTGCATAAATGGGTGGGAGGATGAATGGATGGTATAGGGTGATGGGTGAAGGGATGGATGAGTGGGTCAATGAATGAATGGATGGGTGAGTGGATGAATGGATGGATGGATAGACAGGAAGGTAGATAACATGGATCTTTTTAAAATGTTGATTATGAATTTCTAGGGGAATCTAGAAATATATATAGCCTTGTACTTTCCATATGCAAACAAAATAAAGTGGTTTACACCTTTCTCATCTTCAGGTTTTCTCATTTCAATATGAATTAAAGAAAGTTAGGTATGATTACTACTATAGCTATTGATTGGTTTCCATATTGACTACCTGGTGACTGTATAAATTTTTCTTCATCCTTGGCATTCCTGATTCACTTTTCCCACATTATTTTGCTCTGTAACTCATGTCTACATTTTATATATATATATATCTACATTTTAAATATATATAATATACATCTACATTTTATATATATTATATAATATAAAATTTTATATATATTATAATATATATTTTAATATATATATAAGTATATATAATGTATTTATATATACATTTACATTATAAATATATACATTATATATCTGTGTATATATTATATAGATATATCTGTGTGTGTAAAATATATATATATATATGTATATGTGTGTGTTTATTGTACTTCTTTCCTTACTAAGTTCCCAAAGGCAAAGGCTGTTTTATTCCTTGTGGAGCCTGGTAGAGGGTTAATTTGTTTCAGTTCAGTTGTTCAGTCATGTCTGACTCTTTGTGACCCCATAGACGGAAGCACGCCAGGCTACCCTGTCCATCACCAACTCCCAGAGCTTGCTCAAACTCATGTCCATCAAGCTGGTAATGCCATCCAACCATCTCAATCTTTGTCGCACCCTTCTCCTCCTGTCTTCAATCTTTCCCAGCATCAGAGTCTTTTCCAGTGAGTCAGTTCTTATCAGGTGGCCAAACTATTGGAGCTTCAGCTTCTACATCAGTCCTTCCAATGAATATTTAGGGTTGATCTCCTTTAGGATAGACTGGTTGGATCTCCTTGCAGCCCAAGGGACTCTCAAGAGTCTTCTCCAACACCACAGTTCAAAAGCATCAATTCTTTGGCACTCAGCTTCCTATATAGTCCAACTCTCACATCCATACATGACTACTGGAAAAACCATAGCCACAAAATCACTGCAGATGCTGATTGCAGCCATGAAATTAAAAGACGCTTGCTCCTTGGAAGGAAAGTTATGACCAACCTTGATAGTATATTAAAAAGCAGAGACATTACTTTGCCAACCAAGGTCCGTCTAGTCAAGGCAATGGTTTTTCCCGTGGTCATGTATGGTTGTGAGAGTTGGACTGTGAAGAAGGCTGATCGCCGAAGAATCGATGCTTTTGAACTGTGGTGTTGGAGAAGACTCTTGAGAGTCCCTTATACTGCAAGGAGATCCAACCAGTCCATTCTAAAGGAGATCAATCCTGGATGTTCATTGGAGGGACTGATGCTAAAGCTGAAACTGCAATGCTTTGGCCACCTCATGCGACGAGTTGACTCACTGGAAAAGACTCTGATGCTGGGAAAGGTTGGGGGCGGGAGGAGAAGGGGACGACGGAGAATGAGATGGCTGGATGGCATCACCGATTCTGTGGACATGAGTTTGAGTGTACTCCGGGAGTTGGTGATGGACAGGGAGGCCTGGCGTGCTGTGATTCATGGGGTCGCGGAGAGTCGGACACGACTGAGCGACTGAACTGAACTGAACTGAACTGACTATATGGACCTTTGTTGGCTAAGTAATGTTTCTGCCTTTTAATAAGTTGTCTCTGTTTGTCATAGCTTTCCTTCCAAGGAGCAAGTATCTTTTAATTTCATGGATGCAGTCACCATCTTCAGTGCTTTTGGAGACCAAGAAAATAAAGTCTGCCAATGTTTCCATTGTTTTCCCATCTATTTCCCATGAAGTGATGGGACTGGATTCCACGATCTTAGTTTTTTGAGTTTTAAGCCATCTTTTTCACTCTCCTCTTTCACTTTCATCAAGAGGCTCTTTAGTTCCTCTTCACTTTCTGCCATAAGGGTGGTATAATCCGCATATCTGAGGTTATTGATATTTCTCCTGGAAATCTTGAGTCCAGCTTGTGCTTCATCCAGCCTGGCATTTTGCATGACGTACTCTGTGTATATGTTAAATAAACAGGGTGACAATATACAGCCTTGACTTTTGGAACCAATCCATTGTTCCGTGTCTGGTTCTAACTGTTGTTTCTTGACCTGCATACTGATTTCTCAGGAGGCAGTTCAGGTGGCCTGGTATTCCCATCTCTTTAAGGATTTTCCACAGTTTGTTGTGATCTATGCAGTCAAAGGCTTTGACATAACCAATAAAGCAGAAATAGATGTTTTTCTGGAATTCTCTTGCTTCTTCTATGATCCAATGGATGTTGGCAATTTGATCCCTGGTTCCTCTGCCTTTTCTAAATCCATCTTGAACACTTGGAAGTTCACGGACTAATATCCAAAAAAGATGTCTTTTTCATTATAGTGGAGAAGGAAATGGCAACCCACTCCAGTGCTCTTGCCTGGAAAATTCCATGGACTGAGGAGCCTTGTAGGCTGCAGTCCATGGGGTCGCAAAAAGTCGGGCAGGACTGAGCAACTTTTTACTTACTAATATACTATTATGGAAAAAGAACTGGCAATCCACTCCAGTATTCTTGCCTAGAGAATCCTGTGAACAGCATAGCCTGGTGGGCTGCTGCCCACAGGGTTGCACAGAGTTGGACACGACTGAAGCGACTTAGCCTGTGTGCGTGCATTTCATCATAGGGGATTGGAATGCAAACATAGGAAGTCAAGAGATACCTGGAGTAATAGGCAAATTTGGCCTTGGAATGCAAAATGAAGCAGGGCAAAGGCTAGCAGAGTTTTGTCAAGAAAATGCACTGGTAATAGCAAACACACTCGTCCAACCACACAAGAGAAAACTCTATACATGGACATCACCAGATAGTCAGTACTGAAATGATCAGTTATATTCTTTACAGCCAATGATGGAGAATCTCTATACAGTCAGCAAAAACAAGACCAGGAGCTGACTGTGGCTCAGATCATGAACGCCTTATTGCAAAATTTACACGTTAATTGAAGAAAGTACAGAAAACACTAGACCATTCAGTTATGACCTAAATCAAATCTCTTATGATTTTACAGTGGAAGTGACAAAGAGCTTCAAGGAATTAGATCTGATATACAGAGTGCCTGAAGAACTATGGATGGAGGTAAGCGATACTGTACAGGAGGCAGTGATCAAGACCATCCTCAAGAAAAAGAAATGCTAAAAGGCAAAATGGTTGTCTGAGGAGGCCTTACAAATAGCTGAGAAAAGAAGAGAAGCTAAAGGCAAAGGAGAAAAGGAAACATATACCCATTTGAATGCAGCGTTCCAAAGAATAGCAAACAGAGATAAGAAAGCCTTCCTAATTGGTCAATGCAAAGAAATAAAGGAAAACAATAGAATTGGAAAGACTAGAGATCTCTTCAAGAAAATTAGAGATACCAAGGGAGCATTTCATGCAAAGATGGGCACAATAAAGGACAGAAATGGTCAGAGGGCTAATGGTCAACATATATTTGTTGAATGAATCAATAAATGAAGATTAAAATGAGTGCATGTTCAGCATCTTTGTGAGCAGTTTCAGAAAGAATTGTAAACAAGAGTTATTCCTTGCCCACAAACACAATACCAGACATGGAGTGTGTCCAGTGAAGAAACATAAAA
This sequence comes from Moschus berezovskii, assembly GCF_049115385.1. Classification (NCBI taxonomy): domain Eukaryota; kingdom Metazoa; phylum Chordata; class Mammalia; order Artiodactyla; family Moschidae; genus Moschus; species Moschus berezovskii. The sequence goes on from NC_142472.1 coordinate 37,062,638, forward strand.
AAGGACATAGAAAAGGGAAGAGAAAAAAAAACCCTAGATAAACTATAATTTAATTAAAAAGAGAAAGATAAAAATTAATTATTTTGTTCCAAGAGTAATAAAATCAGAACCATAGACTCTTCTAATACTGTATGTTGCTGCATTAAGTTCTACATGTAGTAAGTATAAGGAAAATTTTCATAGTGCTTTATTGAATATAGAGAGTTAGTGAATATGCAACTGTATTTTTATCACACTGTAATGCAAAGGTTTTTTTTTTTGCATAAATAAATGCCAAATACCAAGAATGTGAGGCCTATTATAAGGATTCCAATGATGTGGAACCTCTGTAGGCATAAACTGAGGTGCTGTTGTTATTTAATTGCTAAGTCATGTCCAACTCTTTTGTACCTCCATGGACTGTAGCCTACCAGGCTCCTCTGTCAGTGGGATTTCCTAGGCAAGAATACTGGAGTAAGTGATAGTCACTCAGATGTGTCCAATTCTTTGCAACCCCATAGACTGTAACCTGACAGGCTCCTCTATCCGTAAGATTCTCCAGGCAAGAATGCTAGAGTGGGTTGCCTTGTCGTTCTCCAAAGAATCCTGGAATGGGTTGCCATTTCTTTTTCCAGGAGATCTTCCTGACTCAGGATCAAACTTACATCTCCTGCATTGGCAGGTGGATTATCTACCACTGAGCCACCAAGGAAGCCCAAACTGAGAGGAGACAGACTTAAAAGCAAGCAACTGACTTACATAGACTGGTTTGTAGCCAGGATGGAATTAGCTGAATATTGGAATGAAAGCACACCTTTACTTTCACCAGCGTATGTTTATGGTCATTTCAGAATCTGAATTTTTAAGAATAAGGGTTTTCACATCTGTCTTTCCTCATTGTCTTTACTCTATGTCCATTGCATTTTTCCTGCAGAAGTCTCAATTTTCTACACAGTTTATCACATTTGTGAGAAACAAAGCAGAAACAAAGACTTGAAAAAGACGTGTCTAAGCTGAAAGGGTGAAGATGCAGGTATGAGCTTGAAAACAGTGTTTTCCATTCCCAAAGGCAAGGCATACCTGGGGCCAGAAGAAGAAGAGGAGAAATATACTCACCATAGGGAGAAGGGAGCAGATAGGACATGATTCCCCACAATAGGAGGAAAAGAAAGCTTTTTTTTTTTTATTGAATAGATACAGGAGCAGAGTAGGAAAGACTTGGGACTGAAATTGTGAAATTGAAGGAAGTTGAACAAAATAGTACAGTGTTGGAGCTCATGCTTGGATGAGGGTATATCTCTGGGGCCTGGCATGATAGTGAGAAAACACTAAAGAGAAAGCTACCTCAGGGAGAGAGAGAGTGAATGTTTGCTTTATTGTATGGAACTATTAGTTCTTTTATTTTTGCACTTAGAGGATTCAACAGATATTTAGCAGACATCTTTTGAGCACACAGTCTCCTTTGATAGAGCAGGGATTTGGCAAAAATGAGACACAGTCCCTGAACTTGAGGAATTAAGTGAGTTCTAGGTTGTGGTATTTGTTTTTTTATTTATTTTTTTCATCTTACGATTTAAGACCATAGATCTCAAAATAAAGGTAGACTTCATCTAGCCCATAGTCTACTTAATGTCTCAAAAAAAAAGCCAACCCTCACAGCTGCTGCTGCTACTTAGTCGCTTCAGTCGTGTCCAACTCTGTGCGACAGCATAGATGGCAGCCCACCAGGCTCCCCCGTCCCTGGGATTCTCCAGGCAAGAACACTGGAGTGGCTTTCCGTTTCCTTCTCCAGTGCATGAAAGTGAGAAGTGAAAGTGAAGTCGCTCAGTTGTGTCCAACTCTTTGTGACCCCATGGACTGCAGCCCACCAGGCTCCTCCGCCCAGGGGATTTTCCAGGCAAGAGCACTGGAGCGGGGTGTCACTGCCTTCTCCACAGCCCTCACAGACATTGTTGTCAATAGCAGGAATGGTCTGTAAAGCATACTTTCTGAGACTCTTTCTGTTTTTGCTGATCTGAACTATACAACTTGGTGGTAAGCAGGATCATCACCTATTAAAAAAACTATTTTTCTAGATACAGGGAAGTAGAAAATGATAAAAGATAGTCCTTAAAGAGCATGTATTTAATAGAAAGCAGTATGAGGTTAGTAGATGGCCAGATTTCTCAATAAAACAGATACGCATGGGCTTCTCGTGTGGTGATGGTGATAAAGAACCTGCCGGCCAGTGCAGGAGTCACAGGAGATGCAGGTTTGATCCCTGGGTTTGGAAGATCTTCTGGACGAGGGTATGGCAACCCACCCAGTCCAGTATTCTTGCCTGCAGAATCCCATGGGCAGAGGAGCCTGGCAGGCTACAGTCCCTGGGTTTCAAAGAATCTGAACGACTGAAGCAACTGAGCACAGAGATACATGTATACTAATTAGATTTGGTATTGAATGACATAAGGGTGAGAAAAACAAACTCAGAAAAAGCAGAAACAAAAACTTACAGCTGTAACTGTGTGTAATGGCATAATACTACTATTTCCACTCTGAATTTAAATTTAATTCTGATTATATTTATTCAGTTCAGTTCAGTTCAGTCGCTCAGTCGTGTCCGACTCTTTGCGATCCCATGAATCACAGCACGCCAGGCCTCCCTGTCCATCACCAACTCCCGGAGTACACTCAAACTCATGTCCATCGAGTCGGTGATGCCATCCAGACATCTAATTCTCTGTCTTCCCCATCTCCTCCTGCCCCCAATCCCTCCTAGTGTCAGAGTCTTTTCCAGTGAGTCAACTCGTCGCATGAGGTGGCCAAAGTATTAGAGTTTCAGCTTTAGCATCAGTCCTTCCAATGAACACCCAGGATTGATCTCCTTTAGAATGGACTGGTTGGATCTCCTTGCAGTCCAAGGGACTCTCAAGAGTCTTCTCCAGCACCACAGTTCAAAAGCATCAATTCTTCGGCAATCAGCTTTCTTCACAGTCCAACTATATATTTATTAAACTCCTGCAAATATGTGACATGTCAACTAAGTTTAAAATCCAGTCACGATCTTCGTGAAACTTCTACTCTTGTCATTTATTTACCAAAAAGACCAGAGATGGGGAAAATACATTTTGTATTAAGAGGGGAAGATGTTAGAGTGATAAAGAGAAAACAGGGCTTCCACATAGATTTTTTTAAAGTTTTATAAGTAATTATATTGAGGTTAACATAGTGTTTTCATTTTTTGGAATACTTCTTTTAATAACTCATTTGATAGGGAGAGATCTAGAAATGAGGGTAGGATTTTGAACCCCAGCTCTATCACTTGGTTGGCCAGGGTAAAATTATTTAAAACCTCTGAGCATCATTTTCTTTTCCTAGTAAGGGAAGTATAATATTGAGCATAGTATTTCATGAGGATTCAAGGGAACAGTTTTTATTTGGTGCTTAGTATAGAGTATGATATTAAGTCTTCAGTACATGTCAGATACTATTCTCATTGTTATTGTCACCATCACCACCACCACCATCACCACCACCACCATCACCACCATCTTCCTCCTCGATATTATTGGGATATATGGGGTTATAGTAGATAAAAAATACAATGTCCTTGGCATCTAGTGGCACTTTGAGAATGGTAAAAATACTATTTGCACAACATATATCTTTATTTGTTATAAGTACAGTTCTATGGATAGATATTCTTACTTCCAGCTGCAAATAGGAAAATGAAGAAAAATGATTTGCTAAAAGCCAAAGAGAATGAACAGTGACCCTCTGTAAATGAGACACACTCATGGTTAGGACTGTGAGCTCTAAGTCAGATTGAAAGGTGAAAGTGAAAGGTGAAAGCGTTAGTCACTCGGTCATGTTTGAAGCTTTGCAAACTCATGGACTGTAGCCTGCTAGGTTCCTCTGTCCGTGGGATTCTCCAGGCAAGAATACTGAAGTGGGTTGTCATTCCCTTATGGAGGGGGTATTTCTGACCCAGGGATTGAACCCAGGTCTCCCGCATTGCAGGTTGATTCTTTACCATTTGAGCCAACAGGGAAGCCCCACTAAGTCAGACTAGTTGGCTTTAATCCCTAACTTGGGCTTCCCTGGTGCTGAGTGGTTACAAATCTGCATGAGATGCAGGAGATGCAGAGACTTGTGTTCAATCCCTGGGTCAGGAAGATTCCCTGGAGAAGGAAATGGCAACCTACTCCCTTGGCAATTACCTACTCCAAGGCAAGTACTCCAACCTACTCCAAGGCATGTACCCTTGCCCAGAAAATTCCCTGGACAGAGGCCTGGTGGGCTATAGTCCATGGGGTCGCAAAAGAGTCAAACAAGACTAAGCGGCTAAACAACAGCAACAAAATCCCTGACTTAACCACTTTGCCACTTTAGGGAAGTCACTTACCTCTCTATCTTCATTGTTCTCCATCTTTAAAGTGAGGTTAATGATGATGGCCACCTTTCAGCATCATCCCATACCAATAGCCTATGCTTTTGGTCACTATGTAGAGATATTCATTATTTACTTCATACCCATGTACTGCCCCACATTTCATGGACATTTTCAGTTAGCGCGTGTGGGGGCTATAACTGACCAAAGGGTTGTAAGAGCATTTTCAGTTCTGGATCAGAGCATTTGTGAACTGTTTGGAGGCTCTTCCCATTTCTCATCTCCTACAGAGGTGAGCTGGGATTCCAAAACCTACTCTCCTTTCTTACATTGCTCTGCTTCCTAATGAGTTCCTATAAGTATTTTAAAAATACAGACACTGTCAATTCGATATCATTACTTCCAAAACTTTAAAATTTGTGGTAGAAGTTCTATTTTCCCTTTATCCTGCTCTAATAGTTTCCCCTTTTATTGCACAATAAAAGTTGCCTCAAACTTTGGGGGGTTTTGATAAATAAATAACAGTTATCAACTATAACTGTGTTTTCAATTGCATGTTGATCTGACAGTTTCACAGATCAAGATAGGCTGGACAGCTGAGTCACTTCATGGAGGGTGGTTTCCTTGGGAAGACACTGACCTGCATTAGAATTCCCCTGGGCAAGAAATAAAACTTTTGTTGTATAAAGTCACTGAGCTTCTTTGTTTACATTTTTATAGCAGCATAGCCCAAACTGTACTGACTGTACAACCATTAAATTGTTCCATATCCAAAGTCCACCTCTAGTATGTGTATAGGGAGCTCAGAGTAATATTAGGAATATCTTTGAATGAAAAATAGTACTGAGACTATTGAAAAAGATCAGGAAAAGTTGTATTTCTTCCTCTTCTTTATATCTGACACTAGCCCCAAATTCTTTCCAGGCATAGCCCACTGAAATTGATGACTATAGTACCAACATGCAGTTAATAATATGGAATCTGTGATTTTTTTTTAGGTCTATTTCCCTTCATCATCTCTTAGCCAGAAAGCCAGAATTAAAGACTCTCTAAGTCTTTCCAGCAGTCAAAAGCAGGTAGGTCATCTTGGGAGAAGGGAGAGGAGATATCCATACAAATTAGATATGGTTATTCAATTCCATAAAATGGTCCTTGATTAGTTTCAGAACTCAAGTAATGATGGTGCCTTGCATGCAATAGTACTCAATAAACGTCTAATGATGATAGCTATGCTGTTAGGAAAGCATGGTCCAAAACCACTTAGGAATCTGGAAATACCAGAGCTTCTTAGGAAACAAGAATAAAGGCAATTAATTAAAATGTTTATTGGATGTAAGAGCCTTCATTATGTTATTCATTAAGATTTAAAGCTCTATTATTCTTTGATTTTAATCTGGGTTTTCCAACCCCAGAAGAAATTTCCTGTTTATTAAAAGACCATGTTAAAAAAACTAAGAATATGATCCAGAGAGCCCAGAGGACATTACATTATGGTTTGCAGGAAATTCAGAATGCAAATTTTTGACTGCATTTCTTGAATTCTGTCAAAACATTCTATTTGTTAGTCTCCAAAAAGAAACAAATAGAACAATATCTCAAAGATTCTGGACCGTAGCACAAATGCAAGCAAATGTATAGTAGAGTTTCTGAGCACAGAGCTGTATTTTCCTGGCAGGGCATCACTGAGTATGTGACAACATGAATCTATGCTTCAAATGAGAGTAATCAGTTTTAAGGGGAAAAGTTCAGGGTGATTCCTGGATGTGTCTTGTGTTTTGTACCAACGGACGTCCCTGAGACACTAATCGTCTATTGACCTATTTACCACATATATGAACTACAAATGTTCAAGTATAAAAAGACACTAGGAATTTTAAAAGCTGCCTCAGATAAATCATGAAAATTGGTACATATACAAAAGCAAACAGCTGTTGTTTTCCAATGAGCATTTTCCATTCTAAAAATGAGTGAAGAGATTTCTCCCTGAAAGAAACAAAACAGAACATAAAACTATGTGGATTAAGAAGATTCACTTATCCACCCTCTAAAACATCTCCTTAAACTGTAGTTTAGCTTCATTTGATACAATTTCCTAAATCTCTTATGGATGATACAGTTTCATTATGCAAATGGTTTTGTTGAAGTATTTATTTTATAAAGCAGCCCGGGGCTAAAATTCCCCGCTGAGCCTTTTCTTTAGGTTCCCAAAGAGACCCTCTTTCCATGAAATGCCAGACCGTGAAAGACTGTTTTGGCTGTGATCTGTATGAGATGGGGGCTGAATATGGAATAAATATTCAATAAAGGGTCCAGAGGGAACCACCACAGCTCAAATCATGTATCTGATGATCCACAGGACTCAGCATTATCTAACTGATCATGGTTTCCTGAGTGAGGAGTGTTATTCGAATGACAAATGGGTATTCCGGGGAAATGGCCACGGCCAGCGTTATTTTGACTACTTTGGAGCCATCTCTACCACCGGGCACTTGTTAAAACTTTACTGACATTATACCTTCCAGGGGCCAGATGGTGGGGGACATTACTCAACCTGCAGATATGGCTTTCTGGTGTCAGAGATTGTCTTTGCACCTTGAGGAGTCAGGGAACACAGGGAACAGGGTGGGCATGGTCTGATGTTAATATACTGGTTATTTTTTTGTTATCTGTATCAGTTTATCAGTGGGTTAGGAGAATCTGGAGCTATATGTCTGACATAGTCTATATTTTATATGTTAAGTACTACAAATCAGCTGTTAGGCACTGATGAATTCCTCTTTGAGGCATCCTCCTCTAAGCCAGTGCAATGGGGAATTGGCTGTCTCTTTCATTAGTGTCCCATAATATTTATGATGCTGCTGTTGACACATGGAGATATACTTTACATCTCTGCATAGTAAGTTATAAAGCAAGACAGACACAAGCTTCATAATGGGGGATTGAGGAAAAAAGAAGGTTTGATAATGATTACAATATAATCGCTACATATAGGAAGTTAGCAACACCAAACTGGGAAATTTTTAAACCTATAGAAAAATGCCAGTAAGAGTGTGGTTTTAGAGAAACAGATTCACAGACAGAGAGAACAAGCTTGTGGTTTCCAAAGGGGAAGGAGGTGGGGGCGAGATGGAGAGAGAGTTTGGTGTTAGTAGATGCAAACTATTATGTATTTACTGGATAAACAACGAGGTCCCACTGTATAGCACAGGGAATTATATTCAATAACCTGTGATAAACCATAATAGAAAAGAATATAAAAAAGTATGTGTACACATGTATAACTGAATCCCTCTGCTATACAGTAGAAATTAACACAACATTGTAAATCAACTGTGCTTCAATTTAAGGAAAAAAAAAAAAAACTGATGCAAGACATAGTCTCTGATACCCAGAAACGTGGATAAGCAGGACTTTATAGAGTATCTGTTTTTGAATCCTGAATGAAGAGAGTTCTTAAAACTTTTTCCAGTTATTGCTTCTCTCTTAGGCAACTGTATTTGTAAATTTATGATTTCACAGATACCACGTATCATCATTTTGTTTTCTGCACGATTTTGCTTTATGAAAAATATCACTTAGGATGGATTTAGATTATTTTCTTTTGAAAAAATTAGAATTTTATCTTTAAATTCTACTATTATTTCTGGGACGATTTGCCAAGCTTGATTTGCTTTATTAGGGCAGTGGAACAGCATTATGCACCATTACATTCCATTTAGCTGAAATGGAATCATCTCCCTCATTTGTATATAACATTTAAATCACCACTTATAATGGAAATGTTGGTTTGGCATATGGCCTTCTTAGCCACACTAGAATTGCAAAATAATGCTGAAAGAAAGATATACTCAATATATCCATGGTAAAAAATAAAATTTCATATATAGTTTTAAGTCTTTATCTGGAATGTTATTGTTCTGTTCTTCTGAGATTCCTGTCTTAACATTAATCTTTATAAATTAGAGAATAAGTACTGTATCACCATTTACCAATAAAAAAATTTGGATATATAGATGTCAGGGACCCATGAGATCTTCTGACCAAATAGGGTAGTGGTTGGATTAAATTTATTAAAATGTAATCCTTTGCTAGTTTCACTGGCCAGAGTATGCTAGATGTTCTCACAATGTCACTGCACTGCTTTCCATTGTTACACAGTTGAAATGAGTTATGTGAGATCATGTCAGTCTTTTCCAACGCTACCATTAATTACAGGCTTCCCAGGTGGCTCGGTGGTAAAGAACCTGCCTGCCAGTGCAGGAGACACAGGTTCAATTCCTGAGTCAGATGATCCCCGGGAGAAGAAAATGGCAATCCACTTCAGTATTCTTGCCTGGAAAATCCCATAGACAGGATCCTGGTGGGCTACAGTCCATGGGGTTGCAAAAGAGTCAGACACGACATAGCAACTAAACAAGAAAAAACAACCATTAATTAGAGGTAATAGTTACAAATGTGTCCTGTGTTTCTCATGCCACACCTGAAACTGAGTCATCCCACTTTCATGAAGAGTATTCGCCTGAATCTTGCCCCTTCTCCTTGAGGAGACTGCCCCTCCCCTTACTCTCTTTCCCATACTTGAGAAGGAAGGGAGGGGAGGTAGTCTCAGAATACCATTCTAGTTCCTACATGACTCGCTTAATTTTCCTTCTCTCCTTCTTCAGCTCCCATGGCTTGGTGATGAGCCCTGGGATTTCCCAGTCCCCCCACTCTCCCCTCCCAATGTTGCCTCCACTGGCCCAAGTTGTTGGCTGTTGAAGTCATGCTCCTTCAGATTCTTCAGTACAAGCCCCTTCATTGTGCCAAAGCCTATGTGATATACAAAACTGCAAATGTTAAGGATGACCATGCCCTGGGACCCTAACAAGTGTCATCTCAAAGGGCCCTTTTTCCTACTACCTTTAAGTTGAACCATTTTAATAGCATGGGCTTTGGAGGCTGAGTGACTGGGTTCAAATCCCAAGTTTTCTACCTACTTACTGCATCTTGGACAAAGCTTCTTAACCTCTCTATGACGCAATTTACTCTAAATATTGTAAGTAAAACAATACCTATCTCATGAGTTTGTGAGAAGACTTAGTAACAGTAGTTTAAATATACTTAGAGCAATATCTGACACATGGTAGACATTCGAAATGTCAGTTACTTGGTATCAAGTGCCAAGTCAAAGCCACCTTGTGTTTCCAAAGCCTCAAGATGATGCTTACAAAAACAGTTCTTTCAGATTTTACTTTTAGTGACAGTAAATCCTCTCTTCAAAGCCAGTCTCTGTCAGGAATCCTGGAGGTCTGGAGTGAAAGACGATCTGAATAAGAAGTAACCTTCTACTTTTCTCCTAGCCCATGTAGACTGTGAATGAAATTCAGCAGAGCTTATCTGCCTCCTTCAGATTTGTTCTTTCTCAAACACTGCCCATTCCCCTGCACAAAAGAATCTAGTGGAAGGGAAGCCAATAGACTTACAAGTACGTCTGAATTCTAAGTGAGTAAGCCGCCGCCATCAAGTCACTTCAGTTGTGTCCGACTCTGTGCGACCACATAGACGGCAGCCCACCAGGCTCCCCCGTCCCTGGGATTCTCCAGGCAAGAACACTGGAGTGGGTTGCCATTTCCTTCTCCAAGGCATGAAAGTGAAAAGTGAAAGTGAAGTCACTCAGTTGTGTCCGACTCTTAGCAACCCCATGGACTGCAGCCTACCAGGCTCCTCCATCCATGGGATTTTCCAGGCAAGAGTACTAGAGTGGGTTCCCATTGCCTGTTCCCGTGAGCAAACATGTTTAGAATGGAGACCTTGCTCCATAGTGAGTGTTTCAGAAGTTGTTGTTGTTCAGCTGCTAAGTTGTGTCTGACTCTTTTGTGACCCATGAACTGCAGCATGTCAGGCTGCCCTGTCCCTCACCATCTCCTGGAGTTTGCTCAAATTCATGTCCATTGATTAGGTGATGCCATCCAACCATCTCATCCTCGGTCATCCCCCTCTCCTCCTACTTTCAATTTTTCCCAGCATCAGAGTCTTTTCCAGTGAATTGGCTCTTCCCTTCAGGTGGCCAAAGTACTGGAGCTTCAGTTTAAGCATCTGTCCTTCCAATGAATATTCAGGGTTGATTTCCCTTAGGTTTGACTTGTTTGATCCCCTTGCTGTCCAAGAGTCTTTTCCAGCACCACAATTTAATAGCATCAATTCTTTGGTGCTTAGCCTTCTTTGTGGTCCAGTTCTCACATCCATACATGGCTGCTGGAAAAACCATAGCTTTGACTATATACACCCTTTGTTGGCAAAGTGATGTCCCTGCTTTTTAATATGCTGTTTCAGTTTGTCATAGCTTTCCTTCCAAGGAGCAAGCATCTTTTAATTTCATGGCTACATGAAGTTAAATTCATTCAGAAAAATGGGTCCTTTTAACTGCAATACATGTACAGAATAGATTTTATTTTAGTGACATTCACTCTGAGTAAAGCAAGGCTTCATATACCTTCTGCAGGAAGTTCTATGTACCCAAGCTTTGAAAAATCACATTTCAGCTAGGCAGGCACACTATAATGTAAGTATTTTGAGAAAGGCAATTTCTTGTCACTACTCTCCTTTGCCCATCTTCTGCAGTACTTAGTAGGTAAAGCATGGTAACATCATTCAACTCAGAAGTGCTTATCTCATAAAAATTGCATCAACTTCTATCAAAGCTCCTTCCTCTCACTTAGCCAAATCTACTGTATTTTCCATTCAGTAAAAAAATTTAACTCTCACACTTTAAGTCAATATGTATGAAACCCACTACATAGAATATTTTCTACCATAAATTTCCTTTTTGCTAAACTCCACAGGTCTCATTTTGGAAGGGTGTTGACCTTGCATTGCTCTCCAGCTGATGGTACTGTCAATGGATATGCTGTAATTCAAGTCATCAAATTAGAGTGGCCCCTGATTGGAATTCTCAGAAAAACCAACCACTTGTATATTTTCCTAGTTAATCGTCACTCTCCTGTCCTCTTCACAGCATATTTACTTTTGAGCACACAAGTGTCATCTGTGGACTTTTACCATCATCTGAAGGCCTCAAAGTTTGCTCAGTGGGTAACAAATCTGCCTGCAAAGCAGGAGACACACAAGACACACCTTCAATCCTTGGGTTTGGAAAATCCCCTGGAGGAAAAAATGGCAACCCCCTCCAGTATTCTTGCCTGGAGAATTCCATGGAGAGAGGAGCCTGGTGAGCTATAGTTCCTAGTGTTATAAGAGTCGAAAATGGCTGAAGTGACTGAGCATGCAGGCACCAACATCTGAATTCTTGTGTGATCTTGTGTGATCATTTGAGTTCCCTGGACTCAGACGTCCTGTCACTTGCGTCTGTGCCCTGTGCTTGTGACGGCCTGAATGACTTGTAGGTAGTGGAGAGAATCCTGCATTTTAATGGTGCTGCACCTTTGCACAGACCGTTCTCTCCTTTTGCGATGCCCTCTGCCTCTCCTTCACCTTATTTGCCTGATTTACTTCCACTCATCCATCAAATCACATTTTAGATACAAGCTCTTCAGAGCCCACCAGTCAGTGTTTAGTACTGACACAGCTCACTGTTCAGAGCCCATCAACAGTTATATGATCCTGGATATAAACCATTGCTTTCTTCTCTTCCCTCTAGAAGGTGAGCTTCTTGAGGATCAAAACTGGGTCTTTTGTACCTATATTTCCAGATGCTGGCACTTAGGGTTAGCCCATAGTGGGTTCTCAATATATATCCTAAATTAAGCAATGACAGGATGAATGAAAGAATGCAAGAGAGAAAAAAGAAAGAAGGAATTAATGAATAGAACTGCTGCTGATTGTGTCAGCAAAAAAGGGAATTGGGATTTTGGCTAATTAGCAAATATCTATGGAATTTTAAGAGAACAAAAGTAGATAAAGTATGTAGAGGTCTGTACGTGTTTGAAAATACTGGGAGAGATGATAAAAAAGACTTGATTTATACTTATTATTTATGTTTCTCTGGGCATAATTTTTCTAAGTTTATAGAAGTACGACTTCACTTGTAGAGTCATTGAATTCTTACTAAATTTTAATTCAAATAGTGGCATTATAGCATACGCATGCTTAATTATATCCGTCTTGCAGATGGAGCAATTTGATGTCTTGGTCAAATAAGGGTCTTGCCTAAGGTCAACAAGTCATAGTGATGGAGTCAAACTCAAACCCGTGTCTTCTAGTCCTAAATACCAGACCAGGTGGCCTCTTTTGTATGAGAACAAAACAAATGGTGTTTAGGACAAAACTTGCTGTAATGAAGATATTTGTAAAATGATGTATAACAGAAAGGCTTCTCCAAAGAGCCTGAGTGCTGCTGTCTTCATGCCTGAGTGCAAATCTGGGAGCAGCCACTTACTGGCTACATGTGCTCGGTCGTGTCTGACTCTTTGTGACACTTTGGACTACAACCCGCCAGGATCCTCTGTCCATGGGACTTTTCAGGCAAGAATACTGTAGTAGGTTGCCATTTCCTCCTCCAGGGGATCTTCCTGACCCAGGTTTGGAACCCACATCTCGTGCATTCTCCTGTATTGCAGGAGAATTCTTTACTGCTGAGCCATCTGGGAAGCCCTACTAGCTACATATCTTCAAAGAATCAGTTGGCTTCTCCTAGCGTGTCTTCTCCTTGTTAAATTACAGATGTTAATACTTGTCATGAGCAGTCTTATTGTGAGGGTTAGAAATGTGTATCAAGTTTCTAACACATGGTGCATGCTCATTCATTTCAGTAGAGTACAACTCTTTGTGACCCTATGGGCTGTCGTCCCCTAGATGTCTCCATCCATGAGATTCTCAAGGAAAGAATACTGGAGTGGATTGCCATGCCCTCCTCCAGGGGATCTTCCCAACCCCGGGATCGATCCCAAGTCTCTTGTGTCTCCTGCATTGGCAGGCGTGTTCTTTACCACTAGTGCTCCATGGGAAGCCCCTAGCACATAGTAGGCACTCCAGAAAACATTCTTATGATAGTGTCTTTAAAACCTAATTGTATAAGTTTGCAACACATGAGGATAGGAACACAAAGGTGCAAATTCCTTGATGATGAATACTGTGTAAAATTGTACAGACATGTTCATGTCAACTAAGAATATCACTTCATCCTGTTGCATTTTTTTGCCCCCCTTCTTGGGCAAAGTACATTTCATGTTTTGGAGCTAACTAGACTGTAGAAACAGGAAAAAAAAATTTTTTTTTTTCGAATATGTGTTAGTGACACCACAAAGGAAACTTCACAAACACATTTATTACTGTGCATTTCCAGGTAATGTAAGCAAAGAGATAATTATTTGACATCCTCTGAACGCGCTAAAGCAGATGAAAACACATTGTAATTTGCACAGCTATTGGAAAGATCTTCAACACGGAACTGTGTGATCCTTCATGCTGGCAACCCCCTATGGCGGATACAAAACGCAGTTATGTTTGAAAAACTGGCAAGTTCAGGACAGCAAATTCCTGCATACTTGAAACTGCCTGGCTGATTTCTTCCTTTGACTCAAACCCAAGTCAGGCCAAGCTCCTCCATGGCAGAACAACAATGTGGCAACCAGGAATGAATTTTTCCCCACCCTTCATCCCCCAATCCCTCCCTTCAGACAAATCATCCTGCCCAGATTTCAAAGAAATCCCAGAGAGGCATTCTTGCCGTTGTATCTCCAGGACTCCAGCCAGCACAAATCAAGAAAATGGTTTCCAGGTGCAGACGGCTCCCCCTACTTCCCCCCTCACTTTAAAATCTGGTGATTGCTCTGAGCTTTAAGCTGGAGGACGGTAGGGGGAACAGGAGGGTAACCTTAGGATTCAAAAGCCCACAGAAAATTATTTTGCCTTTTTCATTTCAGTGGAGTAATGTCCATTCTCCAAGCCATATCACACATCCCAGTATGATTAATTCCATCTCTTTTGATAAACCTCAGACCTCAAATAACTAGGCTACATTATCTGAACGATTGAAGGAGCCCTACAGAGTGAGGCTTTTACAAAGGTAGTTCTAATCCAATGCTATTACTATCTCCCAGTCACTAGCTCCATTTTCACACAAAGCTGTAATTGGTGGGAAATTGCCTACTTCTCACAATAGTCCTGGATTTTCTAAATTCAGGTAATAGCAGATAATTATTGATAAACAAAACACTGAAGGGAAATGTCATTGGGAAACCTTGCTAGACATAATAACATTCATCGTAGAGTAAGAACAACTGGGAATGACAGTGCTTAGGGTGAGGGCTGTCGGCCCTGTTGTTCTTTTTTTGCTTAACTGTAGTAATTTCTCCTCTGCCCCAGTGTCAGGATATTCATCATTCTGAATACCTGGAACTTTGTCATATAATCTTCTTTATTCATACGTAGAATAATCATTTACATTGTGAAATGTAAAGATCTTTAGCTTTTATTCTGTAACTATAGTCCAATCTTCTGTATTTTTTCTTTAGTGTTGAAACATTTTAAAGCAAATAATTGTGTTTACCATACATTATTGTGTAAGTATTATTCACTATTAAGTAGTGAGATTTAGGACTTATTGAGAAAGAAAGTAAGTATATCCCTATATCTCTTAATTTGTGACACACACAAAGGACATATTTCATTATCAAATTCAAGACTTTTTTTTGGCGATTCTTCTCTGCATGCAGGATCTTAGTTCTCTGACCAGGGATCGAACTCAGGCCCATGCAGAAGTGTGGATTCTTAACCACTGGACTGCCTGGCAAGTCCCAAGACTTCTTTTTTGTTTTTGTTTCTTTTTTTATGCTATTTTTCCCCTAGATTACTTTGTTCCTATATTATCACTTCACTATTTTTTCTTGTTGAGATAAGAAATACATGCTTTCTTAAATATTAATAAAATTTTCAGCTTCCCAATCAAATAATTTGTCGAGTTTGGATCCATTAAGATCTTTTTAATGTACCCTTGTATTAGATTTCTATGCTATGGAACATATTTGTCTTGGAGTCTTCTGAATTTCTATTTTACTTTGGCGTTAGTGTCAGAGCTGCTAGTGCTTGCCAATATTCTACTTCTCCTCCTCTTTGACACATAGTTATTACATTTCCAGGCTCTTAATAGTTAGAAGAACAACATAACAGACTTGTGACTAGTAGAACAGGGACAAAATGTGCACATTTTGGGAACTGGTGCATAAACATCTTCTATGTGCAAACCCTCTCTGTTCATCAACTGAATAGAAAAGACTAGAAGACTCTGAAGACCTGGGGGAGTAGAAAAACCCCAGATGGAGAATCCTGGGTGTCTAAGTGAAATAGGCAGGTGTCCCATAGAGTGGACATACATGCCACACACACTAGCTCAAACTGGATAATGATAAGAACAGGGAACAAGTGTATAATGTGCTGAGACACTGGGATTTGGGAACTGTTCATCAGAGCACTTAATCCACCCCAACTAATGCAGAAATTGGTACCTTGAAGTGGACTACCGTAGAAATGCAAAACCTAAAATATGTAGTTTGGTGGTTGGGTGGAACCCCATGGAGAGCAGTTTTACTGGAACACTCATTCTGATCTTTTATTTATGACCACTTTAAAGGACACCATATGCCAACTGAGGCTAAAACTCTCAAAAAGTGTTTGAGAAGAGTAAGAGTGAACATCTGTGTTGGCTGCTATTGACTAAGGTATTACAAGAATGACATGAGTTTATATAAGAATTGGCTGGTTTGCAAGCAGAGATGAAAGGAAACAGAATCCAGAAATTGAATGTCATGAAGGAATGGAAAACCAGCTGTTTTCTGGAATACAAGCTGCAGGACATGAGATTGAAGGAGTCTTTGATCCACTGTCATTCATTACGATTCCGGTTTTGCCTTCCAACTCAACCATGATGGCTCTAGGGCAGACAAGAAATCAAGCTTAAAATTTATGTCTAGAAATAAACTTTGGGGTTTATTGTCTGGTTACTGGTGTCTGAACATGACTGGCAACAAATAGGTCAATAGTTTACATAATTTTGAAAGAATTTTATTGCCAAAGAAACTGTAAGCCTCATGGGAAAAACTATTAACCTCTAGAGACAATGGTTCTCAAATAGGAACAATTTTGCCTCCTGGGGACATTTGGAAGACATTTTTGATTGTCACAACTGGGAGAATGCTGCTGGCATCTAGTGGGTACAGGCCAGGAGTGCTGCTAAATGTTCTCTAGAATGCACAGAATAGCTCACCACAACTAAAAACATACAACCCACAATGTCAACAATTCCCAGACTGAGAGACCCTACTCTACAACAACTCTCAGGTCCCTAAACTTATATAAGGAGGAAGTGAGTTACCAAAGCTGAGGGCCCTACAAAGGACATAGACCCAACACTCATTCCATAGGGGACCATGGAGGACAGCTGACAAAGCAAAACCTCCTGGAGGACAGAAAGGGAGCCCACAAGAACTGTATGACTCTTGGTGTGACAACAAGCTGAGTTATATGGTACCTATTGATTACAAAACTTGGCAGGTCTCAGGCAGAATGTCCACCATATTTGAGACTGTCTTGGTTTTCTTTCCAGTCATACTTAACTGGTTTGATTGGTAAAGAACTAGCAATTCAAGATAATTTTCCATACCCTGACCTGGGCATGTTGTTTCACTAACCTCTGACACTCAATATTGCTGATTAAATTCTGAAACCCATCCTATTCTTCTAATTTTGCAGGTAACCTATTTTTCCTCAGTTTTAAGGGTCTTCCTTTTATCCTTACTATTCTGATATTTTACAAAGATAATGTTGGATTTAAAAAAATAGAATTATAGTTAATGTACAATATTTTATGTTATTGGTGTACAATATAGTGATTCGCAATTTTTAAAGTTTATATTTCATTTCATTTCAGTTCAGTTCAGTCACTCAGTCATGTCTGACTCTTTGCAACCCCATGAATTTAGAGTTATTATAAAATATTGGCTCTGTTTCCCATGTTGTGTAATATTTCTTTGTAGCTTTTTTTTATATAGAGTAGTTTGTACCTCTTCATCCCCAATCCCTGTATTCCCCCTCCTTCTTCCCTTTTCCCACTGGTAATCACTAGTTTGTTCTCTGGATCTATGAGTTTGCTTCTTTTTTCTTATATTTACTAGTCTGTTTTGTATTTTATATCCCACATATGAGTGATATCATATAGTATTTGGCTTTCTCTGCCTTACTTATTTCACTTAGAATAATATCCTCCAAGTCTATCTATGTTACTGCAAATGGCACAACTTCATTCTTTTTTATGGAGGAGTATATACCACATCTTCTTTATCTGTTGATGGACAGTTAGGTTGCTTCTGTATCTTGACTATTGTAAACAATGCTGCTATGAACATCTGGGTGAATGTATCTTTTGAAATTAACGTGTTTTTCTTTTCAGATATACACCCAGGAGTAGAATTTCTGGTCATATAGTAGCTCTATTTTTAGTTTTTGGGAAACCTCCATGCTGTTTTCCACTGTGGCTGCATCAACTTCTGTGTCCACCAGCAGTATATGAGGGTTCTCTTTTCTCCACATCCTCGCCAATTTTTGTTATTTGTGTTCTTTTTGATGATAGTCATTCTGAGAGGTATGCGGTGATATATCCTTTCTTATCCTTCTTTTCTGAATCCTTGGTATCAGCTGATATCAACCACTAAGGACACACATGCTCCATCAAGTATTAAACTAAAATTTTTTTTTTACAAAACACGTTTTGTTTCTGTTCCTGCCAAAGAAATGTATTTTTTATTAGCTACTAAGATAATGCTTTTTTGTCACTTCACTATGTTAATGTATAGTATATAAAAAAATCATTTTCATCTTACACAGTACTCAAAGGGTTTCAGAGGCCACACTACTTTCATCATAATGCCATGAACTTGTTTAGATCTAATTCTTCTTGTCCGTTTCTCAATGTTTGCCACTAATAACTTCTCTCTAAATATATTCGCATCATGAACTCGACTCTCAGAGCTTCACACCTGTCATTTTCTCTGTCTGGACTACCCTACTCATTTTATCTTTCCACTTGGAAAAGTTCACTCCCCTTTAAAGGTCATTTGAAATCTCATCTTTTCCATCAGGTTTCCCCCTCAACACCTCAGCCTGAAGTGACACTTCATTCTTTATTCCAGTTTATTTCCTTCATGCTGATTGTCTAATTTATTTGATTCTAGTTTATATTTCTGACCTGTTACATTTTCAAGTGAATGTATTACAACAAAAATTACCCTTGACATTACAAGATATATTTTATTCAGCTTAATCTCTTCCTGGCTACGTGTCATTTTTCCATTCCTTAGCCTCTCTCAGTTTCAATTTCTTTATTATATATTGAGAAATACGTATTTACTTACTCCATAGAATGGAGAGGACCAAACCTACTTTAGAGGGTTGTTGTGAAGGTTAAATGAGATCATTTGTGTACAATGCCTAATTCAGTAACTAACTCATAGCAGGTAACTAGCTAAACTGACAAGTGTTAATTCCTTGCACTCTTGTCTTAATTTTCTATGTTATGCAATAAATTACCATATAAATTTTTACCTTAAAACAACACACACAAAAAACACCATTTGCCTATTGTTTAACTATTTCTTTAGGTCAGAATCCTGAGCACAGTTTATAATTAATTGCATCCTCTGCTCAGGGTCTCATCAGGCTGAAAGGAAGGTGTCAGCCAGACTGAGTTCTCAGTTAAAGTTCAGTTTGTTTCTCAGCACATTCAGGTTGTTGGCAGAAGTTAATTTCTTATGGTTGTAGGATTGAGTTCCCTGTTTTTATGCTGGCCAGCTGGCTGTCAGCATGGATCAGTGTCAATACTTAGAGGCCACCCTCAGGTTGTAAACACATGGTCCATTCACAACATGGCCTTGTAGGTCTGAGAGTCCTTCTGTAATTTGCCTTGGCATATTCTTACATACCTTGATAAAATGACAAGAGTGGCTGTCCCATTATATTCACTGATCCTTTCCATACTATGCGGGAGGGAATTATATTAAATATATACATCAGAGGATGGGAATCTTGGGGACAATCTTAGTATTATACCTATCAAAACCCTCTGAGCTAAAACATCAGAAGAAAGAAAGAATTTTAAAATGCAGGAGGATCAGGAAGTAATTAGCTGAGAACCCTGACAAAAATCCAAGACCTAGGTGGTGAGTTGGGTGTGGACAGGTATATTAGGGTTCTCCAGAGAAACAGAACCAATAGGAGTCAGTCCATCTGCCTGTCTGTCTGTCTGTCTCTTAATCTAGATTTATTATAAAGAATTCACTCACATGATTGTGGAATATGAGAAGTCCCACGATCAACTGTCTACAATCTAAAGATGCAGAAAAGACAATGATTTAAGTCCCAGAATGATAGTGGAAGACTCATGTCCCAGCTCCACAGTCAGGCAGAAAGAGAGAATTCTCCCTTCTTCTACTTTTTTATTCTCTTTGGGCCTTGAATAGTTTGGATAATATTCATCTATGTTGGGGAGGTCAGTATGCTTTCAAATGCTGATTTCATCCAAAAATACCCTCTCAGGCACATCTCGAAATAATTTGTACTCAGATATTTGTACATCAAACTGACATGAAAAAATAATTACAACAGGAGAAGGAACACATATTCCAATGAGATAACTGGGTAGGAGTTAACGATAGGTGAGCTTCAGAAAAATTTGTAGCTGAGGGAATACTGTGAGTACAGTAATGTAAGAATATTTTTATTCATACTTAGTGGTACTGCTTTTGGAAGAATGAATGAATATGTGAATGAAAGAAAGTTCTCAAAATGTACATGCAGACACATTTGTTAAACCACTGTTTTTTCTCTTGTATTGTTTAAAATTTGGGTGAGTCATTTCCCAATGTGTGTGCCTAAAACCTAACCAATAAAGTGATAGGACTCCTTGTAAATATACAGTGCATTTCCAATGCTGTTGTTAATACTAACTACAACAAAGTGCTCATGAACCATTCAAATTTAAACAGGTTCGGGGGGAGCACGGGAAGATGGCGGAGGAATAGGACGGGGCGACCACTTTCTCCCCCACAAAATCAGCAAAAGAACATTTGAACGCTGAGTAAATCCCACAAAACAATGTCTGAATACCAGGAGAGGACATCAGGCATTCAGAAAAGCAGCCCATAGTCATCAAAAGGAGGTAGGAAATAGTATAAAAGATAAAAAGAGAGACAAAAGAAGGAGGGACGGAGCTCCATCCTGGGAAGGGAGGCTTAAAAAAAAAAAAGAGAGAAGGTTCCAAACACCTGGAAACACTGGCGAGTGGAACCTCAGAGGGCCGCATAACTGGGAGACAAAAGACATAAATAATTAAAACTCACAGACTGAGTGCCCAGAGGAAACTCTCCCACACCCTCCACTAGCAGCCGGAGGCTGGGCAGGGAGGCACCAGTGGCCACGCTTAGAGGAAGAACCGGGCTTGAACCCCCCAGGGCAAACTGAGGGAGCGAACTTAAAATAGCAAAGCAGGAGCTGCAGCTAAAAGGCGAAAAGGCTGTGAAAAGCCTGTGAAAAGCCCCAACCCAGGACTCCACAAGCCCCGCCCACAGAACAGGGCACTGAGGGGACTGAGCTGGCAGCGGGTGGCCCATCCCCCAGCCCCCACCAACACGGGCAGGGAGGGCAGCCAGCGCCAGGGCGGGGGCAGCTGTGGCCCCAGAGAGGCTTCCCATGCCAAGCTGCAGGCAGGCTTCCTTGCTGGCCAGGACTTCTTGGGTTAAGGCCGGTCGATATCCGCCTGAGAAATTGCTCCAGTTGTACTCCCAGAAAACCGAGAAGCAGGGACCGGGAAGGCGATAAGTTGAGCGGCCATGCTCACCAAACACCTGGTCACCTGAGCTGCTCAGACCGGGGAAGGCACAAAATGCAGGCCCAGCCAAGTCTGCGCTTTTGTGGAGTATCCGAGGACCTGAACCTGAGCCGCTCAGACCTGGGAAGTGCATGCAACCCAGCGCCAGCCGCGGACAGCTCCCAGCAGAGCAACCTAGAGCCTAAGCAGCATAAACAGGGAAAGCACACACGCCTCGAGCGGGAGCATTCCCAGTGTAGCTGAGACACTTCGAGCACTCCCCACAGACCTAGGGATATTTGTTAGCTGCATTCCTCCCTCCCCACAGCAGGACTGAACAGGTGAGCCGGGGGGGAAAAAAAAAAAAAAGTGTCCACCACTGCATCCTGGTGTCAGGATGGGAATTCGACACTGAGGAGACCAGAAAACAGAAGAGCTTTTTCAAAAGAAGGAACTGCCTTGGAAGTAACAGAGGGAGAAGCCTTGAGCCTACTGCAAGAATAAGACTGAAAAACAGAGGCAGAGGCTTCAGTCCAAATCCTGCGAACACCAGAGATCTCCTGTTCCAGAGAACATTAATTGATAGGTACTCATCAAATGCCTCCACTGAAACCAGGCACCACCCAAGGGTCAACAAGTTTCAGTGAAAGACATACTACTGAAACTATCCAGCAACACAGGAGAATAGCACTGAGCTTCAATATAAAGGCTGCCTAAAGCCACGCCAAACCCACTGACATCTCAAACTCATTACTGGACACTTCATTGCACTCCAGAGAGAAGAAATCCAGCTCCACCCACCAAAACACTGACACAAGCTTCCCGAACCAGGGAACCTTGACAAGTCACCCATCCAACCCCACATACAACGAGGTAACTACATAATAAAGAGAACTCCACAAACTGCCAGAAGACGGAAAGGCCACCCCAAACACAGCAATATAAGCAAGATGAAGAGGCAGAGAAATACCCAGCAAGTAAAGGAACAGGATAAATGCCCACCAACACAAACAAAAGAGGAAGATATAGGGAACCTACCAGATAAAGAATTTCGAATTTTAATTGTGAAAATGATTCAAAATCTTGAAAGCAAAATGGAGTTACAGATAAATAAACTGGAGAAAAGGATTGAGAAGATGCAAGAAATGTTTAATAAGGAATTAGAGAAAATAAAAAAGAGTCAATATACAATGAATAGCGCAATAGATGAGATCAGAAACGCTCTAGAGGGAACAAACAGTAGAATAACAGAGACAGAAGACAGGATAAGTGAGCTAGAAGACAGAATTGTAGAAATAAATGAAACAGAGACTGAAAAAGAAAAAAGAATTAAAAGAAATGAGGACAATATTAGAGACATATGGGACAATATTAAATGCCCCAACTTTCGAATCATAGGAGTCCCAGAAGAAGAAGACAAAAAGAAAGACCATGAGAGAATACTTGAGGAGATAATAGTTGAAAATTTCCCTAAAATGGGGAAGGAAATAATCACCCAAGTCCAAGAAACACAGAGAGTCCCCAACAGGATAAACCCAAGGCGAAATACTCCAAGACACATATTAATCAAATTAACAAAGATCAAACACAAAGAACAAATATTAAAAGCATCAGGGGAAAAACAACAAATAACACACAAGGGGATCCCCATAAGGATAACAGCTGATCTTTCAGCAGAAACTCTTCAGGCCAGGAGGGAATGGCAAGACATACTTAAAGGGAATGGCAAGACATACATGAAAGAAAGTAACCTACAGCCCAGATTACTATACCCAGCAAGGATCTCATTCAAATATGAAGGAGAAATCAAAAGCTTTACAGACAAGCAAAAGCTGAGAGAATTCAGCATCACCAAACCAGCTCTCCAACAAATACTAAAGGATCTTCTCTAGACTGGAAACACAGAAAGGGTACATGAACTCAAACCCAAAACAATAAAGAAAATGGCAACAGGATCATACTTATCAATAATCACCTTAAACATAAATGTGTTGAATGCCCCACCCAAAAGACAAAGGCTGGCTGAATGGATACATAAACAAGACCCCCATATATGTTGTCTACCAGAGACCCACCTCAAAACGAGGGACACATACAGACTGAAAGTGAAGGGCTGGAAAAAGATATTCCACGCAAATAGAGACCAAAAGAAAGCAGGAGTAGCAATACTCATATCAGATAAAATAGATTTTAAAACAAAGGCTGTGAAAAGTGACAAAAAGGAAACTACATAATGATCAAAGGATCAATCCAAGAAGATTATAAATATTTACGTACCCAACATAGGAGCACCGCAATACGTAAGACAATTACTAACAAGTATGAAAGGGGAAATTAACAATAACACAATAATAGTGGGAGACTTTAATACCCCAGTTACATCTATGGATAGATCAACTAAACGGAAAATTAACAAGGAAACACAAACTTTACATGATACAATAGACCAGTAGACCTAATAGATCCCTTTAGGACATTTCACCCCAAAACAATGAGTTTCACCTTTTTCTCAAGCGCACACGGAACCTTTTCCAGGATAGATCACATCCTGGGCCATAAACATACCCTTGGTAAATTCAAAAAACTTGAAATCATTCCAAGCATCTTTTCTGACCACAATGCAGTAAGGTTAGATCTCAATTACAGGAGAAAAACTATTAAAAATGGAGGCTGAACAACACGCTGCTGAATAATGAACAAATCATAGAAGAAATCAAAAGAGAAATCAAAATATGCATAGAAATGAATGAAAATGAAATCACAACAACCCAAAACCTCTGGGACACTGTAAAAGCAGTGCTACGGGGAAAGTTCATAGCAATACAGGCACACCTCAGGAAACAAGAAAAGAGTCAACTAAATAACCTAACTCTACATCTAAAGCAACTAGAAAAGGAAGAAATGAAGAACCCCAGGGTTAGTTGAAGGAAAGAAATCGTAAAAACTAGGGCAGAGATAAATGCAAAAGAAACAAAAGAGACCATAGCAAAAATCAACAAAGCCAAAAGCTGGTTCTTTGAGAAGGTAAATAACATTGACAAACCACTAGCCAGACTCATCAAGAAACAAAGGGAGAAGAACCAAATCAATAAAATTAGAAATGAAAATGGAGAAATCACAACTGACAACACAGAAATACAAAGGATTATTAGAGAATACTATCAGCAATTATATGGCAATAAAATGAATAACCTGGAAGAAATGGACAAATTCCTAGAAAAGTACACCTTGCCAAAACTGAACCAGGAAGAAATAGAAAATCTGAACAGACCCATCACAAGCACGGAACTAGAGGAAGTAATCAGAAATCTTCCAGCAAACAAAAGCCCAGGTCCAGATGGCTTCACAGCTGAATTCTACCAAAAATTTAGAGAAGAGCTAACACCTATTCTACTCAAACTCTTCCAGAAAATTGCTGAGGAAGGGAAACTTCCAAACTCATTCTATGAGGTCATCATCACCCTAATCCCAAAACCTGGTAAAGATCCCACAAAAAAAGAAAACTACAGGCCAATATCACTGATGAACATAGATGCAAAAATCCTTAACAAAATTCTAGCAATCAGAATCCAACAACACATTAAGAAGATCATACATCATGACCAAATGGGCTTTATCCCAGGAATGCAAGGATTCTTCAATATCTGCAAATCAATAAACGTAATACACCACATTAACCAACTGAAAAATAAAAATCATATGATTATCTCAATAGATGCAGAGAAAGCCTTTGACCAAATTCAACATCCATTTATGCTAAAAACCCTCCAGAAAGTGGGAATAGACGGGACATATCTCAACATAATAAAAGCTATATATGACAAACCCACACAAACATTATCCTCAATGGTGAAAAACTGAAAGCATTTCCCCTAAAGTCAGGAAAAAGGCAAGGTTGCCCACTCTCACCACTACTATTCAACATAGTTCTGGAAGTTTTGGCCACAGCAATCAGAGCAGAAAAAGACATAAAAGGAATACAAATTGGAAAAGAAGAAGTAAAACTCTCACTGTTCGCTGATGACATGATCCTCTACACAGAAAACCCTAAAGACTCTACCAGAAAACTACTAGAGCTAATCAATTAATGCAGTAAAATTGCAGGATATAAAATCAACACACAGAGATCCCTTGCATTCCTATACACAAATAATGAGAAAACAGAAAGAGAAATTAAGGAAACTATTCCATTTACTGTTGCAACGAAAAGAATTAAATACTTAGGAATATATCTACCTAAGCAAACAAAAGACTTGTACATAGAAAAATATAAAATACTAGTGAAAGTAATCAAAGAGGAGATGGAGAAATAGATGGAGAAATATACCGTGTTTGTGGATTGGAAGAATAAATATTGTGAAAATGAGTATACTACCCGAAGTAATTTATACATTCAATGCAATCCCTATCAAGCTACCAACGATATTTTTCACAGAACTAGAACAAATAATCTCACAATTTGTATGGAAATACAAAAAACCTTGAATAGCCAAAGCAATCTTGAAGAAGAAGAATGGAACTGGAGGAATTAACCTGCCGGAATTCAGGCTCTACTACAAAGCCACAGTCATCAAGACAGTATGGTACTGGCATAAAGACAGAAATATAGATCGATGGAACAAAATAGAAAGCCCAGAGATAAATCCATGCACCTATGGACACCTTATCTTCGACAAAGGAGGCAAGAATATAAAATGGAGAAAAGACAGTCTCTTTAACAAGTGGTGCTGGGAAAACTGGTCAGCCACTTGTAAAAGAATGAAACTAGAACACTTCCTAATACCATACATCAAAATAAACTCAAAATGGATTAGAGAGCTAAGTAAGACCAGATTCTGTAAAACTCCTAGAGGAGAACGTAGGTAAAACTCTCTCCGACATAAATCACAGCAGGATCCTCCAAGTCCCACGTACCAGAATATTGGAAATAAAAGCAAAAATAAACAAATGGGACCTAATTAAAATCAAAAGCTTCTGCACAGCTAAGGAAACTATAAGCAAGGTGAAAAGACAGCCTTCAGAATGGGAGAAAATAATAGCAAATGAAGCAACTGATAAAGGACTAATCTCCAAAATATACAAGCAGCTCCTGCAGCTCAATTCCAGAAAAATAAGTGACCCAATCAAAAAATGGGCCAAAGAACTAAACAGACATTTCTCCAAAGAAGACATAAAGATGGCTAACAAACACAGGAAAAAATGCTCAACAACCCTCATAATCAGAGAAATGCAAATCAAAACCAAAATGAGATATCATTTCACACCAGTCAGAATGGCTGCTATCTAAAAGTCTACATGCAATAAATGCTGGAGAGTGTGTGGAGAGAAGGGAACCCTCTTACACTGTTGGTGGGAATGCAAACTAATACAGCCACTATGGAGAACAGTGCGGAGATTCCTCAAAAAACTGGAAATAGAACTGCCATATGATCCAGCAATCGCACTCCTGGGCATGCACACTGAGGAAACCAGAATTGAAAGAGACACATGTACTCCAGTGTTCATTGCAGCACTGTTTTTAATAGCCAAGATATGGAAGCAACCTAGATGTCCATCTGCAGATGATCGGATAAGAAAGTTTTGGTACATACACACAATGGAGCATTTTTCAGCCATCAGAAAGAATGCATTTGAATTAGTTTTAATGAGGTGGATGAAATTGGAGCCTATTATACAGAGTGAAGTAAGCAAGAAAGAAAAACATCAATACAGTATACTAACGCATATATATGGAATTTAGAAAGATGGTAACCTTAACCCTGTATACGAGACTGCAAAAGAGACATAGGTATATAGAATAGTCTTTGGGACTCTGTGGGAGAGGGTGAAGGTGGGATGATTGGGGAGAATGGCATCGTAGCATGTATATTATCATATGTAAAATGAATCACCAGTCCAGGTTCGACGCCTGATACAGGATGCTTGGGGCTGGTGCACGGGGATGACCTGGAGGGAGGATATGGGGAAGAGGGAGGTGGGAGGGTGTCTCAAGAAAGGGAACACGTGTACACCCAGGGTGGATTCGTGTCAATGTATGGCAAAACCAACCAATATATTAATGTAAGGTAATATGCCTCCAATAAAATAAATTTTTTAAAAATAAAATATTTCCTAAAAAAATAAAATAAACAAGTTCAAATTCAAATCGATAAATACTTATTGAGAAATTATTATGCTGACAGTACTATCTTAAGTGCTTTGAAGAATATACAGATAAGATATGGTTTATATAAATAGGTAATTTACATTCTAGTTGTGGAACAAGCATAAATAATTCTAATTTAAGCCATAAATTTCTCTTTGGAGTAAAAAGTATAGATGTAGAGCTATGACAGCATGGGTTGGGTTGTTTAATTTTGCTTAGGAGAATCTGGATCAGCTTTTAAATGAGGTCAGATTTGAACTGGGCCTTGAAGGAAGATTAGGATGGTAATTGGCAGATGTGGATGAAAATAGCAATCTAGGATATGACCATAGTTTATATAAATAAAGGAATTAAATAGTTGGGAATGTTTGCGGAGCTACTGAAGTATAGTCCATAATATATGCTCTCAGGATGGACAGGAATATTTTAATGGAAATAAACAATGAAAGAAAAAAATCTGGCCACCTTGGAAATCAGGATGGAATGAAGTTTCATCGAAGGTTTATAAGTAGGGAAATGACAGGAATATTCTTAGGAATGGTACCCTGGTGGCCGAGAGAGAAAGAAGACTTGAGGCTAGGGAGATAAGTAAGGAGAATGGCATAAATTTTGGTTATTAAATATTTGTTGGTTGTCTATGTTCTGGAGATTAACCCTGGGAATTCAAAAGAAATATTATGCAGTGTAGTCTCAAAATGATGGAAACTATGCAACCTTCAGATAATAATTTGCTGCTTTATGCCTCTGCAAAAGTTTGGCCATAATTGTGAAGGGTCTTGATGAAATGCTAGGTACTGAAGAGTCAAGATGATACAAGACAGTTTTAGAAAGATAATTCTAGTGTAGGGTAGAAAATAAATAGGAAGAGGAAATTCCTGGCATTTGAGAGATCAGTTTGGAGGCCATGGCATGTTTATATAAAACCTGATCAAGACCTGTATAATGGGAGAAATAGAATATAGAAAAATGAGTTCTGAGAGGGTGAAGTGGGATTGAGTTAAGCCCACAGGTGCAGGATTTCATTTTGGAGATGATGAGACTCTTCGTCATGTTTACAGCCTTTTGTGGATGATGGAAAATGGGAGATTTGGAAGTCAGGAGAGTTTGTATTACTCACCTCTCTTTTCTCTGTTGAGAAGACAAAGTCAACTTTTCAGTGACACATAGATTCTTGGGAGAGGAAAAAGACTGGGTAACTCTTTTTGAGAGGCAGGAATTATATAAGACAAGGGGCAAATAAAGGCACCAGCATGGACTGGAAGCTACATCTTTATGACAGCTTTATCCCCTCTGCCCCCACCGATACACTGGACATTCGAGGGTGTCCCGTTAGACCATGGCTCAGGCCTCAAATACAGGAATAAGTTTCAGCCCTTCAGTACTGCCAGTCACCATTTTTGACTATGGAGGTTACAGACTGCCCAACTTCAGGCACCATTATGTACATAGCCCACATGGTCCTCTGGAGCTGTAAACATGGTGACCCTGAGTGCAGCTAATGATGAAGCAGTTATAGAATCCTATTCAGGGGATTCCTGTGCCAGCATGATGAGAGGCTCTTCTTCAGCTCTTACTCTCTAAGCAGAAGTGGAGGAAGAAGCTCTCTATACCTGCTGAGGCATTAGTGTCACTGCAAGAAAATACAAAGGTCTCACTCAGCTTGAGATGGATGATGCATTGAATCCTAGATGTGGAAAATGGCTTCTTTCTCTTGCCTTCCCTGTAGATAGTTCACCCTTGATCTTTGAAAAAAAGATAAGCACTCCAAATCCTTGTTCTTTTTTAACAGAAAAGGGAATATACAACGTTTTACCAAAAAAAAAAAAAAAAAAAATGTGTGTGTTGAAGCAAGATAGTCTTTTATCCAGCTAACCATTTAACCATCCATCCTTGGACACACCTCTGGACCTGCTACATTCCCAGGACCCTTGGACTGTTCATTGAACCACCCCTGCCAAATACTGCTGCTGCTGCTGCTGCTAAGTCACTTCAGTCGTGTCCGACTCTGTGTGACCCCATAGACGGAAGCCCACAAGGCTCTGCCGTCCCTGAGATAATGTAGTTTATTCCAACTACTTCAGGAAATGGCAAAGCATAACAATAACAACAACAAAAAGCAGGAGTTCCATGCCAGAAAAATTCTGATCCTCCTTCTTAATGATTATGTATCTTCCCAAGCCTTGGTTTTTCAACTGTAAATGGAGTTAATAGTATTTTCTGCACAAGTTCAGCATGAGAAATAAATAAGATTACCTATGTATACAATGTCCAACCATGACAGATTAAAAAAAAAAACAAAACACGTTAGCTTCTTTTCTCTAATCCTACACATGGCTAGGTATTCTTTGTATTGGTCAAGAACATCCTCGTTCAAAATCAACATGATAAACCATCTTATAAATTTAAGCTTTTATTTATTTGGGTAATATTGTCAGGAGATGGGCAAAGGTAAGGAATCACCTCTCCTCACTTTCTCCCATAATTCAAACACTTGTAAGTCAGCCCCTGAACTCCTGAATTCTCCAAAAACATCCTTAGCTACTAGAGCAGTTCTTGAATCTTCCAGTGAAAACGCTTCTTTTTCTCCTTCTTTACTGCTCTGATTTTCAATATAACCAAAGCTTCCTTTTCCATGTAGCTGTCCTTAAAAGAACAGTCGTTGGTGAAGTTTTATAAGTTTTACAAAAGCTGTCCACCTACATCCCCTTGGGGGTCTCCCGCACTGCAGGTATCTGCCAGGAAGAACAATGGCAGAGGTACCTGAAACTACTTTTTGTCAAAATCTAACTTCTATACAATAGAATCACACATATTTTGGATTTTCCTCTACTATTGGGATTCGATGCCAGAGGCTATTAAAAAAAAAAGTTCACATTTGTAGGCAGAATCATGAAAATGTCTTGGGGCTTTCCTGTAGAAAGCTTCAAGGAAAACACTTCTCTACTAGCTCTGTACCAGGTTTAGAATAGTGCTTTATGTGTTATTCTAGTACCCTTTTGTTCGGGATTTATTATTTGGATCCTTGGTCAACCATGTTTGTGTTTAAAATATCCAATGAAGTAGATTCATGATTAACTCAAGACAAGGTCTGAAGGACAAAGATACTAAGAAATGTTCTCCATTTTACTACACAACAATGATCCATGCAACGTGGACCTTTACTGTGATGATAAATCACTATTTTACATTTGCGTATTAGTGAAAGGCTCTAGGTGGTATTATCATAAATAGTAATAATTTTCAGAGCATAGCATAAAATAATACACTAAAATATCCTCAGACATTGTGTCCATTCTCTGAGGGGTGATCCTGTAATTCAAAGGGATTGAGCACCTGTTTTAGTGACTAATGGCAAAAACAGAGCTACTAGCTAGTTCTTCACTCTTTCTGTGATATCATGCCCCACTTTTAGGTATATAATAACAAATTAAACTGGGAATAGGATTTAAAGTTAGCAAGAGGATTGTGTAGTTTCAAACCTGTAATAAATACCAAGATCAATTTTGTATGTGAGATTTACTTTTTCCCTGTCTTGTTATCTTATGTCATTTCATTGTGGTATAATCATCTTTGTAGAAACATAGCAGTCTTCAAAAAATAGTCCATGATCCTGTGTTTACAGACAAATCTAAAAATTGGATTTGGCTTAAGCCATCTAAATCAAACTAATTCCCTTTCTCAGCTTAATGCCCCAAGGCTAACATAATATACAGAGCTTACAAGATAGTTTTAGTGTTATATTTAAAATGATTTATTCAAATTCAAACAGCATCTTTAGTAAATTTTTTTACTATGTGAAAGTGAAACTTAATTCATTAAAATTGAAATACATCATGATCAATCTAATAATTTTATCAAATGCTGAAATTTTTCTTTTGTAAAAAAAATTATACTTTATGTGAAAAAGTCTAGCAAGGCAGCTATTAATATTTGTTCTTCTTGAAAATAAATGGTTGCCTTTTCTCTACCATCCAAATCAAATAGATTGAAAAATCAACTAAACCAGAAATTTACACTTACGTGCTGAGGCACAGAAAACTATATCAATTGATAATGTGAATTTTCCCAAAAGCCTATTCCCAATGTTTCTATTTAAAGCTGTACTTAATATGGGGCTAGATGCTGGGAGGAATTGGGGGTGGGAGAAGATGCGGACTACAGAGAATGAGATGGCTGGATGGCATCACCGACTCGATGGACATGAGTTTGAGTGAACTCCAGGAGTTGGTGATGGACAGGGAAGCCTGGCGTGCTGTGATTTATGGGGTCGCAAAGAGTCAGACACGACTGAGGGACTGAAATGAACTGAACTGAACTGATAGAAGTTATTCCCAGAGACAGACAAATAGCACAATTATTAGAATATTTCCTGAGCGTTTTGCTCATTAATGATTGAGAATTCTCACAGCAATCTGATGGAATCACAAAATCCGGCTTTGAAAAGCAGCCTGGGTGTTGCCTTCTTGCAATCAACACGTGCTTCACCAGCTGCTCTGTGGAAGCTCGACTCCGGTCGGCAACACAGCAAAGCTCTTTCGTCAGGAACCGGAATTGCCGACAAGAAGCAACGTCTCTAAAAGGGAAATTAGAACATCTCTAAATGTGAACTCTGGCTCTAAAAGGAAAGTGCTGAGCATCAGCCTCTGCTTTAGGTCAAGACAAAGTAATTTAATTTCTGCCAGTGTTCACTGAAAAGCTAGGGTGATGGAATCTGATCTGAATCTTTGACTTTGTGTAGGAAAACTTTCACCTGTTTTGAGACATGCTAGAATTTTGGGGATGTGTGACTATGGTGGTGTCTGAATGTCTTACTGACATAAAGCTATCCCACAAGGCTTTAAGTGCCTGAACTTATTTGAAGTATTCAAACCCTAAGCAATTAGCTTTGTAAGGGTTCAGTTTCAATGGGATACTGTACTGTGTTGAAATAAGATCCTTGTCAGCTGAATCAATGGACTTCCCTGATGGCTCAGTGGTAAAGAATCCGCCTGCCAATGCCAGAGATGTAGGTTTGATCCCTGGGTTGGGAAGATCCTCTAGAGAAGGAAATGGCAATCCAGTCCAGTATTCTTGCCTGGAAATCCCATGCACATAGGAGCTTGGTGGGCTACAGTTCATGGGTCACAAAAGAGCCACATATGACTTAGCAGCTAAACAACAGCTGAACCAAAGAGAAATGTGTAGAAGCTAAGGGAGAAACAGACATGGGCTTGGTTTGTGGCTTTACACTAAGTGGACAAAGAATGTCACCTGCTGTTTCAGTTAAAGAATGTCTCCTGCCATCAAGCCGTCAACCATCAGACATGTACCTGGAGGGGAATTCAATTGGAGAGAAGAGGATACTGGCCTTAAACATTTACGTGGTGGCTCAGATGGTAAAGAGTCTGCTGCAGGGTTCAGTCACTCGGTAGGGAAGATCCCCTGGAGAAGGAAATGGCAACACACTCCAATGTTCTTGCCTGGAAAATCCCATGGATGGAGGAGCCTAGAAAGCTACAGTCCATGGGGTTGCAAAGAGTCAGAGCAACTAACACACATGCATATCAAAGGAATAATTTCCATGAGTCTGAGCAACTAACACACATGCATATCAAAGGAATAATTTCCATGAGTCCAGATTCTTCCATCTTCCCATATGTAGAAAAGCACTATATAGGATGGGATATCTGTTTTTTGTGCCTGTGTGATTAACAATAATCTTTTGATCTTTGACTATATTTTTTTCCCCTAGCAAAAACTCATATATCCTGGCTCCTCTTTAACCACCTTGGAAGAGTTCCTTAGAGCTATCTGAGAGGCTGCCTTCCGAGGCCATAGTTCTCAGTTAGGTCACCAAATAAAACATAATTCTCAACTTTTAGGTTGTATGTTCTTCTTTCGTCAACAACTAGGAAATCAATTCAAGGTATGATGAGGGTTTTCAGCAGGATAGAGACTGGTGAGATCACAACTTGTGTATATAACGTGAGTGTGTAGTCCATATGGTGAACATGGCTGCAAACATTTCGGGAACCTTCACTGCAGGCTAGGGGAAGGGGAGAAACAGAAGCATTCTCCTGAGGCTGAGAGAAATGAACTATTAAAGGCTTTGCTACTGGGGTTAATTAGTAGTTAGTAAATTTATGTTGAGAGAAAAGCCCTATAAGTCTCCTGGTCCATGAATCAATGTAATTGGAAGTGCTCAAACAGGAGACAGCAAGAGTGAACATTGACATTTTAGGAATCAGTGAACTAAAATGGACTGGAATAGGCGAATTTAATTCAGATAACCATTACATCTACTCCTGAGAGCAAATATCCCTTAGAAGAAATGGAATAGCCATCATAGTCAACAAGAGTCTGAAATGCAATACTTATGTGCAGTCTCAAAAACGACAGAATGATCTCTGTTCATTTTCAAGGCAAAGCATTCAATATCACAGCAATCGAAGTCTACATCACAACCAGTAATGCTGAAGAAGCTGAAGTTGAACAGTTCTTATGAAGACCTACAAGACCTTCTAGTATTAACACCAAAAAATTAGTCTTTTTCATCATAGGGGACTGGAATGCAAAAGTAGGAACTCAAGTGATACCTGGAGTAACAGGCTAGTTTGACCTTGGAGTACAAAATGAAGAAGGGCAAAGGCTTGCAGAGTTTTGACAAGAGAATTCACTGGTCATATCAAACACATTCTTTCAACAACACAAGAGAAGACTCTACACATGGACATCATCAGATGGTCAACACGGAAATCAGATTGATTATATTATTTGCAGCAAAAGATGGAGAAGCTCTTTACAGTCAGCAAAAACAACACCAGGAGCTGACTGTGGCTCAGATCATGAACTCCTTATTGCCAAATTCAGACTGAAATTGAAGAAAGTAGGGAAAACCACTAGGTCATTCAGGTATGACCTAAATCCAATCCTTGTGAGTAAACAGCGGAAGTGACAAATAGATTCAGGGATTAGACCTGATAGATAGAGTGCCTGAAGAACTATGGATGGAGGTTTATAACATTGTACAGGAGGTGGCGATCAAAACCATTCCCTAGAAAAAGAAATGCAAAAGGATTATCTGAGGAGGCATTGCAAATAGTTGAGAAAAGAAAAGAAGCAAAGGCAAAGGAGCAAAGGAAAGATACACCCATCTGAATGCAGAGTTCCAAAGAATATTTAGGAGATATAAGAAAGCCTTCCAAAGTGAAAGAAAACAATAGAATGGGAAAGAATAGATATATTTCAAGAAAATTAGAGATACCAAGGGAATATTTCATGCAAAGATGGGCACAATAAAAGACAAAAGCAGTATGAACCTAATAAAAGCAGAAGATACTAAAAAGAGGTGGCAAGTATACACAGAACTATACAAAAAATATCTTAATTACCCAGATAACTACAATGGTGTGATCACTCACCTAGAGCCAGATATCTTGGAGTGAGAAGTTAAGTGGCCTCAGGAAGCATCACTACCAACAAAGCTAGGGAAGGTGGTGGAATTCCTATTGTGCTATTTCAAGTCATTAAACATGATGCAGTGAAAGTGCTGCACTCAATATGCCAGCAAATTTGGAAAGCTCAGGAGTGGCCACAGGACAGGAAAAGGGCAGTTTTCATTCAAATCCCAAAGAGGGGCAATGCCAAAGAATGTTCAATCTACCACACAATGGGACTCATTTTACATGCTAGTGAAGTAATGCTCAGAATTCCCCAAGTTAGGCTTCAACAATATGTGAACCAAGAACTCCCAGATGTTCAAGCTGGATTTAGAAAAAGCAGAGGAACCAGGGATCAAATTGCCAGCATCTGCTGGATCATAGAAAAAGAGAATTCCAGAAAAACATTTAGTTCTGCTTCATTGACTATGCTAAAGACTTTGATTGTTTTAATCACAACAAACATGGAAAATTCTTCAAGAGATGGGAATACCAGACCACCTTCCCTGCCTCCTGAGACACCTGCATGCAGGTCAAGAAGCAACAGTTAGAACTGGACATGGAACAATGGGCTTGTTCCAAATTGGGAAAGGAGTATGTCAAGGTTGTATATTGTCACCCTGCTTATTTAACTTATATGCAGAGTACATCATGAGAAACGCTGGGTTGAATGTAGCTCAGGTTGGCATCAAGATTACTAGGAGAAATATCAATAACCTCAGATATGCTGATGACACCACTATTAAGGCAGAAAGTGAAGTGGAGCTAAAGAGACTCTTGACGAAGGTGAAAGAGGAGAGTGAAAAAGTTGGCTTAAAATTTAACATTCAAAAGACAAAGATATTGGCATCCTGTCCTATCACTTCATGGTAAATAGATGGGGAAACAATGGAAACAGTGAGAGACTTTACTTTTCTGGGCTCCAAAATCACTGCAGATGGTGACTGCATCCATGAAATTAAAAAACACTTACTCCTTGGAAGAAAAACTATGACAAATCTAGACAGCATATTTTAAAGCAAAGACATTACTTTGCTGACAAAGGTCCATATAGTCAAATCTATGGTTTTTTCATTAGTCATGTATGAATGTGAGAGTTCTACCAAAAAGAAGTCTGAGCACTAAAGAATTGATGCTTTTGAACTGTGGTGTTGAAGAAGACTCTTGAAAGTCCTTTGGACATCAAGGATCAAACCAGTT
The DNA here is from genome assembly GCF_049115385.1 of Moschus berezovskii. Lineage (NCBI taxonomy): Eukaryota > Metazoa > Chordata > Mammalia > Artiodactyla > Moschidae > Moschus > Moschus berezovskii. The sequence continues at coordinate 37,098,541 of NC_142472.1, forward strand.
AATCCTAAAGGAAATCAATCCTGAATATTCATTGGCATGACTGATGCTGAAATTGAAACTCTAATACTTTGCTCACGTGATATGGAGAGATGACTCATTAGAAACGACCCTGATGCTGGGAAAGATTGAAGGCAGGAGGAGAAGTGGACTACTGAGGATGAAATGGTTGGATGGCATCACCAATGGACTCAAAAGACATGAGTTTCAGCAATCTCTAGGAGATGATTAAGGACAGGGAAGTCTGTGTACTGCAGTCCATGGGGGTCACAAAGAGTTGGACATAACTGAACAACTGAACGAGTCTCCTGAGAACAATTTTTAGGATGTTAGTCTGAGTCTGGGTCATAGATCCTGTGCCCTGTTTCCAGGGTTGAGGAGATGACAAGAGAATAACTCAGGGGTCAGAGTCTGATGCATGAAGCCTGGGATTCAAGAGTGGACTCAAGTTTTCAGCAGAGCACTTGAGTTCAGTTATAATCTAAGGCAAAGAAGAGAACAGAAGAGAAAACAGACTGTGATCCTAGGGTCACCTGGGCATTCCTGGTGGCACAGCGCAAAAGAATCCACCTACAGTGCAGGAGACACAGGAGACAATGGTTCATCCTTGGTTCAGAAAGATCCCCTTGAGGAGGACATGGCAACCCACTCCAGTATTAAGATTGAGGAGTCTGGAAGCTACAGTTCAAAGCATTGCAAAGAGTCAGACACAGCTGAAGCGACTGAACATACAGGCACACAGGTACTGGGGTTGTCTTGGTACTATTGACAATTGGGAATCCAGGAACTACTCTATGTTTGTGGGAGACCAACCTGAGTGCATTAGTATCAACTCAAAACTTGGATGGTTCAGATGGGACTCATATGACTAGTCCTAAACAACATCACACATATTACTTCCCTAAATCAAACCGAACGTGATGCTTCAGTGAAATCGAGTTTATGAAACAAAGACACTGAGCAGTCTATATTATTACAATGTTCAGTTCAGTTCAGTTGCTCAGTTGTGTCTGACTCTTTGCGACACCATGGACCGCAGTATGCCAGGCCTCCCTGTCCATCACAAACTCCCGGAGTTTACCCAAGCTCATGTCCATTGAGTTGGTGATGCCATCCAACTATCTCATCCTCTGTTGTCCCTTTCTGCTCCTGCTTTCAATATTTCCCAGGATCAGGGTCTGAATGAGTCAGCTCTTTGCATCAGATGGCCAAAGTGTTGGAGTTTCAGCCTCAACATCATTCCTTCCAATGAACACCCAGGATTGATCTCCTTTAGAATGGACTGGTTGGATCTCCTTGCAGTCCAAGGGACTCTCAAGAGTCTTCTCCAACACCACAGTTTAAAAGCATCAAAATTCAGTGCTCAGCTTTCTTTATAGTCCAACTCTCACATCCATACATAACTACTGGAAAAACTATAACCTTTATGAGACAGACCTTTATTGGCAAATTAATGTCTCCGCTTTTTAATACACTGTCTAAGTTGATCATAACTTTCCTTCCAAGGAGTAAGCGTCTTTTGATTTCATGGCTGCAATCAACATCTGCAGTGATTTTGGAGCCCCCCCAAAATAAAGTCAGTCACTGTTTCCATTGTTTCCCCAACTATTTACCATGAAGTGATGGGACAAGATGCCATGATCTTAGTTTTCTGAATGTTGAGCTTTAAGCCAACTTTTTCACTCTTCTCTTTCACCTTCATCAAGGGTTCTTTAGTTTCTCTTCACTTTTTGCCATAAGGGTGGTGTTATCAGCATATTTGCTGCTGCTGCTGCTAAGTCACTTGAGTCATGTCCGACTCTGTGCAACCCCACAGATGGCAGCCCACCAGGCTCCCCCGTCCCTGGGATTCTCCAGGCAAGAACACTGGATGGGTTGCCATTTCCTTCTTCACAGCATATCTGAGGTTATTGGTGTTTCTCCCAGCCATCTTGATTCCAGCTTGTGCTTCATCCAGCCCAGCGTTTCTCATGATGTACTCTGCATATAAGTTGCCATAATATAGTTAATGAGGAGAAGTTCACTCTCTCAGTTTTACATCCCTTTCTCAATATAGACACACAATGTTGGCAACACTCGTCTTATATCTGCTTTAGAACTGAAAGGAACAACCCAAAAAAAGGGAGGTTCAGAAGGTTGAAGTTCGAGTTCAGTATCACATTTGAGATGATACTCCACAGAGATAACTTGGTCTCATAAATTCTTATTCCCCTTTGTAACCCAGAGGCATTTCCCCCAGGTTCTCTGTGGCAATAGGAGTCTTTTTTAACACAAAGTCTGACAAGTATCACTGGCATATTCTCTTGATCCAACACATAGCCTCTTTCCAATTAGTCTGGACCATGCTGACTTCTGCTCCCCAAAAGGATCCCATCCTCTGAATCTTTGCTTCTGGTTTGCTTTTCTCTTCTCTTATATAGTTTGAAGGATTTGTTTGGATTTTTGAAAGTCCAGTTTGAGTCCCAGATGAGTCCTGTAGTTCTGACGGTGTAAAGCTGAACATTTGGAACATATTCTTTAGTACTTAGCACATTTTGTCCCCAACTTGTGTGGGAATTTTATTTGATGTGTCAGATTTCCATAGCCTAGAAGAAATAAATATCAATTAATTCCATTGTTCTACAACCCTTAATATTAGATAACACAGCCTGTGCATTTTAATCACAATACTACAGTCTAAAGTGAAAGCTGCTTGTCTTGGGAGATACATAGGATCAGATATATCTAGTGACACATATATCTTCCATGAGTACTCCTTTGTATTGGACTTTAAAATCACTGTGGATGGTGACTGCAGCTATGAAATTGAAAGATGCTGTTCCTTGGAAGGAAAGCTATAAAAAACCTAAACAGTATATTAAAAAGCAGAGACATCACTTTCCAAACAAGGGTCCATATTGTCAAAACTATGGCTTTTCCAGTAGTCATGTGTGGACATGAGAGTTGGACCACAAGGAAGGCTGAGTGCCAAAGAATTGATGCTTATGAGCTGTGGTGTTGGAGAAAACTCTGGAGACTTCCTTGGACTGCAAGGAGATCAAACCAGTCAATGTTAAGGGAAATCAGTCCTGAATATTCGTTGGAAGGACTGATGCTGAAGCTCTGATACTTGGACCACTTGATTTGAAGAGCCAACTCATTAGAAAAGACCCTGATGCTGGAAAAGATTGAGGGCAGGAGGAGAAGGGGGTGACAGAGGATGAGATGGTTGGATTGCATCACCTACTCAAAGGATATGAGTTTAAGCAAACTTCAGGAGAGATTGAAGGACAGGGAAGGCTGGCATGCTGCAGTCCATGGGGTGGCAAAGAGTTGGACATTACTCACCGAATAAAGAACGACTCCTTTATATAAAATGTATAAGCAAAGTGTACAATCTTAGGCTGTTTACTTGCATTGCATGATTCCTAAGAGTCATTCCACATCTATGAGTGTGGCTAATCCTACAAAGCCCTGGCAGCAAGGCTTTGAAAACAATGCAAAGCTCAGCCTGATGATTCAATGATTCTAGGAGGAAGTTATGTCACTCTGTAGGTGGCATAGAAGGCCACTGTGAGAAGGTGGAATCTGGAGCCCAGGCTGAAATGGGAAGCAAAACAAGTGATAGGAAGAAATTTATAGAGCAGGTTTGGGAGAAATTCACACTAGAGAAGAGGCAGGATTCCACAGTAGTGGGTGTGGATCTGGCAGGATCTGGCAGGATGTAAGAAAGTTCAGTCAGCAGGTAATCAGGTACCCACATAGAGTGTGGGTTTCATGGGTAAAATTCTGCCTTTGGAATGATATAGGGAAGGGAGGAGTTGAGGGCTGTGGACAAATAATGCTTGTGTTTGTGTATCTGACTCTGCAACTCTGTGGACTTTAACCCACAAGGCTCCTCTGTCCATGGGATTTTTCAGGCAAGAGTACTGGAGTGGGTTGTCCTTTCCTCCTCCAGGGGATCTTTGCCACCCAGGGATTGAATCCTCCTCTCCTAGGTCTCCTGAACTGCAGAGGGATTCTTTACCTGCTGAGCCATCAGGGAAGCCCCATAGAAAATGAATACTGCCTGCTATATCAGTAAACAAAGTATGTTGTTTACTGAAGTAATTTACTGTCCCCCACTGGGCACCCTGAAGGGATTCAGGATGGAGTTAAGCAGGATATGGGTCCTAGATAGTTAACGTACATATCAAAGGAATGATCTCAGTGAGCCCAGATTCTTACATCTTCCCATGCATAGAAAAGTACAAAATTAATTAACTTGAGGTGTCTGTTTTCTTTAACTAACAGTAATTTATCTTTTTTTTCCCCCAAAACTCCTGTATATGCTGGCTCCTCCCTTACATTTTTGGAGCAGCCCTCAGAGCTGTCTGAGAGGCTGTTTCCCAGGTTTAAGTCCTCAGCAAGTCTGCCAAATAAACATAATTCTCAACTTTTAGATTATGCTTTTTTTGTTGTTGTTTTAGTCAACAGGAACACTTAATGAAATGGGAGAGACAAGGAAGTAACTTATGAATCCCAATTCTTTCTTAGACTCTATGGTCAGATCCAGACCTGCAGTAATTCTGAACAGAATCTGAGAGAGTGCTGTTAGCTTTGGGCTCCTTACAAGGCTAGGAAGACAAGACAAGACTGAGAAACTGGTCAAGGCTGAACTTCTAGGGTTTTACTTATCTCAGTTCTGAAGGTCACAGGGAGGCAGCAAAAGGGAACCAAGCAGATTGTTATAATCCATTTCCTGCCTAGAAAAGCCAAATAGGTTTGAATTGAGTACTTGCATGTTTCTTTGAAGATGAGTTAATATTTATACAAAGCCGACTTTGATGGAGCCACTGCTGATTGCAGGAGAGATAGACTATGCTCTGAAGAGAGTGGTCAGGTCAGATTATAAAAATAAATTCTTATAAGCATTTTCCTAAGTTACAGATTTATCTTTCAAGTCATATTTTATCAGTTAATTCTGTAACAACCTTCAGCTATCTTTCTGCTTTACTTTTTTCTTAAAAGCAAAACCAAAAACAATACTGTCATTTAGTTGCTTTGTTCTTTAATCTATATCTCTTTAAAACTGTTTTCCTGTTGCCTTTTTGTTTGGTGAAATGTGTCATTTTTCTGACCCTAAAATAAAGAGACATAATAGTTTTTATCTCCAAAGCTCATGGAAAATGAAATCATGTGTTTTAAATCACTTCCATTCCATTTCCCATTCTTGGATTTTGTGCCAGAAACTATTTCTCCTTCTAGTCTTTCCCACATCTCTAAAACCTTACTTAAAAATTCTTCCCAGACAAAATGAACATACAGTGTTTGGTGGGAATATTTTTGCATGAACTGCATGCTTCATTATTTACTTCTGATATATCAAGAAAACATATATACTTGTGTATCTTAATTTATTGTGGGGCAAAGAAGGCTCATAAGAGTGCTAGGGAATGTGTGTGTGTGTGTGTGTGTGTGTGTGTATAAAGCGGGTTTTTTTTTTACAAGCACTTAAGGATTATACAACAAATTGAGTTAAGAAAGGCAAGACCTGGAGGGCGTCAGACTGAAAAATTGAGCCAAGCTAGTGAAGTACAGATTGTTTGAGGGTCTCAACCCAAATGGGGCTGTGCAGTGACCCAAAGAACTGCAAGAAGAATAGATCTGTTCAAGCAGGGAGATGAGCTCCAGAACCAATCAGGCAAGCCCCTTCCCCTACTTTCTTTAAAGGCTAGGGATCAGAGAAAGAGATGGCTTCTTGGGGACGAGAAGGAAACATTTTTGAAAGGACCTGGGCATAGCTAATAAACTGGAATTGGTGGACTCTGTGATTGTGTTGGTAACTTTATTTTGCTGTTATATCCCAGAACAGGTGTATTTATGATCATTAAAATTTAGAAGTTTGGCTACTTTGGCTCACCTTCTTTTTACTCTTAGGAGAAATTCAAGCCACACTTCTGATTATAGCGAGTTGGACGGTGCTCATAGTAACTTTAAGTTTTGGGTGAATAGGAGGTGAGCGTTCCATCCATTATATGCTCAATACCTATCACAATGCCTGAAATACAGGAAATAATTTAAAATATTGGTTCTTTTTCTCAGAAACAGAAGCATATGTGATAAGCAGGTAGAACCATCAGTTCAGTTCAGTCCAGTCACTCAGTCATGTCCGACTCTTTGCGAACCCATGAATCACAGCACACTCAATCGGAGTTCACTCAAACTCATGTCCATGGAGTCGGTGATGCCATCCAGCCATCTCATTCTCGGTCGTCCCCTACTCCTCCTGCCCCCAATCCCTCCCAGCATCAGAGTCTTTTCCAGTGAGTCAACTCGTCGCATGAGGTGGCATGCGAAAGTATTGGAGTTTCAGCTTTAGCATCAGTCCTTCCAATGAACACCCAGGATTGATCTCCTTTAGAATGGACTGGTTGGATATCCTTGCAGTCCAAGGGACTCTCAAGAGTCTTCTCCAACACCACAGTTCAAAAACATCAATTCTTCAGCGATCAGCTTTCTTCACAGTCCAACTCTCACATCCATACATGGCCACTGGAAAAACCATAGCCTTGACTAGACGGACCTTGGTTGGCAAAGTAATGTCTCTGCTTTTTAATATACTATCTAGGTTGGTCATAATTTTCCTCCCAAGGAGTAAGTGTCTTTTAATTTCATGGCTGCAATCAGCACCTGCAGTGATTTTGGAGCCCCCCCAAATAAAGTCTGACACTGTTTCCACTGTTTTCCCATCTATTTCCCATGAAGTGATGGGACCAGATGCCATGATCTTAGTTTTCTGAATATTGATCTTCAAGCCAACCTTTTCACTCTCCTCTTTCAGTTTCATCAAGAGGCTTTTGAGTTCCTCTTCACTTTCTGCCATAAGGGTGGTGTCACCTGCATATCTGAGGTTATTGATATTTCTCCCGGCAATCTTGATTCCAGTTTGTGCTTCTTCCAGCCCAGCTTCCCTGATGTAGGGCTAATTATTATCCGAGGACATTTCTCTAAATCAACTACCACAAAACTAGTATTTTGTAGGCATTCATAAGCTTAAAAATCTCATCAGTAAATCAGGTTTCCTTTTTTTTTTTTTTTTTTTCAGCTACATGGGTAGAAAGGGTAGAGTATTTTGAAATCTATTCATACTAGCAGACTCAAGGAGAAGATAAATCCATCTTTTTGTGGATTTAAATGTTCCACAGGGACCAAACTAATGATTTAGGTTTGGAGTTATGGTTTTGTATTTCTGTTTGTTTGTTCTTAATAGCTGAAGCAATCAATCATTATCATGAGCCTAACATATTTTTTTCAGTTGCATTCATAATAGAATTTTGAAGTTCAAATAACAACTATCCAATTGCCAGGGGAAATCCAAAGATCTTTTTTTCTGAGATAAATATAGGTTCTATTTATATGTTACTTGGTGGACAGGTCCATGTTGAATGAATGGTAGGAGATATTCTGGACAAAGTCCATTCTTCAAATCTTCACATTTTATTAGAGCTTTGCTGTTCTTATTCCAGGTACATCAGGTATTTAGCTAAAAGACTGCTGGATGGATAGGACACCAACTGGTGAATATATTGAAAATAGCTCATATTTGAGAGAGATTCTAACAAGCTTTTTAATTGCCCTGAGGCATATACTTTAAGTACCTTGCATTGTAGCTCTGTATCCTTTTATAAAATCATAACAGGAAAAAAAAAGAGGGGCCTCAGAAAATTATTTGCTTCAATTTTTTGTATTTCACAAAGCTACACTTGAACAGAACATCCTCCTTGATTTTCAGATTCTGAAAGTTTGTTGCTGAACCATGAAAGACCCCAGGATTCTTGGCCTCCAGGGGAGAAGAATTCAAGCCGGGGCCAGAGACGAGGCTTGATCACTCAGAACTTTTGTGTAATAAAGTTTTATTAAAGTATAAAAGAGATAGAGAAAGCTTCTGACACAGACATCAAAAGGCGGACAGAGAGTGCTCCCTTGCTAGTGTTAGCAAATGGAGTTATATAGCTTTTAATTAGTTATTACAATGAATCAAAAGAATGTATCAAGTTTGTGAAAATTTTACCAAAAGGACTCCCACAATTTACATTTTAGGAAACAAGATTAGAATTTAACAATAGAAAGATCCTACCAGACCCACTCCCATAATATACATTCTAAAATATCAGGATTAGTCAGAAGGTTTTCAGGAAGGAGAAACTGTCCTCAAGCAGGATACATTGTTGTTGTATAATCCCTAGTACAGAGTTTAAACTGAGTTGTGTAATTGACTAAGACTAAGATATGTAGACAAAAAAAAAGTTTGTCATTCCTCCTCCTTGAGAATTCCAGACCCATCTCTCTTTGGGGACTCCCAGACTTCTTATCAACCTGCCTAGGAATTGACTCTCTCAATTCTCTTATATGAAAACCTATAGGAAAAGTTTCAAGTTTCAGTTCAGTTCAGTCGCTCAGTCGTGTCCAACTCTTTGCGACTCCATGAATCACAGCACACCAGGCCTCCCTGTCCATCACCAACTCCCAGAGTTCACTCAAACTCATGTCCATCGAGTCGGTGATGCCATCCAGCCATCTCATTCTCTGTCGTCCCCGTCTCCTCCCACCCCCATTCCTTCCCAGCATCAGACTCTTTTCCAGTGAGTCGTTTTAGCCCCAGTTAAAAAGAAAACATCTACAGAATATATGCAATACATTTGCCCTCCCTAACTCCTTCTGAATGTTGAGCTTCAGAAGGAGTTCAGTTCAGTTCAGTTCAGTTCAGTCGCTCAGTTGTTTCCAACTCTTTGCGACCCCATGATTCACAGCATGCCAGGCCTCCCTGTCCATCACCAACTCCCAGAGTTCACTCAAACTCATGTCCATTGAGTCGGTGATGCCATCCAGCCGTCTCATCCTCTGTCGTCCCCTTCTCCTCCCACCCCCAACCTTTCCCAGCATCAGAGTCTTTTCCAGTGAGTCAACTCTTCGCATGAGATGGCCAAAGTATTGGAGAAGGAGTTATGGAGGGCAAATGTATTGCATATATTCTGTAGATGTTTTCCTTTTTAACTGGGGCTAAACTTGAAACTTTTCCTATAGGTTTTCATATAAGAGAATTGAGAGAGTCAATTCCTAGGCAGTTTGATAAGAAGTCTGGGAGTCCCCAAGGAGAGAAGGGTCTGGAATTTTCAAGGAGGAGGAAAGGACAAACTTTTTTTTGTCTACATTTCTTAGTCTTAGTCAATTACACAACTCAGTTTAAACTCTGTACTACGGATTATACATTCAGAAAACAAAGATCATGGCATCTGGTCCCATCACTTCATGGGAAATAGATGGGAAAACAGTGGAAACAGTGTCAGACTTTATTTTTTTGGGCTCCAAAATCACTGCAGATGCTGATTGCAGCCATGAAATTAAAAGACGCTTACTCCTTGGAAGGAAAGTTATGACCAACCTAGATAGTATATTAAAAAGCAGAGACATTACTTTGCCAACCAAGGTCCGTCTAGTCAAGGCTATGGTTTTTCCAGTGGTCATGTATGGATGTGAGAGTTGGACTGTGAAGAAAGCTGATCGCCGAAGAATTGATGTTTTTGAACTGTGGTGTTGGAGAAGACTCTTGAGAGTCCCTTGGACTGCAAGGAGATCCAACCAGTCCATTCTAAAGGAGATCAGTCCTGGGTGTTCACTGAAAGGACTGATGCTAAAGCTGAAGCTTCAATACTTTGGCCACCTCATGCGACGAGTTGACTCACTGGAAAAGACTCTGATGCTGGGAAGGATTGGGGGCGGGAGGAGAAGGGGACGACAGAGAATGAGATGGCTGGATGGCATCGCTGACTCTGTGGACATGAGTTTGAGTGAACTCCAGGAGTTGGTGATGGACAGGGAGGCCTGGCATGCTGGGATTCATGGGGTCGCAGAGTCGGACACGACTGAGTGACTGAACTGAACTGAACTCCTTCTACATGCTCAGAACCCATAGAAAGAAATTCAAAGTCTGAGTGGAAAGCAGTTTCCTTCAGGAAATCAGTACCATTCATTCCCCCCCCCCCCCATCTTTCTATGATATCTATTATATTGTGATTCCAAATTGCCTTATTTTGTGTTATAGTCGCTCATATATGTCGTCTTAAATCTTTTCAGAAACAGCCCATAAGCAACATGAAAGCAAACACTATGATCTCCTAATCCCTAATGTAGTACTTAGTAAAAAGAGAGGTTTCATAATGTTTACTGAATAAGCTAATGAAAAATATCAACACATATCACATGGAATCTGTAACCAGTTTTCTGACACAGTAATAAAAATTCCTTATTCTCAAACTCATTGAGTGTAGGGAATGTTTTACATGAATCTCTGTGGAAGAGGAGGCTGGGGGAAGAGGCGTGGAATGAAGGGGGTACCTTTGCATTTGAACACTGGTTTCTTTTCTTAAAATTGTAGTATAGTTGACATATAGCATTATATTAGTTCCAGGTACACAGTTGTAATGTTTCTGTATTTGTATATATTGCAAAATGATCATCACAATAAGTCTATTTGTTACTGAGTGCAAGCTCCCTCTGCTTGCTGCATGACAGGCTAGTGAATCAGAAATGAGGCGTTGAAGTAATACAACTTGAGCAGATGGCAGACTAATGAAATACAACTGCACGGGCTGGAGGAGGAAAAAGCATACACACACGAGGGACAGTCTGCCGTCAGTCTCAGCACGTGATGTTCCCAGTGGTGCCACCCGGCCCACCTCGCGGACTGCAGCCGGGCGGCCGCGGGGCCCCGGGACCAGAGACCAGCCCCGGACGGCCACGCTGCATGTCCCCGTGTGGTGGTCACGTCCTCAAGAACAGCTGCCTGTGTCGTCTGTGAAGCCTTACTAGACGTGGACGCTGTCTGCTGCCTCCCAGGCGCCTCCTTCAGGGCCGGAGCGGGTCTGCATGGGAGCCGGGGCAGCGCGGGGTCAGGGCGTCTCTCGGCACCGTGCCTGCTCTGCGGGTTGGGTACTTTCATTTCACATTGTTGGAGTAGCAGAGAGCGAACCCCATTATTTGTTAGGAGGTCATTGTTGTTTTACTGCCCTCACGTTTTGTTTTAAATTTCAGAACTGTTTTTCTATGTAAATATTGAAAACTTATGATTTGTGCAAAAAAAAAAAATAATAACCATCTTATGGGGTCTGGATTCCAGATTGTTTTATGGATCAAAGATGAGGGAAGGGGAGAAAACAAAGTAAAAAATCCATTAATCTTACAAATATCTCCTAGAATTGCAAGTCTCAGGCAGGGGTATGTGTTAATTTCTTCCTTCCTGCCATCTACAGGCAGACAGGGGTTCTGAACAAAGGCAAGTTAGCTTAACAGTCAGGCAGAGGGGCAGGATTCTCTGAGGCAGGCCATTATGTGTAATTATAGTAACAAAAGCAATGGAAAGCAAATCAAAGAAACAGTTTCAACATGGAGTCAGAACTGGCTTTCCCCTGTAACATATTTAACATCTACATATAACTTCAAGAATTTTTTTTTTCTTGTGATAAAATCTTCTAAGATTTTTAGCAACTTTCAAATATGGAATGCAGTATTATTAACTATAGCCACCGTGTTATGCATTACATCTCCATAACATCTATTTCATAAATAAAAAAAAAACTTTGTTTATAACTTTGTTATAAATAATGAGTTTATAACTTTGTTGACTTCCTTCATCAATTTCCATCATCACCCCCTATTCCTTGCTTCTGGTAACCACCAATCTGTTCGCTATGAGCTTGGTTTTTGTTCTTTTTTATTCGTTTGTTTTTAGACCCCACATATAGGCGAGATTATATAGTATTTGCCTTTGTCTAATTTATTTCACTTATTGAAATAAATGGACCTCAAGGTCCATGTTTTTGCAAATGTCAAGATTGCATTTTTTTTTTATGGTTGAATATATGTGTATATACACACATACACATACACACACATGTGTATATGTCACATTTATATATACAAGGGCTTCCCTGGTGGCTCAGAGGTTAAAGCATCTGCCTCCAATGCAGGAGACCTGGGTTCGATCCCTGGGTTGGGAAGATCCCTGCAGAAGGAAATGGCAACCCACTCCAGTACTCTTGCCTGGAGAATCCCATGGACAGCGGAGCCTGGTAGGCTACAGTCCATGAGGTTGCAAAGAGCTGGACACGACTTCACTTTCACTTTCAGTTTCATATACCACAAAGAACACTGGCTTCTTTGAAGGAGTTCCCTGTCCTTTTTTTTTTTTTTATATCCAATGGAGGGTAGTAGGTCTCAACAGTCTATGATTACCAAATAACTTGTCACTTTCTATTGGTTTATTTTTAACATAGTCCAATGGTTGATGACTGATTGATGGTGATTGTCCCCTCCCCAAAGTATCTCCAGGCTGTTTGTCGGAACCCCTATGAGGTCACTACATGGATGTGGGAGGTAGATTGGTTTTCATTTGGAAGTATGTTTCCAATTTTCCTACTAAGTAGTTTGCCTCCTTATATAGCATTGGACACATTGACCCCTGAGTGAACAAGTCAGCCACTGGGCCTGACAGAAGTCAGGTACAGGCTACCCAGGGCTTGCCACCACAGTAGCAGAAGTCTTTGGTGAAGAGCAGGCTATTGCTGAAGAGAGGGAAGTGGGGAGAGGCAAAACAGAGCTAGGGGATTAAGAGATACAGACTACTATGTATAAGATAGATAAGCCACAGGATATATTGTATAGCACAGGGAATTGCAGCCATTATTTTGTAATAACTTTTAATGGAGTATAATATATAAAAATATTGAGTACCTATGCTATGCATCTGAAACTAATCTAATGCTGTAAATCAATTGTACCTCAATTTTTAAAAAAAAGCTGTTGTTGAACCTGTTTTTATTGTCACCTTACAATACATAAATCCCAGGTCTCAATGGTCTATGATAACTTTCATTTCTTTTTCATTTTCAACATAGTCCAGTCACCTGATTGCTAGAGAATATCCCCTCCCCAAAGTATCTCCAGGCTGTTTCGAGGAACCCCCATGGTGCCATCTCATGCGCATTTCAGATCAGATCTCTTTGGTTCTTCCTCCTCTATTCATCTTGCCATATTAACCACAGTTGACCCTTGCAATAGTTTTTCTTGGCTAATCCAGGCTGCAGGGTGGTGGTTTCCATTCCCCATATTACACCCGCCCAGCAAGCATCCAGGCCACTTCAAGGGAGAACACCATGTCACATTCAGAGGTGGTCACTCTGCAGTTGCTCACAGGGCCACTGAATTTACTGAAGCCTTGAAACAAAATCTTATATATAGCCCCTTAAATTTGTTATTAGATGTGACTGTTCCTAGAATCCAAACCGACATCCTAATTCTTTACTAGCCTTGCTCCTTCACCAGCTCCTCACATGCTACCAGAGACAGAGAGACACTCATCCACCATCGTGAACACTGCAAGCAATGTGTTGCCTTAGCCTCTAGAGCCAGTTAACATCTGGACCCCAAGGGGGAATAAAGAATGCCATTTCCCCCAAAGCCAGACCCACCTCATTATTAACCCTTTTCCAGGGCAAATTACGATGGTAAAATCTGTAAAGGTGAAATTCCTCTTCTCATATGTATTGGCTCTACCTGGCCCCACAATCTCGACAAAACAGCCTCAAAAATAAAACAGTATTTTACCCTATAATATGGTTTATTTCACCTGGAATAAACACAAATAATCCCACTCAGGTTGCACAGCACCAGATTCACTTTTTTTCTCTAGTATAACACAAAGAGAAGATGAAGGGTGAATCAGGTTACCTCTCCTAAGCTCTTATCATCAAGTGCTTTGTTGCACATATACCTAGCAACCAAGAATGCACCATAACATGTAGGCATAATTCCATAATTGCCAGAATGGAAAAAACTCTAAATGTCCATTTTAGTAAATTTTCCAAAAGAAAGATTAACTCTAGTCTCTATCTGAAAAGAAAATAATTGCTTATTATTTTTTAAATGACTACTTTTAAGTTTCAAAAATGTTTAAGATCAAGTTTTTCTGAGGCATTCCCTCTCCCTACATGCTAACACTCTGTTCCAATATCATGAAATCATAAAAGTTTGTCTAAATACTCTTCAGTTCAGTCGTGTCCAACTCTTTGTGACCCCATGAATCACAGCACGCCAGGCCTCCCTGTCCATCACCAACTCCCGGAGTTCACTCAAACTCATGTCCATCGAGTCGGTGATGCCATCCAGCCATCTCATTCTCGGTCATCCTCTTCTCCCCCTACCCCCAATCCCTCCCAGCATCAGAGTCTTTTCCGGTGAGTCAACTCTTCGCATGAGGTGGCCAAAGTATTGGAGTTTCGGCTTTAGCATCAGTCCTTCCAATGAACACCCAGGATACCTACCAGTTACCTCCATTCTTGGGTTATTTCATTTTAAGTTTTTTTCTAAAATTAATAGGCATGTCTTGTATAATAGAAAGAAAATACAGAGTCAGCCAGAAGGGAAACACACAGGAAAGTGCAAAGGTGGGGAGGTGGGAGACAGTAAAACACCGGTAAGGTGATCACTTTGAGCTGGCTTTGAGTTCTTTCTCTACCTTTTACTAACTTAAGATCTTGAGAAAGTTAATAATCTTACCAAATATAAACTTCAGACAATAATAGAAATTTCCTCATAAAAAAGTGGGAGGAATATATGAGATAATTCATATTAACTGCATAGCTTAATGCAAATGTTATTTTTTAAAATTATTTTTAATAATTTCATGTTAATTTTAAGTTTCTAAACCATAAGAACTCTGGATACTACCTTAATATTGCCACGGAAGTCTTCCTAGATTTTCTGTTGCAATCTTATTTTTGTATCTATTAGAGGCTATTGAGGTGGAGGTTAATACATTGGCTAACATAATTACTATAGAAGGCTAAGCTAAGATGCTAAATCTTCCTCTCAGCAGGCTTGTAAAAAACCTTCCAATATGATAAGAAAATACTTATGTAAAGAAAGTCATAATAAAATATGGCAGGGAGGAGCAAGAGGTCATTGTCCTTCAGGGTAGTTTATATATACTACAAAGGAATGTTGAGCTGTGGACCCCGAAATATATCAATTTAAAAGCATCTTAGATATTGAACTGGTCTTTTGTTTGAGTGTCTAATAGCGTCAGCACATGTGGGTGAGCAATGCATTTTGTCAGACTTGATGGAGATTCTTAGAGCTTGGACTTGTGAATAGTAAATTTGAACTTGCATCCCTCTGGTTGTTTACTCTGAAATTGAAGCAAATTTCCTGAGAAGAACAGGCATGTTTTAAGTGAATACTGTGACATACAGTGTTTTATTGATGTGTTGAGAATAAAAACTTGTGCCATTCAAATTTTAAAGATTTTCAAGCCATCTTTATCAGGGCTCATCCTTATTCAAACCATCATCTTTCAAAACAGCAGACATACTCATGCATACTTGACCTTGTCTATCTTGAGTTTAATTTCAACTCATTTTGGGGGTTCTGAAGTTCACTTCCTCCAGCAGAAACACAGCTTTGAGAATCTGGGAATGGTGTGAGTGCTTCTTTTGAACATTAAACAAATCTTACAAAAGCACATTTAGTTGAATTATGTTCAATTAACTCAGACACACATGAATTTATTTGGAACAATGGTATTTCTAAAGCTGAAACTCCAATACTTTGGCCACCTCATGCGAAGAGTTGACTCACTGGAAAAGACTCTGATGCTGGGAAGGATTGGGGGTGGGAGGAGAAGGGTGCGACAGAGAATGAGATGGCTGGATGGCATCACCAACTCGATGGACATGAATTTGAGTGAACTCCGGGAGTTGGTGATGGACAGGGAGGCCTGGCATGCTGTGATTCATGGGGTCGCAAAGACTGAGTGACTGAGTGACTGAACTGAACTGAACTGAATGGTATTTCAAATGATGTGGAAAATTTTGAGGCTAAAGAGCCTAATGATTTCTCTCAGATTTTGACAACATAGGTTTGCAGACCAGTTGGAATAGGTGGGTTCCATATTGAATACAATGAGAACAGTGTAGAAGTTCTTTGCCCTAAGACATGCTCTAGATCAGGAGTCAAAAACATTCTGTAAAAGACCAAATAGTAAATATTTTAGACTTTGCAAGACCATATAGTCTGTATGGCAACTACTCAACTCTGCTGTTGTAGCATAAGACTGACCACAGATATCCATGAATAGATAAATGTAACTGTGTTTTAGTCTAACTTCATTTGCAAAACAGACTTTGGGCTGGATTTTGCTCACAAAGTGCAGTTTGCTCTCAATAGAGTCCCTAACAGATCCAAGAGTGTGTCCTGGCAGGAAAGAGTCATGAGATCAGTGTTTGCTCACCTTCATGAGCTCCAGGACCTGTTGAGGTGATCTGAAAGAGTAGACCTAAATTATCCTAAAATATGGTTAGTACCCCATTTCCCTCCTCTCATTCTTTGCTATTGCTTTATTACATAAGTCATGCCAGCTCTAGAAAAATCAGAAAGTATGGTTCAACAGAAAGAAAACCGAACATCCTTAATCTCATTCCTTGGAGAAGGAAATGGCAAACCACTCCAGAATCCTTGCCTGGAAAATCCCATGGACCTAAGAGCCTGGTGGGCTGCAGTCTATGGGGTCGCAAAGAGTCGGGCATGACTAAGCAATTAACAGAACAGAATGGGAATTCCTCAGAAAAAAATAGTTTATTTTATATAATTTCACATATTTTACTACGTGGACAAGTACTATGTTTCTGTAAATATATAATTTTCTTTATAAAAACTAGATTATACTATGTATATATATTCATATTGTTGTTGTTGATAAGTCACCCAACAGTGTCTGACCCTTTGCAACCCCAAGGACTGCAGCACGCCAGGTCTCCCTGTCCCCAGCCATCTCCCAAAGTTTGCCCAAGTTCATGTCCATTGCACTAGTGATGCCATTCAGCCATCTCATCCTCTGATGCCCTCTTCTCTTTCTGGCCTCAATCTTTCCCTGCATCAGAGACTTTTCCAATGAGTTGGCTGTTCACATCAGATGACCAAAATACTGGAGCTTCAGCTTCAGCATCAATCCTTCCAACGAGTGTTCAGGGTTGATTTCCCTTAAAATTGACTTGTTTAATCTCCTCACTGTCCAAGGGACTTTCAGGAGTCTTCTCTAGCACTATATATATACACACACACATGTATATGCTGTATGTTGTCACCCAGCTTATTTAACTTATTTGCAGAGTACATCATAAAAAATACTTGGCTGGAAGAAGCACAAGCTGGAATCAAGATTGCCAGCAGAAATATCAATAACCTCATATATGCAGATGACACCACCCTTATCCAGAAAGTGAAGAAGAACTAAAGAGCTTCTTGATGAAAGTGAAAGAGGAGAGTCAAAAAGTTGGCTTAAAGCTCAACATTCAGAAAACAAAGATTATGGCATCTGGTCCCATCACTTCATGGGAAATAGATAGGGAAAAAAATGGAAACAATGGCTGATTTTATTTTGGGGGGCTCCAAAATCACTGCAGATGGTGATTGCAGCCATGAAAACCTTGGAAGGAAAGTTAAGACCAAAGTAGATAGTGTATTGAAAAGCAGAGATATTACTTTGTCAACAAAGATCCATCTAGTCAAGGCTATGGTTTTACCAGTAGTCATGTGTGGATGTGAGAGTTGGACTATAAAGAAAGCTGGTCGCCAAAGAATTGATGCTTTGAACTGTGGTGTTGGAGAAGACTCTTGAGAGTCCCTTGGACTGCAAGGAGATCCAACCAGTCCATCCTAAAGGAGATCAGTCCTGGGTGTTCATTGGAAGGACTCTTGTTGAAGCTGAAACTCCAATACTTTGGCCACCTGATGTGAAGAACTGACTCGTTGGAAAAGACCCTGATGCTGGGAAAGATTGAGAGCAGGAGGAGAAGGGGACGACAGAGGATGAGATGGTTGGATGGCATCACCGACTCAATGGACATGAGTTTGGGTAAACTCTGAGAGTTGGTAATGGACAGGGAGGCCTGGCGTGCTGCGGTTCATGGGGTTGCAACAAGTCGGACATGACTGAGTGACTGAACTGAACTGAACACACGTATATATATATATATATATATATTCATATATGTCTGTGTATATATGTATACATATGTGTTTCTTTGTGTGTGTGTGATAACCCATTTGGTAGATGCATAATGAATTTCATTAGCCTCTAATAATCCTTACTTGATCAGTCATATGGCAGGAAATTTTTATATATGTTCTACTCTTAATGAATAAAAGTGACAGAGCATATTCTTTGTTACATTAGAATATGAGATTAAAATGACTTAGTATTTCCTCTTGTGATCTTAGATTCTAATTTTAATTGAAAGTAACTTAGTCTTCATGATACATTTTTAGATCATTTTCAAGTGCACAAATATATATTTTAAGTTATTCCAGACTTTCTGTCTACCAAATTATTTCTGGATATTAGAATTGTACTTTTGAAAGCAATGATGAGTTGTTTTCAGATGCTAATTCTCTTTCAAAATGCCCCACACTCTGGGAGCTGGTGCTATGATCCTGTTGAAAGTCTTATCCTTATTGGTTCTGTTCTGTTCCATCACTCAGTCGTGTCCGACTCTATGCGACCCCGTGGACTGTAGCCTACCAGGCTTCTCCATCCATGGGATTCTCCAGGCAAGAATACTGGAGTGGGTTACCGTTTCCTTCTCCAGGGGATCTTCCCGACCCAGGGATCGAACCCGGGTCTCCCACATTGGAGGCAGAAGCTTTAACCTCTGAGCCACCATTGGTTGTTTGGTGCAAATCTAAATCTTGAGTTTAAAAATCAATCCTTGTTGGAAGGAGAGGAGCTATTTAATCTTGGAACCTGCCTAGTATGAGAACTTCTTAAATATGCTTCCTAAATCTAAACACAGAGCACATCCTTAATGATATCTGTTTAAAAACCAAGGGAATAGAAATGCCTCGGCAGAAAGGATACAGTCAGAACGGAGCCTCCAGTGTGCTTCTTCATTTAATCACAGTCAGCTTTCCTTCTAGGGGTTCCAGTGAACAGTGGGGCAACTTTTATTTCTTTGTTTTCCACTTTGAACAAGCAGGTGTTTCTTTCATGAGGTCCATATGTTCCTTTATAAGCTTTATCCAAAGTATCTATGCTATAGCCTGTGGTAACATGGCACAAAGCCAATCTCCTCACAAGATTTTCCTTATTATTCCAAGGAGAGTGAATATAAGTGTGTGTATGTGTGTGTATGTTGACGAGACAGAGCAGTACAACAGCAGGATTCTCTTTGGGCTGTTGCAGCGCCTGCTCATATTGCCAGCAAACCACAGTGAAGATGAACTGTCAGCAAGGTCTGGGGTCCAAGCTGACCCCACGCCAAGCTCCTGCATATGACTCTTTTTCCCAGCAGGCTGCGTCATGGCTGTGGCAACCCCAAGAGCAGCTGTTTCTGCCTGGCTAACAGACCAGAGTCCAACCAGGTGGTTTTCTTAAGTTAAAAATAACAGTGACTGAAAGTCGCTCAGTTGTGTCTGACTCTTTGAAACCCCTTGTAGTCCATGCAATTCTCCAGGCCAGGATACTGGAGTGGGTAGCCTTTCTCTTCTTCAGGGCATCTTCCCAATCCAGGTCTCCCAGGCTGATTCTTTACTAGCTGAGCCACAAAGGAAGCCCAGAATAACAGTAATTAGCAAGAAAGATGAGTGTCCAAGTTGACTGCTCATTGTTGAGTCAGGATCATCAAGAGGAACCCAAAGAGGAGGGCAGAGGAAGGTGGGAAGTCTGTGAAGGTAAGAAAACAGAATGACCTCTGCTGGAATGACAGGGAAATGAGAAATACCTGGAAGCCCAAGCAAAACTGGCCAAGGTGTGTGCTGGAAATAATTTTCTGTGAAAACATCACTTTGTGATCATCATTAAAGTATGGATTGCTGGGGAGAAAGCATGTTGTGCTTATGAAAAAAAAAAAAAAAAGCTTGCACTTCAGAATGAGTGACTGCTCCTCCAGTTCTTACAGGGCCAATGAATAATCTAGAGCCAAAGATCTATGTGCTACTTACTCTTCTAAGCTTGATAATGAATCTGCCATCTCTAGTCATCCTATACTCACCTTCCTTTTCATATTAGCATGGAAGTGGAAAGTAGGTGCCCTTTCATTCTACATTGGCCAGAAATATAAGCAACTGTCCCCATCAAAATACAGTACTTTAAAAATTCTTAAAAGTTGGATAGTTAATAAATATAAACTAAATATGAATTAGACTTTCTGGATGGCACAGTGGTAAAGAATCTGCTTGCCAGTGCAGGAGACACAAGAGACAGGAGTAGATCCCTGGGTCAGGAAGATCCCCTGGAGTAGGAAATGGCAACCCACTCCAGTATTCTTGCCTGGAAAATTCCATGGACAGAGGAGTCTAGCAGACTACAGACCATGGGGTCCCATAGAACCAGACACTACTAAGCACACATGCAATCAAAAATAAAATAAAAATTAGTATTTGTTGCAGTAAACCATCAAATAATAGAAATTCTAAGTTTGTAAGAGTAATTCAATGGCAGTGTCCTGTCTGGACATAAATGTTTTTAAATAACTACTTATCTTCTGATAAAGAATGTGAGCAGGACAGAATAGCTCTCTATAAATTATTTTACATTTGGTTTTCTTCCTTTCCTAATATGTGCCTTCTGGTGACTGCCCACACAAAAGCGTGGTTTGTGAATTGGCAGCATCAACATCAGTTTGTTAGAAAGGCAGAATTTCTAGTGCCACATCAGACCTATTGAATTAGAATCTCCATTTTAAGATGATCTTTGTGTGACCAGCACATACACACATTAAAATCTGAGAAACTTTCTAGGTACCATCAAGATATCTTAGGTTCTGTAGTTAGTTTCACCTATTACTTACTTCAGCCAATGCTGACTGTAATATTTACAAGGGTTGCTGGGTAAACAAGTCATCAGTGACTCCCGTCAATTTACATGGGGATTCTTACGGGAAAGTTCAAAGCTGTTTAAGTATTTTTGGCTGAAATAGATAATCCTGGACGATTTTCACCTAAGAATAATAAAAGCAAAGCAAAGCATATTTACACATTTTCAACTACTGTAGTTGAAATGTTTGCTTAAATCATGTTAGACACTGCTCTATTACTCTAGGACATTTACTTTGAAGAAATGATGGCATCATGAAGTATCCTATTAAAGATATTGATTAGCTGTCATAAAGTCAGCTCAGAATGACATTCAGTGCTGAGTAAATTGAAGCCATGTATCTCAGATAAAATTGTACTAGGTAATCTTAAATTTAGCTTACTAGATAAATAGACTATTAGACAATTTGACTTTATTAGAAAAAATCGATAACTGCAATATTATCTATTAAATAAAATTGAAAATAAAAAGGTACAGTAATCCTTCTAGATGGCAATAGTCTCTTCAATGGATGGTGTAAAAACGATTCTGACTTCAAATTCGTGATAAGTGAAAGATGTGAGGTTATAGGGACCCTGGATAAGCAAGTCACCAGAGCAGCATACAATGAAGTGTGATGGGAGTGGCAATGGGAGGGGCAGTGGAATCTCTGCCTGAGTAATCTGAGACTGTATCCTGCTATTGACCTGTTCTCTGAACTTCATTAACTCTTCATGGAAATCCTGTACATGAAACAATGACAGGAAATCTCTGGAAAAGTTACAGAAAGTCAGGGTTCAAAACACATTGTTCGTAAACTCATGGAATCTTTACATGCAGCTCCCCATATTAAAAATATTTTTAAATATCTAAGGAAATTCCTTGCTTATCAAATTCAATAGGCTTTTACTTTAAGAGGAAAAAGCAGTTTTAACTTCTTTGCAGATAAAGGCTTTAAGCCCAGACATTCTTAGAAAAAAGCTAATGAACTAGTATCAGTTCAGTTCAGTTCAGTCGCTCAGTCGTGTCTGACTCTTAGCGACCCCATGAACCACAGCACGCCAGTCCTCCCTGTCCATCACCAACTCCCAGAGTTCACTCAAACTCATGTCCATCAAGTCGGTGATGCCATCCAGCCACCTCATTCTCTGTCATCCCCGTCTCCTCCTAACCCCAATCGTTCCCAGCATCAGAGTCTTTTCCAGTGAGTCAACTCGTCGCATGAGGTGGCCAAATTATTGGAGTTTCAGCTTTAGCATCAGTCCTTCCAATGAACACCCAGGACTAATCTCCTCTAGAATGGACTGGTTGGATCTCCTTGCAGTCCAAGGGACTCTCAAGAGTCTTCTCCAGCACCACAGTTCAAAAGAATCAATTCTTCAAACTAGTATAATGGTTCTTAAACTTTAGAGTGCAACAGAACTCTCTGAAAGCTTTATTAAAGATTTAAGGGTCCTACCTCAGATTCAGTAGGTCTGAAGTAGGGCCCAGAATTTGTTTTTCTCACATGTCCCCAGGTCACAAGGATGCTGCTAGTCCAAGGATCATACTTTGAAAGTCACTGAACTAAAGATACATTCTGATTGGTCTAATGAAAGAATTTCATATGTATTTGTCCTACAAATATTACTAGGTATTTTCTATGTGCTCAGGACAAAATTTCTGAAGATACAAAATTTAAAATTTCAGCCTTGCCCTGTAAGTGGTTATCATTTAATGGGATCACCAATCCCATAAAAGGGTACTTATTCTTCTAAAGCACTAATGAAGCAGAAGGATTCCTCATGCTCTCAGGACAGGTGGAAAAATTCATGTTCCCCCATTGCCTGTGCCTCCAATTTTCTGGGGCCTGAAGAGGTCTCTAAACAGTAAAGGGAGGGAATAAGCATCATTCCAAACCTGATAACCTCAGTTCAGTCACTCAGTCATGTCCGACTCTTTGCGACTCCATGAACCACAGCACGCCAGGCCTCCCTGTCCATCACCTACTCCCAGAGTCCACCCAAACCCATGTCCATTGAGTCGGTGATGCCATCCAACCATCTCATCCTCTGTCGTCCCCTTCTCCTCCTGCTCTCAATCTTTCCCAGCATCAGGGTCTTTTCAAATGAGTCAGCTCTTTGCATCAGGTGGCCAAAGTATTGGAGTTTCAGCTTCAACAAGAGTCCTTCCAATGAACACCCAGGACTGATCCCTTTTAGGATGGACTGGTTGGATATCCTTGCAGTCCAAGGGACTCTCAAGAGTCTTCTCCAACACCACAGTTCAAAAGCATCAATTCTTCAGCACTCAGCTTTCTTTATAGTCCAACTCTCACATTCATACATGACCACTGGAAAAACCATAGCCTTGACTAGATGGACCTTTGTTGACACAGTAATGTCTCTGCTTTTTAATATGCTATCTAGGTTGGTCATAACTTTCCTTCCAAGGAGTAAGCATCTTTTAATTTCATGGTTGCAATCACCATCTGCAGTGATTTTGAAGCCCAGAAAAATAAAGTCTGACACTGTTTCCTGTTTCCCCATCTATTTCCCATGAAGTGATAGGACCAGATGCCATGATCTTTGTTTTCTGAATGTTGAGCTTCAATCCAACCTTTTCACTCTCCTCTTTCACTTTCATCAAGAGGCCTTTAGTTCTTCTTCATTGTCTGCCATAAGGGTGGTGTCATCTCCATATCTTAGGTTATTGATATTTCTCCCAGCAATCTTGATTCCAGCTTGTGCTTCCTCCAGCCCAGCGTTTCTCATGATGTATTCTGCATATAACTTAAATTAGCAGGATGACAATATGCAGCCTTGATGTACTCCTTTTCCTATTTGGAACCAGTCTGTTGTTCTAGATGAGAGAGGGCGGTATGGAGGTGAAGTGATAAATACATTTGTATTTGGATTTTAATTTTGTCTAGGTAAGAACTCTGAGAGTGATTACTATCACATAGCACTATCTGAAAACAAATATTCTTTTTTTAAAATCTACTAAGTTTTTAAGATAATTATACTGCCCAAGATATATGCCTTTGCCTATTCAAGACTTAAAGAGCCTTTGGGCCTCCAAATTTGCATCACTGGCAAATAGCATGAGGGTGTTGAGTCACTGTGTTTGAGACCTGCTAAGTCCCTTCAGTTGTGTCTGACTCTGTAACCCTATGGACTGTAGCCCACCAGGCTCTTCTGTCCATGGGGATTCTTCAAGCAAGAATACTAGAGTGGGTTGCCATGCCCTCCTCAAGGGGATCTTCCCAACCCAGGGATCAAACCCACTTCTCTTATGTGTTTTGCATTGGCAGGCAGTTTCTTTACCACTGGCACCACCTGGAAAGCCCACTGAGTCACTAAGGATGGCATTTTCTCATTTCATGATTTCCTATGTCTACCTTTGAAGTGAGCCCTGGGACTAGGGGCATAATTTCCAGGGCTCACTTCAAAGGTGAGCATGGAGAATAATAAACATGGGATAATCTCCAGGCAGGTGGATCCAGGGAGCACAGAGAGCAATGGACTAGGGGCTCTTCCCAGAGAGCAGACTAGGGTCTAGTCAAGGAACTTTCCTGTCTCCACATAGTGGGCCTTACCAGTGCCTACCTGGCAGGGTGTTATCACTGCTAGAGATAGGCATCCACCATGTATATCCATTGTCATTCAAGGAAGTTCCTGAGCCTGTTATCCTGTCTGTCTTCCATCATTGTATACTGGTTGAATAAGTATGTTGGTTTGAGAGAATGAGGGGAGGATTAGATGGGCTTCCTTTGTGGCTCAGACAGTAAAGAATCTGCCTACAATGCAGGTGACCCAGGTTCAACCACTGGGTCAGTAAGAGCCCCTGGAGAAGGGAATGGCAAAACACTCCAGTATTCTTGCCTGGAGAACCCCATGGACAGAGGAGTCTGGCGGACTACAGTCCATGGGGTCACAAAGAGTCGGACACAATTGAGCAACTGAGACATACACTTTATTTATTTTTTTAAATTAATTAATTTATTTATTTTAGTTTTTTTTTTTTCAAAAACAATTTAGGAATCTTTACTTAAAAACAACCTTATCTTAAAATGGAGTAACTTTGGTTTTACGAGCAGCAAGTAAAGTACAGAAGCAAAAATGCATTACAGGAGCATTAAGTTCTACATTAGGTCACAGCGTCTAATCTGAAATCACACCCATAAAGAGACATACACTTTAGATAATTTGTTTTTAGTGTATAAGTCGCCAGATCCAATGGGGCAACGTATCCTTTTGATGGAGTGTTGATCGTATCATTCAGAAACCCTGGATCCTGAGCTAGCCACAGTAACCGGGAGAACACTGGATTGTTTCTCTTGAGGTGGTGAGTGTGTTTTGTATGAAAGGTGTGCTTGGACATTTGAGAGTAGACTCTGGGAGAGATGATTAATATTCCTTCCATATTGTAGGAACGTAGTTGGGAGATGTCTTCCTAGCTCCTCTTACATCTAGGTGGAGCACTTGAATAGTTATCATCGATGAAATGTAAGTGATTCCATTCTTACGATCAGTGATGATAAGTAACAGCAACATCCTTCCTGACCTGGATGGTTAAGTGTCAGTATGCCCTCTTTAACTCCTTTTCCTCACCCACCAGCTAGATGTTGATGTCTAGAGTGACCATGAGACTGCTGAAGATGGTAGAGATAAAAGATGAGGGAGCCTGGATCTCTGAGCTACTGTTTGGAAGTCACCAGACCACATCCATACTGGATTCTTGCATGAGAGAGAAATACATTTTACTTTCTAGATGAAGTCAGCAATATGTGAGAGTTTATCTGTTACTGTTACTTTAATGTAGGTATTTGTTATTTGTTTCTTTTTCCTTTAAATATGAGTGAGGGCTCAGAAGAAAGAGCAGATTAATATGAAATAAAATGAAAGTACTACAGTTTTCTCTACATGTCAGAATTGTAGGATAAATCCAATTTTGTGACCTTATTGCACAGAAGTTACAATAACCCAAAGAGGTAGCTACTGTGAACTTCTTGATACAGAAGAAGGAGCAGAGACTTAGAGAAATCATATGATGTGCTTAGGTCTCGGGCGCCAGAATCGAAATTCATACCCTGGTCACTCTAACTCCAGAACCCACGTTCTTTCCTGTCTTCCAGTCTACCTCTCTGCCAGGGTTACTGATATGAGCTATCTCTCTGAAGTTGTCTTCCTACTGAGGAGGAACTCCTTTTCATTCAGCCGATGTTTATCTTTTTATCCCCTCTTTCAAGGAAAGGAGATTTCTACAGAAAATGGTGGAAATAAAGCCTTCACCTGATGACATGTGTATGAACCAAAACTGAGAGAAGGGAGAGAGCTGAGTCTGAGTACAGACAGGATTCAGAGAGTTTCACCAAGGCCAGCCCACTCCTGAAATCAAAGAGGGACTCTCTGGCAATCCCCAGCCCCACCAGACATAAGATGCCCCCTGGATAGTGCTCAGAGAGCTAGAAACGCAAAAGTATCCTCAAAGATTCTTTCATTAATCATGATCAACCAACTGAGAATCACACCCAGTTATTCTAAAAGAAAAATGCTGCTGCCACGCCTAGCTAGATATTAAAGACTTTCCTTTGGAGTACAAATATGCTTAATCTTCTGGTTTCATATGGGTCCAGTTTGGTTATGTCACTGCAGTTGTTCTTAATTCATCCCAATGTAGCATGGGATTCATTTTTAAGGAAATGTGAAACATGCTGAGTATTATTGCCTCTTTCAGTTAACCATAGATTTTAATTGGTTTTATTTATTCAGTTAAAATAATGTTATAATTTATATCATACTCTTAAAATATTTAATTCAATTATTTTAAAGCTCTCTTACCAAACCTTCATAAGAAATAGTATGTTTTGTCTCAATATGTAGAGTTAGCCAGAATAGAAAATATTGGATTTTTCAGGGAGTACAGTTTGACCTACAAGTTCAAAATTTCTAGGCTTCCTCAGAAGCTGACAAGGAGAGGGAGATATGACCTTGTGTTGAGCCTGCTTCAGAAACTTCTTACATGTGACCAGGTGGAAAATTAGCTCCTGCCTGCCCTGTGTGATGTGACCCATGAAAGGATAAAGGGACAGATACCGATCTTCTAAGCTGAAGTCATACACTTAGGAAAGATAGTTGTTCTTTGCCCAGAGATTCAGACTTGTTTTTAGCTGACACTTCCTTGACCCCCATTTCCAAATTTAAAATACCTATATTCCAAAGCGTTGCTGCCTGCAATGGACTGAATGTTTGTGTCCCTCTCCCGTCCCCCATATCCATGTGTTGACTCTAATCCCCAATGTGATACTATCTGGAGATGGCTTTGGAGAGGTAATTAGATTGTGAAGGTGGAGCCCTTGTAAAGGGATTAGTGCCCTTATTAGAAGAGGCTAGCCCACTTTCAACATAGGCATATGATGAGGATTTGGCAGACTGCAAATCAGGAAGAGAGCTCTCTCCAGAAGCCAACCATGCTGACATTCTGATCTCAGACTTCTAGCCTCCAGAACTATGAGAAATAAATTCGTATTGTGTATCAGGCACCAAGTATATGGTACTTTGTTATAACAGCCTGAATTAAAACACTGCCCTTACTCCCAGTATATGTAATTATGCCTGTAACCCCAGTTGAGATATGAAAATCTTTACACAGGCAGGATAAAAACCTGTTCCCCACATAGCTCTCATTTATCTGGGCCCAGGTGGAGATAGAAGAAGCAACCTAAAGGCACAGTTGTGAAGAAAATTTATAATATGACTCTGTGGTGTTTCTGGATAACCTTCTTCACTCTTTTTTTTAATCTTAGTGGCATCCTGATTCAACATTTCAATATCTGCGGTTTGTCCCTTCTTTGACTGTTCACTGACCTGAATGAATCTTTCTAATTTTCATATCCAAGACATCAAACGTCTCACACGTGGACTTGCCTCACTCCAGTCTCAGATCCATAGACAAGGGACCCAGCATCTCATCATTTTGGATGTTGTTCTAGAATTAACTTCTGGAGGAGAAAATGGCAACCCACTCCAGTATTCTTGCCTGGAAAATTCCATGGACAGAGGAGCTTGGTGGGCTACAGTCCATGGGGCCACAGAGTCAGACACAACTTAGTGACTAAATAACAAGTGGTTCACTAAATGTTAGTTATGAAATAACTAACATTTAGTGAACGTTCACACACACACATACACACGAGTTAACTTATATTTGTTCTCTTGTCCTAAGAACTAGGTGCTGTCCTTAAAACACTGAGTATTTGCTTTGCTTTTGTTATCAAGATCTCAGCCTCTCTGTATACCAGTGCCAAATCAAATCCCAGAGACAGACTTTTGGGTGAAGTAGAAAAGGATAGCTTTATTTTTTTGCCAGGTGAAGTGAGACACCGTGGGCTTCTGCCTCAAAAAACTGTGTCTCAACCCCAGAGAACTTGATGAAGGTTTTATAGCAGCAAGTTAAGTGTGGGGTCTCTGACAGGATCAGGGTGTGCACAGGGCTTGCACTCCTTTTAGTCTCCTCGCAGGTGATTTCTTGGCTGTCCCTCCGTTGATTAGCTACTGTTCTCAAATCTGCCATTCGGAACTCAGGGAAGGTCTCAATATTTGGAATCTTGCCTGCAAGAAATGGGAGATAGAGAGGCCTCCATGCCTGGGAGCCCCACAGGGCCAGACTCAGTCTCACTTTCTTACTAATATTACCTAGATTATATTTATTATAATTGTAAAATAATATATTACTCTTCTGGCTGGTCATGATTCATCATCACCGTTTTATTTTCATCTTTTAACACCATTTTTTAAAACATCTTCTCACATATGTCTTATAATCAATGGTATCTTTAGACATTTGCGACATTACTCATACATGCATGATATCCCTGTTGTCATGAGTAGACTATGACTTCTTATTTTAGTCAACGGACCATTTAAGACCATTTTAAAATGAAGTGTGAGTTCTAACTTGCCCAATACCCTCAGCTGGCCTTTCCTAGTAAACTCATGAATGTGCTCTGAAATTTGCAGAAAAGAATGCCAATCAGTTCAGTTCAGCTGCTCAGTCGTGTCCCACTCTTTGCAACCCTATGAATCGCAGCATGCCAGGCCTCCCTGTCCATCACCAACTCCTGGAGTTTACCCAAACCCATGTCCATCGAGTCAGTGATGCCATCCAGCCATCTCATCCTCTGTTGTCCCCTTCTCCTCCTGCCCCCAATCCTTCCCAGCATTAGGGTCTTTTCTATGAGTCAACTCTTCACATGAGGTGGCCAAAGTATTGGAGTTTCAGCTTCAACATCAGTCTTTCCAATGAACACCCAGGACTGATTTCCTTTAGGATGGACTGGTTGGATCTTCTTGCAGTCCATGGGACTCTCAAGAGTCTTCTCCAACACCACAGTTCAAAAGCATCAATTCTTTGGCGCTCAGCTTTCTTCACTGTCCAAGTCTCACATCCATACATGACTACTGGAAAAACCATAGCCTTGACTAGCCTTTGTTGGCAAAGTAATGTCTCTGCTTTTAAATATGCTATCTAGATTGGTCATAACTTTCCTTCCAAGGAGTAAGCGTCTTTTAATTTCATGGCTGCAATCACCATCTGCAGTGTGGTTAGAAGAAATGCCAAAGAGGAGAGTAAAGTATTAAAGACAGGCTTTATCCCCAAACCCCTTCAAATGGGTGAACAGTCAGTTCTAGAGACTGAAGAATATTGTAATTCTGTGCTTTATTGAAGTGTTTCTGGACACAGTTTTTTTTTGTTTGTTTGTTTCCCAACAACTTGAAAACTCAAAAGGGACATTTGGTTAGGTTATATACTATACATCAATCTATGCATAAATGGCAGCTTGCTTGTCTTTTTGAGCCACTGTCTAAAATTTTTTTTCTGTTTTCATAGAAAAGTTTTGTGCTGATTTGTTCATAGATGGTAAGTTTTATACACAGACTAAACAATACAGCATTTTGCCAAAAATAAGTGTAGCATTGCTGAAACATTGTGTATTAACAGCAGTTCTTTGTAATTTGGTTCAGAGGTGTATTTTGCACTACCTGGAGTTACAGTTTTTAATCTGTCAGTAAATAAAATGTCCTTTACCTTCAAAAAAACCCAGAAGGATTTGTTAAACACAAAGCTGAACTTCAGTCTAGAATTTCTGTTGTAGTAGATCTGGTTTTGGGCCCAAGAATATTTATTTCTAACAAGTTTCTAGATAATCTTTATGTGATTGGTTCAGGATCTTCAGAATCAGTGTCCTACAGCAGGGTCCCCAACATTTTTGGCATCATGGACCAGTTTCGTGGAAGACATTTTTTCTATGGAAGGAGTAGGTGCGTGGCAAATGGTTTCAAGATGATTCAAACTTGCACTTACTGTACACTTTATTTCTATTATTATTATTTCAGCACCACCTCAGATCATCAGGCATTAGACCCCAGAGGTTGGAGACCTTTGTCTTAGAGAATGACCAAAAATGAAAATATTTCTCCATCTGCTGACTCTGAAGACAGCTGGGCACTGAGCTACCTTCCAGATTCAGTTCTCTGGAACTTTCAACCAAAGCCTCCTATTTCTTGGGTTATAGAGATGTGTCTTCACCCTCTTCTGTGGATTTTCTTCTTTTCTTCCCCAGCCTGTAGCCATTTCTTCAGTCCATCCTCATAGAAACAGAGGAGGTTCTGTAGATAGTCTTCAAACCTCAAATGATATTTGCCCCTTTTTACTTTTCTTTCCACAGTGGTTATTCACAAACCTTAATGTGCATGGGTTGCAAAGGACTGGGGCATCTGGAGGGGCGGATGAATAGGTCTTTTAGATTCATTGGAGAGGGTTCAGTGAGCTGATGAGAGGATTTAGTATGAAAGCCTACAACAGAAAATAATATTTTATACTTTCATAGTGGTGCATGTCCTTTCCTGCTTAATCTTACTTTTTTGAGTTTTCCTCCCCTAGAATTGAGGGACTGGAATTCTATTCCAAATTTTTCCTTCCAGATAGTTAATTTCCACATGCTCCAAAAGTGAAGCAGCGAATATTCTTCCAGCATGTAACAAGAATACGTTTTACTCTCACTGATCAGATGCTTGCAAACAAGGGCTTTGTTTTAATTCACACCTGACATGCTTCCCTTGATTCTTTAGCCCCCCAGCTGCTTGGAGCAAGCCAGTAATGCTCTCCTATTTCAGTAAACTCCATATCATCCAAAAGTATTCTAGCCTCAACTAGGCACTATTATTATAGGCTGCGCAATGCAAAGCTTCTTTCTCCCTGTACAGGAAGGAGCTTTCAGAGGGAGGGCAAGGTCAAAACCCAGCACTGTCCTAGGGCTTGGTTGATGCTTGCCTTCTAAGACCATGATGGTTTTCCCCATTAGCATGGATGGAGCCCAATGGATACTCTTATGACCTTTAGCAGGGCTTCCTCAGTACTAACTGAAGATGGTAATCTTGATCAGGCATGCATGCTAAGTCACTTCAGTCGTGTCCAACTCTTTGCCACCCTATGGACCGTAGCCCACTAGGTTTCTCTGTCCTTGGGATTTCCTAGGCAAGAATACTGCAGTGGGGAGCCATTCCCTTCTCCAAGGGATCTTCCCGACCCAGCGATCAAACCCAAGTCTCCTGTAATGAAGCAGATTCATTACCATCTGAGTCACCAGGAAAGACCCTGATTAGACATATTTGGGCTTTTACCATCTACCCAATTCTCCCTGCCTGCCAACCAGTGAGCTTTCTACCCTTTAGATCTCTATAGCTCAATTATTTTGGTCTCCTTACTATCCTGGGCAGATTTTTTTTGTTAACCACAAACAAATAAAATGCTCCTAACTAACACCTTTAGGGCTTCCCTGGTGGCTCAGAGGTTAAAGCGTCTGCCTCCAATGCGGGAGACCCGGGTTCGATCCCTGGGTCGGGAAGATCCCCTGGAGAAGGAAATGGTAACCCACTCCAGTATTCTTGCCTGGAGAATCCCATGGACAGAGAAGCCAGGTAGGCTACAGTCCATGGGGTTGCAAAGAGTCGAACACGACTGAGCGACTGAACGGAACGGAACGGAACGGAACACCTTTAAGCTAATATCTGGTAATAGGTAGCCTGGGAATATTTACCTTGCACACATAAGGTAAGCTTTGTCTTCTTCCACCTCACTTTATCACTCTGCCTTCTGTCTATAGTTCTTCCCTATTGCCTAACAGTTCCAGCTGGATCTGGGGTTCTGCTGAACAGCAAATACCAAGGGAGAGGCAGCCATATATTCAAAATCACCCCCAAGGTTGGGAGGAAATTCATCCTTTGTCTTCATTACCAAGATTAACCAGGAGGAGGCCATGGACATCATTCTACATCTCCCTTCTGTCCCCAGCTCTAATTTCCTCCAACATCCCAGATGCATGTGTATAGACCACGGAGTTGAGAGTGGAGGAGGGTTGGGGTGACAGATTGGGAGAACTGACATAACTTACTTTGCAGGAAGCTGTGGCAGGGTGTCTGGCTATGAAGGAAAGGTACTTCTCTGAAATTTAGAAGTGAAATCATATAAATATATTTGTTCTTCTCTGCATTTTTTCTATATGTGAGTGAGAGATGCCAGCAGGTAGCTTGAAGAAATGAGAAGGGGGCATTCACTGATCGTTCATACTATTTTGCTGCAGACTTCTTTCTACAGAAACACATTCCTCAACTAAAGGTTCTTCCAAATCCACAACCTGATGGTTGAGAACCTGCATCTAAGCCAAAGTGAGTTAAGATAACTCCTTAGCCCAACATGTGTTGAGTACCCCTAAATCCTAGACTCATGCAAGGTACTGACTGCTTGCATATGTGAATGCTAAGTCGCTTCAATCGTGTCTGTCTCTGTGCAACCATATGGACTGTAGCATGCCACGCTCCTCTGTCCATGGGATTCTCCAGGCAAGAATTCTGGAGTGGAATGCCATGCCCTCTTCCAGGGGATCTTCCCAACCCCAGGATGGAACCTGTGTCTCTTACATCTAGTGCATTGGCAGGCAGGTTCTTTACCATACTGACTAGATAATAAATATATGGGTGTATATAATAGGAATGTTGAGATGGGGAGGAGGGTCAAGAAATATTTCTTAGAGGAGTCTGGATGTCAAACAATGAGGACCAGATGACCAGTTCACCAAGAAGCCACACAGATTCAGGCCTTTGTATGACCTCAGATGTCCTACATGATAAGTGTCCTATGTACTGTAGTTGTAAGACCTCATTTTGCTTATCTGTAGCTATGTTTGTTTCTATTTAAACCATAAACACCATGAGGCCAAAGCTTGTACTTTGTCTATTACCAAGGCCTCATGCCTCACAGGGCACACATCAGATACTTTATAAGAACTGATAATTTATTGAAGCATTGTTGTTAATAGGATGCTGTGACATTCCCTATATTATTAAACCTTGAGAATTATTTGACATAAACAAATGTAATCATTCTTTAACTACTGGTATAAAATTGCACTCCTATCAATCACTTACAGTTGAAATTAGAATGGAATCTCTCTCATAACAATATTAGAAGAAAATTAATGGTTTTGCATTAATGAGCTTCCAGGTTTATTACTTAATAAATTACTGTTAGTTATAAGAAATATTTTAGAAGACTCTAGCTGTTAGATATTTTGTATTCTAGGCATATCAATGTTATTTTGACTTCTTACAAATGACAAATTAAAAATAATTTAAAGAATTATAAAGATGCAGAATGCTGGCTCTGGTGACCCGATGCTTTTATGATTATGTCACATATATCACAAATAAATAATGGCTGTTGTATTGTTGTATCTTGTTAAATTGTATGAAGATTTAATTTACGGCCAGTGTTGATAACATCGTAGATAAATGAACCATGTTCTTTGCATCGATGGTTTTATAGCCCAGACTCATATTGGCTAGTAGGTTAAAACTCTGTTAGAGTTTCTATTATAAATTTTCAAAGGCATTTTGTTCTCTGGATTGAATTTTAGCAGCAAATTCTAAGACCAGAACTCTTTTACTTAAGAAAAGAAATTATTTTACCCTGGTTAAAAGATGCAAAGTTACAAAAGAAGTTGGTACTTCTCTATTGTGGGCATTATTAACAGATAATGTCTTTTGCAACAATTTGTATTACGAATATGAGCAAGAAATTCTGAAATCCAGAGAGGGCTAAGCTCTGACCAGCAGTCTGACCCCTTGGAGCCTCCCTTCCTTACTTGTCAGTGAAATAAAAATCTGGAGAGAAAGGTGTCTGAAATCGTTCTGTTTATCTCTATCATCTAACCGTACTCTCTCAGTTATGTCACCAGTCACCTTTACCTAATGTATCTGGAGTAGTAAAAATAGACTGAACACAGAAGTAAAAAGAACATGCCACATTCCATCCTCCCACAAAAGTGCTACTTTTTATTAAGCTAGCGTACACCACTAGAATTCATTCCCTTCTTTAGGATGGATCAACGGAAGAGCATTCTGGAACAGCTCATGTATTGTTTAAGGATTCTTACCAAACACATTTAACTTGGCAAAATATATAACCATGTAAATTAGTTACATCAGAGTTGTAATATACATACCATAAATAAGAATTAATGTCTATAATAGACAAAGATGTTACACTATTATACTTTGGTGTAATTTAGATCCTGGAAGATTAATTTGCATAATAGACTATGACCACTTAAGGAAATGACAATACTATCTGGCCCAGAGTACTTTATCATAAACGCAGACACATTCACATGGGAGCTAATTTTCTATTTGTCTTCTTTCTGTAAATCAATATCCAAGGAAGCCTAAACTTTCCTGCTAAAAATAATGAATTGCTTCAGGGAATGAGATTCTACACATTCCAATGTTCACCAGTAACAAGACAGGAAAATCTTTATTGTTTATTACCATAGCTAAACACCATATCAAGGACTTAACTGCCCATGTTCTTATGTTAAATACTGTATAGTAGGACTTGGACTTAAAAAAAAAAACTTGACTAATATGAACAGGGCATTCATTTAGCATGTATGTGTATAGTAGATATAAATATGTGCAAATAAGGCATATCTTTCTATATATAAATCAAATAAGTAATTGTAGTTCATGAAGAGGAAGTGAATTTCAAATTTGGCTGAATAGGAGGTGATTGTAAATCTCTCAGGCTATTGTAGCTTGCACCAATTTTCTGATTTTTGTCAGTTCTGTGACAAGAAAACTGGTTATAACCATAGTCTGACAGCCCTTTTTCTATTGAATGACTATTACATTTCTCCTCATCTTTATTTTCTGTAAACAGAATGAACTTCATTCTTTCAATGTTTCTTTCAGGTATGATGTTCAGTTACAGATCTTTGCAGCTCTCCTGTATCCTCTGTAGCCCTCATTAGTCTGTCACACATATGCCAATAATGTCCTGACTGATTTTTTTCTGACAATCGCTAGACGACTACTCATGAGAAATACATTTTTAACCATTTTTTAAAAATAAATTGAAGTATAGTTAGTTTACAATGTTTAGTTTCAAGTATACAGCAACGTAATTCAGTTTTATATATGTATGTGTGTGTATATATACACACATATGTACATGTATATATGTGTATGTATATATACATGTATATTACTTTTCAGATTATTTTCCATTTTAGGATATTAAAAGGTATTGAATAGAGTTCCCTGTGCTATGTAGCAGGATTTTGTTGTTTATCTATTATGTGTAGTAGTGTGTATATGTTCATCCCAAACTTCCCATTTATTTCTCTCCAGTGTTCTTGCCTGGAGAATCCCAGGGAAGGGGGAGCCTGGTGGGCTTCCGTCTATGGGGTCACACAGAGTCGGACATGACTGAAGTGACTTAGCAGCAGCAGCAGCAGCACCCCTGCTATCCCCTTTGGTCACCATAAGGTTGTATTTTAATCCATGCAGGTCACACTTACTTTCCACACCGTAGGCATGGCTTCATTGCAGATTCAAAGCAAGCCTGTCATCCACCCTGTCCTACTTTCCTGTCCATCCCACACTTGGTCAAACCTTTGCTTATCGAACTTACACAGTGTCTCTTTTCTCAGGTATGTGTGTGTGCTAAGTCGCTTCAGTCATGTCTGACTCTTCGCGACCCCATGGACTGTAGCCCACCAGGCTCCTCTGTCCATGGGATTCTCCAGGCAAGAATACTGGAGTGGGTTGTCATGCCCTCCTCCAGAGGATCTTCCCAACCCAGGGATCAAACCTGTGTCTCTTATGTCTCCTGCATTGACAGGTGGGTTCTTTACCACTAGTGCCACCTGGGAAGTCCCTTCTCAGGTATACTATATAGCAAATACCCTATGTGAACCTCTCTGTTAATTCTTCAATTTACTGCATCATTCCATTCATTATTTATCTTCTGACACGCTAAGAACACTCATAAGGGCAGCGGTCTTTGCCATATCAGTTACCTGTGAGCTCTCCCTCAGACTGCTCCTGATTAAAACACATAAGAGTACTAAGCACAGAACTGTATAGTATCATTTCCTGGATGTCCCTTTTTACTATTAATTACTAAGAGATGTTTTGTTACTAAGTTATGTCTGACTCTTGTGAGTCCATGGACTGTAGCCCACCAGGTTTCTTTGTCCTTGGGATTTCCCAGGCAAGAATATTGGAGTGGCTTACAAACCAGAGACATTTTATAGGGTAGGATCCTAAAACTAGTTATGTATCTAACGAATGATGGTGTTGTCTCATCTTCATATATGTAGCCATGCCATGTGAGACTAAATCAGTCTTTGCAGTTGTTCGGATAGATTGAGTCTCTGATTTCCTATAAATCTGTTCAGTCTGTCATTGAATTTCTAACTGGAAAAAGGCTTGCTGATGGTAAAATCTAATAGCTTCAATAAAGGAGGAGGCTTGTTACTGATCCTCATTCCAAGGCATGTTTCCTCCACCCATGCCTCCTTTTGACTTTCTCTCAAGGGAGGATGAGTTGCTCATCTTACCCAGACTATCCTGAACCCAGGGTATTTACTGGACTAGGTTTTGCTGCTGCTGCCATGCTGTGCTATGTTGTGTTGACTCTTTGAGACTCCATGGACTGTAGCCCATCAGGCTCCTCTGTCCTTGGAATTTTCCAGGCAAGAATACTGGAGTGGGTAGCCATTTCCTATGCCAGGGGATCTTCCTGACCCAGTGACAGTGTTGACTGTTCCATTTAAAAGGCAGAGACTCTGACCCCACTCTCCTCCCTGGCACTCCCTATGTTCACACAGGAGCAGACCTAGGCAGGACTGCCTCCTCAAGGCAACTCCATGTGGGTTTTGTTTCCTCTTTTTTTCTTCCCAAGCTTTAACTTCAACCTTTGGCCTTCAATCTTCTACCTTCAAAAGGACCAGCAGAGCCATTTTTCCTTCTCTGAGCCTCTGGGCACATCTGGGATTGCTGGTTCTCAAATTTATATAAAAGGGGGAAATGGAGAGCTCTTCTTTGGAATCAAGTTAAAATTACATACTCCAGGATAGCTTACCATAGAGACCCTATGTTGATGCATTGGTGCTGGTTTCGGTAATAATAAAGTGCCACTGTGATTCCTATTTTTTTGAAACTATTCCTTGTGTGTGTGGTATCCTAGGAGCTATCCACAGGAAAGAAAGGTCAAAGCAGATTACAAATGCTTCAGGGTTCTTAATTGTAAATAAACTTCACCATAGTGTTTAATCTGTTAGACACTCAGTCATGCCTGACTCTTTGTGACCCCATGGACTGCCACCCACCAGGCTCCTCGGTACATGGGATTTTCCAGGCAAGGATAATGAAGTGGTTATTGATACCCAAAAAAGAGTTGAGTGGACATTGTCATTGGGAAGTGATTTTCAGATAAGGGATGGTGTGAAAAGTTTTATCTGATATTTGACTCTTTAGCAAGAAAAAAAAAAATGTTTATTTTGCAGTTAAATAGGCTTTTCCAAGGGCTTAAAGTATCCAGTAGCTGAGTGACCAAGGATCTGGTTCTGGTTAAGTATGGGAATTTCTTTTTGGGAAAAAGTTTTGTGGTGGTAGTTGTTTTTCCCAGGAAGAATTTTGAGGGAAGAATTTTAGAGTTTTTTTGGATTTTGTTCCCCAAATGCTCATTTTCTACTCAGGAATGGAGGAGCAGGAAATTCAGCATACACAGAAGGACTTCATCAGATCTGTCTGTGCATTGGCCTGGCTATGAAGGTACCAAAAAACAAAGAGACAATACAAGGTGTGTTGGGGGTTGGGACAGATACTGTTCTGTCTTTTCCCACTCTAGTCCTACCTTTGCCCACTTTCCTCTCCCTCTGCCTCTAGCTGATTTCCTATGTCACACTTCAATTTCCTATGTCACACTTCAATTCTTCTCGGATTGTCAGAGTCCCTCTTTATCTCCTGCTTCTCTACTAATTCTACTCTATTGCCAAGATTTGCCCCTGGCTGCCTTCTCACTCCAACATTTTTTCCTGGAGACCTCATGTCCTCCCACCCAGGGTGAATTCATGTTTCATAGATATGCTGCCATTTGTATCATTTTCAAGTCTTTTCATCAAAGTCCTGTACTTTTCAGTGTACAGATATTTTACCTTCTTGCTAAAATTTATTTCTAAGTGTTATTGTTTTTGATATTATTGTGAGTGGATAGTTTTCTTTATTTCTTTTTTAGAGGTTTTGGTGTTAATGTATAGAAATGCAACTGATTTCTGTTTATTGATTTTGTCCATCAGTTTCACTGAATAGTTTGATTAGCGTAAGAGTTTTTTGATAGAGTCTTTAGAAAATCCTATGGACAGAACAACCTGCCAGGTTACAGTCCATGGGTTCAAAAGGAGTCAGACACGACTGAGTGACTTCATTTTCATTAGAAATTTCTATATTTAAGATTGCATTATTTGTTAACAAATATAATTTTGCTCCTTCTTTTTCAAGTTGAATGCCTTTTATATCTTTTTCCTGCCTGATTTGTCCTGGCTAGGACTACCACTATTATGAAGAGTAAGAGTAGTGAGAGTGGGTGCCCTTGTCTTACTCCTTATCTTAGAGGAAAAAGCTTCAGCTTTTCACTATTGAGTAAGATATTAGCTATAGGCTTGTCATATATGACCTTTCTCATGCTGAGATATGTTCTTCCTATACCCAATTTGTTAAACATTTTATTGTGAATGGATATTGCATTTTGTCAAATACCTTTTATCACAATACTGAGATGATCATATGATTTTTATCTTTCAGTCTATTAATTTGTTGATTTGCATATGTTAAACATCCTTGCATCCCAGGGATAAATCCCACTTGATTTTAGTGTATAATCTTTTCAGTGTGCTATTGAATCCAGTTTGCTAATATTTTAGAATGTTATTAAGAATATATATTATTTAGAATATATTGCTGAGAATTCTCAAATCTATATTCCTTCAGAACATTGGCCTGTGGCTTTCTTTTCTCAGTTTTTGAAAGCTAAAGTTCTTACTATGGGAGAAGAAAGATACATACACTGAATGAGGGAAGTTAGTTTAGAACCCTGTGGTGTGAGATTAAAGTTATAATTATCATTATATCTATGTACATGATATATGTATTCATAGATTAAAAATACATATAAATGCATATATATTATACATGCATATATATATATAATCTGTTTCCCTTACTAGGTCAGCTGAAAAGCTGTAAAAGCAAGGACATTCCAGTAAAAATAAACATCCCTAGATGTTTAAATATCTAGACTTTTGTTTCTGAATACCAGTTCACACTAGACATAGCTTGTTTGGGGACTGGACCATGGAAGGGAAAATAAGCACCTAGAAAATCTTGTGCTATAAAGTAAGGAAGTACATAAAAAATAAAGCAATTGTTTCAAAGGAAATAAAGACCCAGCTTAAAAGGGCCCCCACTGGTAAATTAAAAGACAATTTTTAAAATAAGATTTTAAATTAAGCTAATTTCTTGAGAGATTTACGAGGAGGAAAATATCCAAAAATCAAAAACATAAGGTTTACACTGAGAGGCTAGGAAACATTTACACTATAAAGAAGTGTTTTTATTCTCAGAAACCAAAAGTTCATTTTAAATATCATAGGAAAATCACTCTCTAACCCCAAAGACAAACAGTCTTAGTTCAACTCTTGAAATGTGACACAAGTTAATTAAGGCCTGGTCATCAACTTAAAGATGGCCCCATACCCCTCCCTCCACCCAACTTATGATGAAATAATATCCAATTTATCATCAATCCTTGGTGAGACTTTAATCTTTTAACCTCTGATTCTGTGTTCCTGCTTCCTCCAGTGTAGAAACTTCTCCCTCCTTCTTATTCATCATTCAAGGATCAGTTTGCAAACAACCTCCTCCACTCTACCCACTCTATTCAAATTTATCTAATGACTTCCTCCTGCATGTTCTTATACAACTATGCAGACCCCCCCTTTTCTGTTTATAACATGTGTGTTCTTTTCATAGCGCTATCCTCCAGTAGCTTCTAAACTGTTCTAGGAAAGGAGCCATGCTTCATTAATATTTATATGTCTGAACTACCTTCTGCCCCTTCCATTACTCTTAGCAGCTAGTTCATTGTTTCACATGCAGTGAATGTACAACAAATACTGTTGATTTAACCTGAACAACTTGTGGACAAAGAGTTAGATGGATATTCTGAACTATTCCTAGTATGTGCACTTCTGGGCTAAACCCAACATAAAATTCAGTAATTTTAACAGGGACAAATGTGAAATCCAGGAGGAGAATGAGGGAAAGAGCAGTTGCTAAGTGTTCATTTTGTGCCAAGTACTTTCACAAGAATTGCCTTACTAGATCAGAGATGTTAGGACAAACTAAGTAAGTGATAACTCAATGGGCTGCAAGGGATATGGCTGGGATTTGAGCCCAGGCCAGCCTGACCCTAGAGCCAGAGCTCTTTCACTATAGTCTGTCTACATAATAGCTCATTTAGAAAAGAACTTAGGGGTATAGTAGCCTGAGGCTTAAAAGTAGGAATTAATGGTATAAATTAATTTAAGTTTATTAATAGCAATGTAAAATCCAAATCATAGGAGGAGAGGGTCCCATTTATGTTTAGGCTGCTGCTGCTGGTTGAACCAGGTTTTGAGCACTGTTCCCATGCTGCCCTCTAAAAGTACTTGCCAAATGAAATGCATCTGTAGGAAGGATCCAGAACGGGATGGATATCAAATGATAATATACAAAGAACTGTTAAAAGTTGGAAAATACTTGTTTCATAGAGGAATAGAGTAACAAAATACCAGAGCACTGCAGTCACAATATGAAAACAAAACTAGGATAGGGACAAAGAAGAAGTACAGAGAGGCTTGGCATTGAAACCTCCTTTCCATGCAGTATTCAGATTTCTAACTAACTCCTCCACATAGTTGAAATACAGGAGGGGCAACTATCTGCAATGTGCATGGAAAGACAGACTCCTGAATCAAGGAACTGCAATGTATGATCTTCAAGAAAAAGATGAATCAATTATGAAAGCTGTGAAAAAATTAACTTAATATATATATACACATATATGTGTGTGTGTGTGTGCGTGTGTATACTAGCGTTTCCCAGGTGGCTTTGTGGTAAAGAATCCACCTGCCAACTTCCTATTCGACCCCTGAGTTAGGAAGATCCCCTGGAGGAGCAAATGGTAACCCAATCCATTATTCTTACCTGGAGAATCCCATGAACAGAGGAGCCTGGCGGGCTGCAGTCCATGTGGCTGCAAAGAGCTGGATGCAAATAAGCAACTGAGCTTGTATGCCCACATGTATATACACAAACAAATGTATAAATGAATATATCCATCCTCTCTCTGGATATATGTATGTGTGTGTATATATATATACATATACATATATTTATATAATATATGTGCATGTGTGTATGTACTATAGTCATTTACTTAGGGTGCTCAGAATTAAGCTTAACAGGAGAGGAAATAGATGGAAGGAATATTTTAAAATATTAGCGGATAATTTTCTCCTATGTCTCCATACATTCTTGTGTCCCAAGGATTTTCCCCAGCTATGGCATCTAAAGTTCACTGCATCACAGAGGAATGCAGATGACAAAGGAATAAAATTCCTGGTTTTGGAATATACAAAACCTAGGATTCAAGGTATGACAAAAACATTTGGGAGACTACGTAATGAAGCAGTGGGCTTCCCTGGTGACTCAGTGGGTAAAGAATCCACCTGCAAAGCAGAAGATGCAGGAGCTGTGGGTTCAATGCCTGGGGCCAGAAGATCTCCTATGGGAGGGTATGCAACCCACTCCAGTATTCTTACCTGGAGAATCCCATGGACAGAGGGGCTTGATGGGCTACAGTCCTTAGGGTCACAAAGAGCAGACATGACTGCAGTGACAGAGCATGCACACATACATAATGAAGTAGTAATTATTTTAACCTCTTCTGAAACTAGCTAAAATGTGTTTGGGATAAGGGGGAAAGTTAGAGGGAGTCACCCCAAAATCACGGAGAAATGAGAAATTGGCAAGCATCTGTCTCCTGACCTACTGCCCTGAGAAGACAAGGGAGCTCCAGGTGGATGTGAGACTTGGAAAGCACAGAACTATAGGTAGTGTCTCAGTTACCATCCTAGTTCTGGAGGAGAGAAAAATGCCTGTTTCATGTGCTCAAAGTGAAAGTGAAGTCGCTCAGTCATGTCTGACTCTTTGGGACCCCATGGACTGTAGTCCATCAGGTTCCTCTGTCCATGGGATTTTCCAGGCAAGAATGCTGGAGTGGGTTGCCATTTCCTTCTCATGTGCTCAGGCTGCAAATAATTTCA
Organism: Moschus berezovskii; assembly: GCF_049115385.1. Taxonomy (NCBI): domain Eukaryota; kingdom Metazoa; phylum Chordata; class Mammalia; order Artiodactyla; family Moschidae; genus Moschus; species Moschus berezovskii. The sequence goes on from NC_142472.1 coordinate 37,141,152, forward strand.
CAATACCTAGTAGAATATTTCTTGCCAGACTGAGAGCACTGTGGACCTAACATAGGCAGCGGAAGTCAGGAGAGGCCTCAAGTGGGAATGACCTAGAGATGGAGACCAAGCTGGAAAGAGAATAATTGATGACACTACACCACCCATACGGCAGAGGGTGAAGAGGAACTGAAAAGCCTCTTAATGAAAGTGAAAGAGGAGAGTGAAAAAGTTGGCTTGAAGCTCAACATTCAGAAAACTAAGATCATGGCATCTGGTCCCGTCACTTCATGGGAAATAGAAGGGGAAACAGTGTCAGACTTTATTTATTTGGGCTCCAAAATCACTGAGGATGATGATTGCAGCCATGAAATTAAAAGACGCTTACTCCTTGGAAGGAAAGTTATGACCAACCTAGATAACATATTAAAAAGCAGAGACATTACTTTGCCAACCAAGGTCCATCTAGTCAAGGCTATGGTTTTTCCAGTGGTCATGTATGGATGTGAAAGTTGGACTGTGAAGAAAGCTGATCGTTGAAGAATTGATGTTTTGAACTGTGGTGTTGGAGAAGACTCTTGAGAGTCCCTTGGACTGTAAGGAGATCCAACCAGTCCATTCTAAAGGAGATCAATCCTGGGTGTTCATTGGAGGGACTGATGCTGGAGAAGGGAAGGGCAAACCACTTCCGTATACTTGCCTTGAGAACTCCATGAACAGTATCAAAAGGCAAAATGATAGGATACTGAATGAGGAATTCCCCAGGTCAGTAGGTGCCCAGTATGCTACTGGAGATCAGTGGAGAAATGACTCTAGAAGGAATGAAGGGATGGAGCCAGGCAAAACCAATACCCAGCTGTGGATGTGCCTGGTGATAGAAGCAAGGTCTGATGCTGTAAAGAGCAATATTGCATAGGAACCTGGAATGTTAGGCCCATGAATCAAGGCAAATTGGAAGTGGTCAAACAGGAGATGGCAAGAGTGAATGTAGACATTCTAGGAATCAGTGAATTAAAATGGACTGGAATGGGTGAATTTAACTCAGATGACCATTATATCTACTACTGTGGGCAGCAGCAGCAGTGGGCAGGAATCCCTTAGAAGAAATGGAGTAGCCATTATGTCAACAAAAGAGTCCAAAATGCATTACTTGGATGCAATCTTAGAAATGACAGAATGATTTCTGTTCGTTTCCAAGGCAAACCATTCAGTATTACAGTAATCCAAGCCTATGCCCCAACCAGTAACACTAAAGAAGCCGAAGTTGAATGGTTCTATGAAGACCTACAAGACCTTTTAGAACTAACACCCAAAAAAGATGTCCTTTTCATTATAGGAGACTGGAATGCCAAAGTAGGAAGTCAAGAAACACCTGAAGGAACAGGCAAATTTGGCCTTGGAGCATGGAATGAAGCAGGGCAAAGGCTAATAGAGTTTTGCCAAGAGAATGCACTGGTCATATCAAACACCCTCTTCCAGCAACACAAGAGAAGACTCTACACATGGACATCACCAGATGGTCAACACCGAGATCAGATTGAATATATTCTTTGCAGCCAAAGATGGAGAAGCTGTATACAGTTAGCAAAAACAAGACCAGGTGCTGACTGTGGCTCAGATCATGAACTCCTGATTGCCAAATTCAGAATTCAATTGAAGAAAGTAGGGAAAACCTCTAGACTATTCAGATATGACCTCAATCAAATCCCTTATGATTATACAGTGGAAGTGAGAAATAGATTTAAGAGACTAGATCTGATAGATAGAGTGCCTGATGACCTCTGGACAGAGGTTCGTGACATTGTACAGGAGACAGGGACCAAGACCATCCCCATGGAAAAGAAATGCAAAAAAGCAAAATGGCTGTCTGAGGAGGCCTTACAAATATCTGTGAAAAGAAGAGAAGCAAAACGCAAAGGAGAAAAGGAAAGATATAAGCATCTGAATGCAGAGTTCCAAAGAATAGCAAGGAGAGATAAGAAAGCCTTCCTCAGTGATCAATGCAAAGAAATAGAGGAAAACAACAGAATAGGAAAGACAAGAGATCTTTTCAAGAAAATTAGAGATATCAAGGGAACATTTCATGCAAAGATGGGCTCGATAAAGGACAGAAATGGTATGGACCTAACAGAAGCAGAAGATATTAAGAAGAGGTGGCAAGAATACACAGAAGAACTGTACAAAAAAGATCTTCATGACCAAGATAATCACGATGGCATGATCACTCACCTAGAGCCAGACATCTTGGAATGTGAAGTCAAGTGGGCGTTAGAAAACATCCCTACGAACTAAGCTAGTGGAGGTGATGGAATTCCAGTTGAGCTATTTCAAATCCTGAAAGATGATGCTGTGAAAGTTCTGCACTCAATATACCAGCAAATTTGGAAAACTCAGCAGTGGCCACAGGACTGGAAAAGGTCAGTCGTCATTCCAATCCCAAAGAAAGGCAATGCCAAAGAATGCTCAAACTACTGCACAGTTGCACTCATCTCACACGCTAGTAAAGTCATGCTCAAAATTCTCCAAGCCAGGCTTCAGCAATATGTGAACCGTGAACTTCCAGATGTTCAAGCAGGTTTTAGAAAAGGCAGAGGAACCAGAAATTAAATTGCCAACATCTGCTGGATTATGGAGAAAGCAAGAGAGTTTCAGAAAAACATCTATTTCTGCTTCATTGACTATGCCAAAGCCTTTGACTGTGTGGATCACAATAAACTGTGGAAAATTCTGAAAGACATGGGAATACCAGACCACCTGACCTGCCTCTTGAGAAACCTGTATGCAGGTCAGGAAGCAACAGTCAGAACTGTACATGGAAAAACAGACTGGTTCCAAATAGGAAAAGGAGTACGTCAAGGCTGTTTATTGTCACCCTGCTTATTTAAATTATATGCAGAGTACATCATGAGGAATGCTGGGCTGGAAGAAGCACAATCTTGAATCAAGATTGCTGGGAGAAATATTAATAACCTCAGATATGCAGATGACACCACCCTTATGGCAATAAGCTAAGAGGAACTAAAGAGCCTCTTGATGAAAGTGAATGAGGAGAGTGAAAAAGTTGACTTGAAGCTCAACATTCAGAAAACTAAGATCATGGCATCTGATCCCATCACTTTACGGGAAATAGGTTGGAAAACAATGGAAGCAGTGTCAGAGTTCATTTTTTGGGGCTCCAAAATCACTGTGGATGCTGACTGCAGTCATGAAATTAAAAGACCCTTACTCCTTGGAAGGAAAGTTATGACCAACCTAGATAGTATATTAAAAAGCAGAGACATTACAAAGGTCCGTCTAGTCAAGGCTATGCTTTTTCCAGTGGTCATGTATGGATGTGAGAGTCGGACTGTGAAGAAAGCTGATCGCCGAAGAATTGATGTTTTTGAACTATGGTGCTGGAGAAGACTCTTGAGAGTCCCTTGACTGCAAGGAGATCCAACCAGTCCATTAAAGGAGATCATTCCTGGGTGTTCATTGGAAGGACCGATGCTAAAGCTGAAACTCCAAAACTTTGGCCACCTCATGTGACGAGTTGACTCACTGGAGGACTCTGATGCTGGGAAGGATTGGGGTCGGGAGGAGAAGGGGACGACGGAGAATGAGATGGCTGGATGGCATCACTGACTTGATGGACATGAGTTTGAGTGAACTCCGGGAGTTGGTAATGGACAGGGAGGCCTGGCATGCTGTGATTCATGGGGTCGCAAACAGTCAGACACGACTGAGCGACTGAACTGAACTGATGCTGAAGCTGAAGCTCCAATACTTTGGCCACCTCATGCAAAGAGTTGACTCACTGGAAAAGACTCTGATGCTGGGAGGGATTTGGGGCAGGAGGAGAAGGGGACGACAGAGAATGAGATGTCTGGATGGCATCACCGACTCGATGGACATGAGTTTGAGTGAACTCTGGGAGTTGGTGTTGGACAGGGAGGCCTGGCGTGCTGTGATTCATGGGGTTGCAAAGAGTCGGACACGACTGAGTGACTGAACTGAACTGAACTGAGAAGAAAATCCAGTCATTACATGGATCATTTTGCTGTTGTGATGTTTAAATGCATCTAGTGTATCTTGGTGACATTACAAAATAGTCATATAATACCATCTCTTTCAAATCTTAACAGTTCTTGAACCTGGATGGTGGGTATGTGGACCCTGAATATCACCACTTGGCCTGAGCATTTTGTTGACTATTAATCATCATTTGCAGTTGTTGACTGGCCTGGAACTGTGTTTTATATTTAAATAAGGTTTAATATTACTTTGTTATAATAGTGGGCAGGTTGATATAATAATTGGACTTCTTTTAACATTCTGAGATATGTATAGTAGCTGAAAATATTCTTATAATCCTAGACTGGGCTTCCCAGGTGGCGCTAGTGGTAAAGAACCTGCCTACCAATGAAGGAGATGCAGGTTTGATCCCTAGCTCAGGACTATCCCCTGGAGAAGGGTATGGCAACCCACTCCAGTATTCTTGCCTGGGAAATCCTATGGACAGAGGAGCCTGGCAGGTTATAGTCCATAGTGCCCCAAAGAGTCAGACACTACTGAAGTGACTGAGCATGTATGTATAATCCTATAAACAAGTTTTTCTTCTTTTCTTTTTTAACAAAGAGAGAGAGCTATTCTAATAATTTATTAACCTTGTGAATTTTATATGAAGTAACTATTTTTCTAAATTTTTAACAAGTATTGTCTATAATGAAAATGATGTGTTTCCATGGTATTTTCTCCTAAAATATTTATAAAGAGAAATGTAGAAAAAAGAAGAAGACTTGAGATAGCTATTCAAAGCAACCAAAGGGACTTAATTACAGGGGAATACATCATTCATTTATTCAAAAGGTCTTGCAAGAGGTGATGATTACTAAGATATACTGTTAAACGCAGAGGGGCTGATAAACATTGAAGTTCAAACTCATCCTGAAACATGGGGTGGAACATTATCATTGCTTCAAGCAACTCAGCTGCACAGGGTCATGCCATCATGAATAAGCAATGATAGTTTTTAAATGGATATAAAATAAAACATTTAAGGAATATCTGTTTCAAGTCCCTGGAGGTAAGGGTACACGTAGGAAAATGATAGGTTGCAGGATAAATTCTAAGACATCTTGTAAATTGTATAAAACTGTTATGTCACAAATTTATCCAACAAACATTTAAATGGCTACAAAGAAAAAAATATATGTTTATTTTCTATCACTGGAACCAAAATAGATTGAATAGGTTCTGCCCAGCGGAATTTATTCATTAGAATTATGGAAAAAGTCAGAGACATCTCAATGTTAGCACAATGAATGCTATTCAATTTATTTTCTTCCCTGAAATTCTACTCAAAGTTTTTTAAGTGATACAGTAAACAGTACAGTAGAGAATCCCTTCCTTACTGATACCTTATGCTCCAGACTTTAATGAGAACCAGTCACAATGCATGTCTTTTTTTTTTTTACTTTTACAAACTTGTCTTTTTTACTGACTCTGAAAGCCAAAAGAGTAAGGACTTTTTTTTTTTTAAGATATTTATTTGGTTGCAACAGGTCTTAGTTGCAGCATGCAATGTCTTTAGTTTGTGGGGCATGTGAGATATAGTTCCCCAACCAGGGACAGAAATAGGGCCCCTGCACTGGGAGCATGGAGTCTTAGCCACTGGACTATCAAGGGTGCCCCTGTAAGGACACACTGTATGCAATGTTGTACAACTAGTACCCAATAGAGTTCTAGCATATAGCAGGAGTTTGGTGGCTCAGACAGTAAAGAATCAATAGAGGAGACTCAGGTTTGATCCCTGAGTTGGGAAGATCCGCTGGAGAAGGAAATGGCACCCTACTCCAGTATTCTTGCCTGGAGAATCCCAGGGACAGAGGAGCCTGGTGGGCTACTTACAGTTCGTGCGGTCACAAAGAGTTGGAGTTGGCTGAATGAATGACTAACGCTGACTAGATAAATAGCTATGTGGAGCTGATTTAACTGGAATATTTAATTCTTACTCTTTCTTCCAGCTCCTGTGGCTATGTGAAGATTCTTAAACGCCCTTTGACACTTCTTGCCCATAATTAAAGACAGCTCACTCCTTTCATTTCAGTCCTGTGAAGAAATCCTTTCAAAATACCTTTGTCCATGAGTCACCAGTTTAAGCGCTCCCACCAGAAAAGAAATTACATAAATTAAATAAATTGTTGTCTTACTGATCTCCTTCCTCCCCTTCTCAGTATTACTGGAATAGCTGAAATATACAACATGGATTTTAACAGAATTTTCTAATCAGAAATGTAAGATTTGAAAGATGACATACCAAGAATCATTAGTAGTTTCATGTGGAAGTCAACCTTTTCTGTGTCCATCAAGTTTCAGTCTATAGGAATTCTTCACTCTACCCATTTTGGTGAGGGATGGGTAGGCGAAGAGAGTTGAATCATCTTTCCCAGAGCTCAAATTGTGGGCCTTTCTTCAGACTTTTTCAGATTGGAAATGAAGAGGTTCTCGAATCTGTGACACATTTTTACTTGCTCCCTGGTTCATTTTTGAAAGTGAAAGTGAACATCCCTCAGTTGTATCTGACTTTTTGCAACACCATGGACTATACAGTCCATGGAATTCTCCAGGACAGAATACTGGAGTGGGTAGCCTTTCCCTTCTGCAGGGGATTTTCCCAACCCAGGGATCGAACCCAGGTCTCCCGCATTGCAGGCGGATTCTTTACCAGCTGCACTACCAGGGAAGCCCTTAAGCCTTTATATTTCAAACCCCTATCAATAAAGAAGAGACAAAAACCAGACAGTTTCCTTGCTGCCTTTGATGTTAATTTCACTCTTCTGCCCTAATAGCCACACTGTTTCTCTTTCCACTCTACCATGGGCTTCCCAGGTGGTTCTAGTGGTAAAGAATCTGCCTGCTATGCAGGAGATGTAAAAGATGTGGGTTCAATCTCTGGGTCAGAAAGATCCCCTAGAGGAGGGCATAACAACCCATTCCAGTATTCTTGCTGGAGAATCCCATGGACAGAGGAGCCTGGCGGGCTACAGTCCACAGGATTGCAAAGAGTCACACATGACTGAAATGACAGCACAGCCACCATATGATCTTTTCAGCCACCTTCTCTGTCTTTGACTTTGGTTTGATGGCTGGAGCCTGTGGCAGTCATCTTGGGTCTTCTCCTTCTGCTCAGTCCTAGAGCAGCTGTTTCCACTCTTCTCTCCCAACAACCCATCCTGGGTGCATGGACTCCTCCTTCTTGCTCCTATATCACTGTCCTTGACTGAATGAAGGCAGAAGCTCTGCATAGGTGTTAATATTTCAGAGAGCTGCCAATGGCTCTCTTCTGCTGGTCTTGAACACTTGCCTTCTTGAAACCGCTTGCCTTCTTGAACGCTTGCCTTCTTGAAATTCTTCCTGTTCCTTAGGCTTCTTGCCTTGCCTGGCTTGGGCCGCTCTATCTCAGTCATGCAATACTGGAAGTCACATGCATAATTCTCTTCTTACTCCTGTGAAGTAACGCTGTCCTTAGATGATTTCAAACAGTTTCCCCAATAAGCAAAATGCAGTGGAAGCCAAACCAATGTTTTCACCCAACAATCCCAATTCTGAAATTACATATCTGCCCAATACTATGTCTAAACCCCTTCCTTTTCTTCAGTATCTACATTGATTCTTTTCCCTTCTGTAGAACTTACCCTATCCATTATAAGTGGTATGAAAAATCCCAAAGTCAATTAAGGAAGTTACAATTTGGAAAAAAGATGGGGGTATACTGGTGGATGAAAGTTAAAGTGAAGAAGGAAGGAAATAATAAGGGAGGGCCAGCTGGTCTCTGGCAATCTGTCTCAAGAGGAGTGCACCAGCTGCCCATGTTCTAAAAAGATGGAGGTGACGGTCAGGCTTCCTGTTGGCTTCTCCTGTTTGGACCTTGTGGTTGTGTTTCTGAGAAGAGGTGGAGTCGTGACTGCCCTCAGTCAGCAGTTTAGGGCCAGCTGCCGGTGCCAGGGAGCAGATGTTTCCATTAAGGCCACTGACAAAGGGACAGCCAGTCTGTGAGAATCGCTCATTCCCTGAGGAGCCAATGATGCCCACGGAGATAGTGGCTGGCATGGACTTGAACCCAACCATGGCGGGTTTCCAAGCTCTGTTCATACGGAAACAGCCTATTTTTGGCCATTGTCTCTGTTTCACATTTGCCTCCTGAATTAGCATCCCTGTTCCCCATTCCCTGCAAACACTCTATGCAGATAGCACGCCAGACTCCGCAAATCCCTAGAGGGTACATTTTCCAAGATAGAGGTCTCTGCTGCACTCCCACTGTCCTTCTGTCTCCTTTTTATCATCAGGGAAAGAGAAAATCAGGAGAGAAAACAAAAATGCAAGCCTGTTGGCTGCCTGACTTATTAACTGTGTAAGTTTTCATTTTTTTAAGTTTAAACATTTTTTTTCCATAATTGTAATACTTTGTGGAAGGCAGAAAAATAATTCAAAACACTTAAAAAAACAAAACAGAACCCCTCATACCAGTCGTTATATAAAATGTAGGATACATATATTTAACATATAACAAATATGTAACAAAATACATTGGGCTTCCCAGGTGGCACTAGTGATAAAGAACCCACCTGCCAATGAAGGAGATATAATAGATTCAGGTTCAATTCCTGTGTTGGGAAGATCCCCTGGAGTAGGAGGAAATGGCAACCCACTCTAGTACTCTTACCTGGAGAATCCCATGGACAGAGGAGCCTGGCGGGCTACAGTCCGTAGGGTCACAAAGAGTTGGACATGATGGAATTGACTTAGCATGCATGCAACAAAACACATAATACAATTATATTACATATTATTTAACATATAACATACACAATTTGCCACATAATGCATAATACTTCAGTGTAATGTGTAGTATTCAACATAAAAACATTGACATGTAATATACATCAGATATTATCACCTTAATATCAAGATATATATTTGACTTGAGTTTAATTGTTCTTTCAGTTAGAATAACTCATTAATATTTAGAAAAAATATTAAAATATTTTTATAAAAAATATTTAGAAAAAAATTGCATGTTGGTATTTTGTAGAAACCAATGCAATACTGTGAAGTAATTATCCTTCAATTAAATATGAATAACAAAAAATTTAAAACATTAAGAAAAAAGAATCATAAAAATATTTAGAAAAAATTGATGATGTACCTTAGATAAGAAGAAACGTGAATGACTATGAGTTTGAGTTTTTACAAAAGTGCTGCATTATTGAATAAAGTTTTTGTAGCCTTAACAATTGATCATTAACTGTCCCATGCCAATACATAGTCTTCTACCTCATGAATTTTTATAGTTGCCTTGTAATCCATTATATGGATTTATTATGGTTTACTTAACCTATCTCTGCTTAAGACCATTGTGAATTTTATCAGACCATATGGCTGTAGGTCTTTAGAGAGAAGCAAGAGACAGAGACAATCTGCTTACCTCTGAAGCCCAGGGAGTCTGAACAGGCCCCTCAGAGGACATTACCTTTGAATGATGGCATTTGTGATGGGCAGTTTCCATACTAACAGACCTATGGAGAAGGATGAGCCATCAGCCTGCTTCCACCCATTTTATTTTTCAGGAAATTTGTGTGATTATACCTATTTAAGGGAGAAAAGATTCAACTCTGTTGGGCAATCTCTCCTTCCTATCAGTGGAGCCTGCCAGAGCTAAAACTTCACAGGATGCTGCACTGTTTTCCTAAAAGAAGCATGTCCCTTTGACACTTGAAACTCCTATTTGATGTACTCTATTGGCCACCTCATGCGACGAGTTGACTCACTGGAAAAGACTCTGATGCTGGGAAAGGTTGGGGGCAGGAGAAGGGGACGACAGAGAATGAGATGGCTGGATGGCATCGCCAACTCTATGGACATGAGTTTGAGTGAACTCCAGGAGTTGGTGATAGACAGGGAGGCCTGGCGTGCTGTGATTCATGGGGTCACAGAGAGTCGGACATGACTGAGCGACTGAATTGAACTGAACTGAACTGTGGCCTTGGGGTGGCTGAGTCCCCATAGACTCAAACACCTAAGACCATTGAGGATCAGACCAAAGAAAAGAGAGAAATAAGGAGAGAGAAAAAAATAAAAAAGAAGACAAATGGTAGAGTTATCTAAATAAGTTCATGAAATCAGAACTAAATGATTTTTATAGAGTTGACATGCTTTGTATTGTCATGTTGGGAGAGGGGAGTAACTTTTACAATGCCAACTGTTAATATTTAATTTGTCATTTTCTAACTTTGTTGACTGTCTGCCAAGTACATGGCAGATACCTCGTCCCTCCCCCCATTGTTGCTGTTGGCTGGTGGTTGGGGGGGTAAAACAGGAAGTTTATGTCTACAACTTTTATATTTGAAGAATCAACACTGTATGGCAGTTAAATGGTTTCTTCCATCTACAACATCAATTTTCTAGATTATTAGCTTTTCTTCCAGGAAGAAATTGTAAAAGACACTTGGCTTTCCTCATTCTTAACAAAGGAATAAATATCTTTTCAAAAGTTAGAACTATGTCGGCACTGGCAGTTTACTAAATAAAATGTACCATAGATGTTTGAAACTGATCAGTCTCAAAGACATGGGGTGTTATGATTTACCAATTGAAGACTACAGCATGAAGAACAGTTTGGTTTCAAGACTCATGTAACCAAAACACCCAGAGTTAACCTTTCAACATGAGATTATGAATTGTGTAGCTTGAGTTAAACAGAGATCTTATGTCAGTTTCAATATTAGTTGTCCTCTATCCAAAATTTTTTCTACCAAGTTTGCATAGAAATTTTATTTACTTACTATTGCATTAAATCAGTACTCACTATATTGTAATTCATTTAGATTACTGTTAATTATGGCTACAAAATATTCTTGAAATATTAGTATAATATTAAAATTCAGAAACCAATCATATGATCAGTAAGTAGCATTCATCAGTATTGAAATGATTCCTTAATTAGTGAAGGCTTCCCTGGTGGCTTAGATGGTGAAGAATCTGCCTGCAATGTTAGGTGACCCAGGCTCGATCCCTGGGTTGGGAAGATCTCCTGGAGAAGGAAATGGCCATCTTACTCAAATATTCTTGCCTGGAGAATTCCATAGACAGAGGAGCCTTGTGGGTTGCAGTCCATGTCACAAAGAACTAGACATGACTGAGTGACGTAACACTTCCTTAATTAGTAAATGGGTCACTTCAATGACTGTAAATCTGTTAGGAATGATTTTTGACTGTGCTGTAAAATAATGGTAATGCTATTTTGAATTGGAATGTGTTGGCATTTATGTTTATTAATAGGGAATTTAAAAGTGGCTTCCTTTTCTTCCATATTTTGGTCATTGACAATTATGTTAACATTGAGGATCAAAGCAAAAATGGATATCATTCATTCAGAAAATTACAATAAACTACGTTACTTTGCAACTGAATATTCATACCATAAGGGAGCATACGGTATTTTGACTGTTAAAACTGTCCCATCATCATAACAAAAATATCCCTATATAATATTGAAATATATATTATTCAATCATGACTATTAGCTCAGCCAGCTTAATAAATCATCCTCAGATGTCCTGTAATCTGTGATCTTATTAGATTTTTCTTTTGAGTTCCTCTCTTTCTCTCCTTAATACCACAAATGACTCTATTCAATTTTGTAAGAACTATGAGATTTGAATTCCCAGAGGGATTGTGATATTTTTCTAGCCCAACTCCCTTAATAAAGAAGTGAGGAAATTGAGACCAGAGAAGCGAAAAGACTTTGCTGGAACCACATGGCTAATTAGTGATGAAATATGGGCTGGAATTCATGTTCTCAACTCCCAGTTAGTGTTCTTTCCATATTCAATTTTACTTAAGTTTCTGAAAAATGAAACCCTTTTCACTCTGAAACAGTTCTTATATCAAAATGATCATATCCATGAATATTACTTTTTAAATATTGGTGCAAAATAAAATTTATCCTTGTTTATTATCTGTTTACTCTCTAGGTCATGAAATTGTGTCTTCTAACATTTGTTACATAGTCACACATATTTGGCTGTGTTTAGGCACTAAATCCAGAGAAGGCAATGGCAACCCACTCCAGTACCCTTGCCTGGAAAATCCCATGGGCGGAGGAGCCTGGTAAGCTGCAGTTCATGGGGTCGCTAAAAGTCAGACACGACTGAGCGACTTCACTTTCACACACTGGAGAAGGAAATGGTAACCCACTCCAGTGTTCTTGCCTGGAGAATCCCAGGAACGGGGGAGCCTGGTGGGCTGCAGTTCATGGGGTCGCTAAAAGTCAGACATGACTGAGTGACTTCACTTTCACTTTTCACTTTCACACACTGGAGAAGGAAATGGTAACCCACTCCAGTGTTCTTGCCTGGAGAATCCCAGGGACGGGGGAGCCTGGTGGGCTGCCGTCTATGGGGTTGCACAGAGTTGGACACGACTGAAGCAACTTAGCAGCAACAGGCACTAAATTCATTAGGGGATGAGGAAGGATCTGTGTACTTAAAATGAGGACAGGTGGGATACTAAATCTCCATGGATACCAGTGAGACGCAATTAAGGACAAGGTCTGGGCCTCTGATGCCATGACAAGGGGGAAAGTGGGAAACTGACCTCACTGAGAAGACAATTAATTTAGGAAAATCAGAATTGATTTGTTACCTAGAATTGATTGGCTATAAATTAAAATAGGACTAAAGGTACAAATGAACTTGGCTACAGAAAAATTGTCAAATGTCATACTCTTGAGCTTTGTAGATCGTAGTGTTTGTTTGCAAGCATACTATACTTTTATTTATTTAAAAAAATTTTTTTTTAATTTTAATTGGAGGCTTATTACTTTACATTATTGTATTGGTTTTGCCATACATTGACATGAATCTGCCCTGGGTGTACATGTGTTCCCCATCTTGAACCCCCCTCCCACCTCCCTCCCCAGTGATACAGCATGCTTGGGGCTGGTGTACTGAGATGAACTTTTATTTATTTATTGTATTGTAATGACCTTCTCACATGTTTGTCTCTCACTGTTGTTGTTTAATTACTTAGTCATATCTGACTTTTTTGAGACCCTATGGACTCATGCCAGACTCCTGTGTCCATGGAATTATCCAGGCAAGAATACTGGAGTGGGTGGCCATTTCCTTCTCCAGGGGATCTTCCCAAACCAGAGATTGAGCCCACATCTTCTGCACTGGCAGGCAGATGCTTTACCCCTAAGCCACCTGGCCAGACTATAAATGCGTATGTGTTAAAGAGAGTGGTTTCAGTCATTTTTATATTCCCAAACTGTTGCTGCATTGGAGATAACGACGGATTGTTTCTCTATCAGATTGATCGCAAAATGGCTGCAATGACCCCTCACCCTGTAGCCACGGTCCTTGCTGTGAAACTTTATAACTCTTCCCTTTAGGACGTAGAGTTTTTACCCCACCTTTCGAACCTGGCCTGCCCTTGTCATTTGCTCTGCCCTTAGAATGTGGTGAAAGTGACCACATTCTAGTTCTGAGGACTAAGGAGGTCTTCTACTCCTCTGCTCACTACTTTGGGACCATCTATTAACTAGACTGGCTAATCTGTTGGACACTAGGAGGCCACACAGAGGATAATCCCGTTGTCCCAGCTGACACCATTCAAAATCAACATATGTTGAGCCAACTTTCAAACACAGAAAGGAATCCAGGTACAATCGGCAGAGCCATTAGCTCAGTACAAAACTTTCTATAGATTCACAGGTAGGCTCAGCTGAGACCAATGGAACACTCAGCTGATCCAGAAACACATGAACGAGAAAACATGCTTATTGTTTTAAACCACTGAGTTTGAGGGAGGTTTGTACCCAGCATTATTATGGCAATAGATGATTGATATACTTTCTAAATCAAATTGATTAATTGCTCAAAAATAAAGTAAATAAAGACAAGTAATAAGAAAGGAGATAAAACACAGTATTTGTGGACTTAAGGCTTCTTGATTTTTATGACTCTGTTCATTTTATCCCTAATGCCTCACTGAGCATCAGGGTACCAATGAGCAATGATCCTGAAAGGGTGTCATTCACACACTTGCTTCTTTCTTGATGCATGACCTTAGACAAGTCACTTAATCATGGCTTCAGTTTCTTCGTTTATAGAACAGAGATAATGATGCTACCTTGTCAACTTCATAGGATTATTGTATTGAATGAGAAAATATTTGGGACAGTGTTTTGAAAGCTTTTGCATGCATTCCAAATACTGAATAGAGAAATCCAGCTGCTAGCCTCTTTGCTGAAGGGTGAGTGGAGGCTGAGAGAATGACAGAGGAGTGGGAGAAACACAGGAAGATTGATAATCCCGGGGACACCTAGGGTCAAATGGTAACTGTGAAACTACGATCATGCCTCGTTCTCTACTAGTGTTATCAAGTTTGGTGATGGATTTTCTTTTCTTGACAAATTGCCATTGCAGGTTATTTCCTAGATGATATTTCCACAAATGGAAAATCATTCTCCATTGCCTGAATAGCACTAAAGAAAGTTATTATTTCACATCTGATTCCATAGAGCTTGCATTTAGATTTACCAGCAAGAGGGTTAATAAAAACAGAACTAGAGCCAATAGCAATTGAAAAATGTCACTTCTCTATCTGGCTACAATGTGTCACCTTAAAGTTGCATCCTCTGAATGATAAAATATAATTTACTGCAAAAGAAAGTAAATCTGAAACCCATTTCTACATTCTCCATAACATGAGACTTGTTTAAGATTTTGTCTTGGCTTTGAGAAAGGAAAGAAATGGTGAGGAAGAAAAAATTTCCAAATGAGCATATATTTCAGGATGGGCCTTCAATATTTATGTGAAAAGGACTAGTAATATAGTAATAATCACCTTGTCTGCTGATTTATAAAGTGTGTTATCTATAAAATAATTATATTAGTTTTCAGTTTAGTTGAAGCAAACTGTTGGGTTATTAATATATGACCATAAGGTTTCTTAACTGCTAGGTAGTAAGATGCCTCTGCTGTTTTAATTACTGAGTCAGAAGAAGTTTAATAGCAGTTATTTCCTCTCTATAAACATTTTGATACAAATAAAATAATTTGTTCAAAACAAAAAGAGTTGTGATTCTCTTTTGATTTTTATTTTAGAAATGCACACATTTGATGTGGCATTTTTAATTTCAGAAGTTACTATGAGAAATTCAATCATCATATTTTTTAATCTGTGTGGCCAGATGATGTTAATGAAGGGTCTGCAATATATCATTCCTTTAGATGGCAGGATACTGGCCAAAACCAGAACTCATGCATTCATTCGTGAACATGCATATTCTCAAAAGTACTTATTTCATACTGAATGCTAAGCACAGTGCTAAATATTTTAATAAGACTTACTAAGACATTAATATTTTGTCTCATTTTATAATATTTACATAGGATGGCCAAGGCTTCCCAGGTGGCGCTAGTGGTAAAGAACTCACCTGCCAAAAATGTAGACATAAGAGATGCAGGTTTGGTCACTGGTTCAGGAAGATCCCCTGGAGGAGAGCATGGCAACCCACTCCAGTATTCTTGCTTGTAGAATCCCATGGATAGAGAAGTCTGATGGGTTTTGGTCCATAGTGTGGCAAAGAGTCTGACACGACTGCAACAACTTAGAATGTATGCAGGATGGCTATTGTACTAGGTCATAACAGCTCTTTTCTCTTTGTCCTCTTCTTCATAATCTACCTTCTTTTACTTTATTGTCATCATCCTTATTCTCCTCCTGCTTCTTATCATCATATCTTTTATTGAACCTTGAATCCTCTCAGTGCCTAGAACATAATAAGTAGTCAGTAAAAGTTTGCTCAAATTATTGTATTTTAAAATAACATTATTTTCTTTGCTTCAGACACAAAATTTAACTAGAGTATCCCGACAAATCTATGAAATAGCTATTATGAGTCCCAGTTCACAAGTAAGAAATTCTAAGCTTGGAGATTAAGTCACTGGCTCAAAATCATACAGGAGGTCAGGTGAGATGGCTGACTTAGACTTCATTAAGCGATACTGAGGAAAAGTACTATAATTTCTATGTATAGTTTTACCAAGAAATAAAATATTTTCTTAACATTTAATAAACATAGTAATAGTAAATGTGTATATCATTCTATCTATAAATATTTTTATTTCAAAAATAAATTTACTGGAGGTAAACCAGAAAATACTTTAATCTACTGCTATGAACTAATGTTTTATAAACTGTGGGTTATGACCCATTACTAGTTAAAAAAATAAATTTAAAAGATCTGGCCCAGGATCTTATTTGAATGAGATAGGATAGGATAAGATAATGTAGAAAGGAATGTAAAGAAATGAAGTAGGATAGAATGGATCAGAATAGAATAGAGAATATCAGTAAGAGTCACATGTTTTAAGTGTTTTAAGAAATTTTGTTTAGGCGTATCTACATATGTGCTGTTGTGATATATTAAAATCTATTTCTTACTGTGAATAACAATAAAATGTACGTGTGTGTGTTCTCAGTTACTCAACCATGTAGGACTCTTTACTACCCCATGGACTATAGCCTTCCAGGCTCCTCTCTCCATGGGATTTTCCAGGCAAGAACACGGGAGTGAGTTGCCATTTCCTTCTCCAGGGGATCTTCCCAAACAATAAATTTTTGTTGTTGTTGTTCTAAATAACTACACTCTATGAAGAACTTCAAGTACAGCTCTTACGGACAGTTTATTTGGCCAGCAAAACAATTTAAAGTTGAAGTCCATCAGTTTTGGCACACATTCTTAAGTCCCTTCCAACTTTAGTCTCATCTGGTTCAGTTCAGTTCAGTCGCTCAGTCGTGTCCGACTCTGCGAGCCCATGAACTGCAGCACACCAGACCTCCCTGTCCATCACCAACTCCAAGAGTCTACCCAAACCCATATCCATTAAGCTGGTAATGCCATCCAACCATTTCATCCTCTGTCGTCCCCTTCTCCTCCTGCTCTCAATCTTTCCCAGCAACAGGGTCTTTTCAAATGAGTCAGTTCTTTGCATCAGGTGGTCAAAGTATTGGAGTTTCAGCTTCAACATCAGTCCTACCAATGAACACCCAGGACTGATCTCCTTTAGGATGGACTAATTGGACCTCCTTGCAGTCCGAGGGACTCTTAAGAGTCTTCTCCAATACCACAGTTCAAAAGCATCAATTCTTCGGCGATCAGCTTTCTTTATAGTCCAACTCTCACATCCATACATGACCACTGGAAAAACCATAGCCTTGACTAGATGGACCTTTGTGGACAAAGTAATGTCTCTGCTTTTCAATATGCTGTCTAGGTTGGTCATAACTTTCCTTCCAAGAAGCAAACATCTTTTAATTTCATGGCTGCAATCACCATCTGCAATGATTTTGGAGCCTAGAAAAATAAAGTCTGTTACTGTTTCCATTGTTTCCCCATCTATTTGCCATGAAGTGATGGGACCAGAGGCCATGATCTTAGGTTTCTGAATGTTGAGCTTTAAGCCAACTTTTTCACTCTCCTCTTTCACTTTCATCAAGAGACTCTTTAGTTCTTCTTCACTTTCTGCCATAAGGGTGGTGTCATCTGCATATCTGAGGTTACTGAAATTTCTCCCGGCAATCTTGATTCCAGCTTGTGCTTCCTCTAGCCCAACGTTTCTCATGATGTACTCTGAATATAAGTTAAATAAGCAGGGTGACAATATACAGCCTTAACATACTCATTCTCCTATTTAGAACCAGTCTTTAGTTCTATGTCCAGTTCTAACTGTTGCTTCCTGACCTGCAAACAGGTTTCTCAAGAGGCAGGTCAGGTGGTCTGGCATTCCCATCTCTTTCAGAATTTTCCACAGTTTATTGTGATCCACACAGTTAAAGGCTTTGGCATAGTCAATAAAGCAGAAATAGATGTTTTTGGAACTCTTTTGCTTTTATGATGATCCAGCAGATGTTGGCAATTTGATCTCTGGTGCCTCTGCTTTTTCTAAAACCAGCTTGAACATCTGGAAGTTCACAGTTCATGTATTGCTGAAGTCTGGCTTAGAGAATTTTAAGCATTACTTTAGTTGCGTGTGAGATGAGTGCAATTGTGTGGTAGTTTGAGCATTCTTAGGCATTGCCTTTCTTTGGGATTGGAATGAAGACTGACCTTTTCCAGTCCTGTGGCCTCTGCTGAGTTTTCCAAACTTGCTGGCATATTTCATGCAGCACTTTCACAGCATCATCTTTCAGGGTTTGAAATAGCTCAACTGGAATTCCATCACCTCCAATAACTTTGTTCATAGTGATGCTTCCTAAGTAAGGCCCACTTGACTTCACATTGTAGGATGTCTGGCTCTAGGTGAGTGATCATACCATCATGATTATCCGGGTTGTGAAGATCTTTTTTGTACAGTTCTTCTATACTCTTGCCACCTCTTCTTAATATCTTCTGCTTCTTAGTCTCTGGGAGCAATTGAATTCCTGCAACCTAGGTTGAATTTCTCTTTTCTATTAATTTCAATTGTCTCAATAATTGATTTTAACGTAACCCTATGACAAATCCTCTGGCTAATAATCTGAACAGGTATGTGAGACCCAGTTTTAAAGACAGGTTTATACTGATCTAAATATTCTATCTTAATGCCTGATATTACAAAGCTAACAGATGAGAATAAAAACTTCAGCAAGAGATTGATAATAGCTACTATTTCCGAGAACTTGGTAAATGTCTGTCACTGTGCTATATAATTATTACATAAATATTAGTCCTGAAAGTGATATCATGACATGGATATAATGTTATATTTATAGAAGTGGAAATTGAGGCTGAAAGAGGCAAGCTATTAAAACCTTGCTTAATATTACATAGTTGTGTGACAGAACCAGAAGTTAAGCCCAAATGTGTCCAATGCAAACTCATTATCTATTTTTCCATCAACTTAGGCGTGTGGCTGGATATCGTATTCTCAAAAACTATAGGACATATTCTAATTCCTAAAGAGAATGCAGTTTATTTCACTCTTTCTCTGACTACTTTCTAAGTATAGATTCTCTTTACCTTTCAGAAGGACGATCAAATTAGGTCCCCGGTGGCCTCTGACTTTGCCTTGTTTTAATCCAGCTTAAATACTGTTGACCTTTCTAAAGCACTACCTAAAAAGCTTCCACAGCTCCCCTTCACCTGTACCACTTGTGATAGAACAATGACCACCAAAGTTCCAAATCATCACCACCATCACTATTATCATCATTGTCATCTTCATATCAATATGGCTTTTCTTTTGTTGACCTTCATATCCTCTAAATACACATGCATGTGTGTGTGTGTGCTCAGTTGCTTCAGTAGTGTCTGACTCTTTGCAACCCTATGGACTGTACCCCTCCTCTGTCCATAGGATTTTCCAAGCAAGAATATTGGAGTGGATTGCCATGCCCTCCTCCAGGGTATCTTCCCTACCCAGGGATTGAACCCAAGTCTCCTTCATTTTACATTGCGGGCAGATATTTTACCACTGAGCCACTGGGAAAGGCTCTTAATACACATAGTTGCCAATAAATTTTGTGTACTTAGTATTAATTTAAAAATAATCACAGGTCTATTAACGCATAACCAAACTCCTGATAGAAACTCCTGCCTGCCTTCACCACCCTCTTAGGTGAGTTCCTCTGCTTCTCCTGTTGAACTAAAAACTTTCTGAAGATTAGTATAATGTGATACTCTGTTGTGTGGGCTTTGCATTTTGCAGATATTCAGTGCTCTTAATTGAATTGAAATGAAAATTAATATAATTATTCCATGAGGCACTCCTGTATAATTAATAGGCCCCATACTTAGAGAACTGAAAATGCAAGAGATAGGTTATGGTTTGCACTGCAGATGGTACTTTCTAAAACTAAATAAAGGAGCACTAACTGAATCAAAGTTTAGGTTAGCTTATCTCTGTTAAAATGAAAAGCTTTGAGCTTAAGCACGACTATGCCTTTTCTTTTTTTTTTTTTTTGCTACAGCAATAATACCCTCCTGAAATCTCCAAAAGCCCTAATTCTTCAAGATGATGCTAAAGCAATGTGGTTTATTCAGCAGTAACAACACTCCGTCTACATGACTCCCTTTAAAACTTTCCTTAAGCACATCATCCTTTCTACACAACAGGTTTTCCTCATTAGCTCCATGTGTTGAATGTCAAGGTCTGATTCGCAGAGGAATAGTGAGCAGCATTTAGCCAGAGGGCAAAGGTGCGGAAGCCTGGAAATGCTCAGAAGCGCACAGTAAATAGAGACGCAGAATCAGAAATGGGGGTGAGGGATGGCAGGAGACAATCTGCAAAGAAAGTGGAAAAAAAGGTAAAACATCCTATTAAAAAATTGCAAAGAGTCAGGAAAAAAGAGGGAAAAAAATTCTCTTAAACAAGATCCAGTCCCTTGAATTGGCTTAGAAAGGGAATAAGTGAGCCCAGATGAGGGAAGTCAACACGCAGGGAAACCTGATTATGGATACAATTGGAAATTTGAGCAGATTCAGAACCTACCTGTATTTTAAAAAAAGAAAAAAAATGTTACTTTCCCTTGAATTTCACAGGAACATTAGAATATAGAATTAGATCATTTTGTTTAATCCCTCTGCTATCAATACAGGAAAATAAATGCCATGTGAATACAAGTTATTACTTTCCTGTCCTACCTTTTCCAGTGTGAATTGCCAACATACTTATGCACATATGCATCATGAATGCTGCTGAACATAAAGTTAATTGACCTTAATGAACAGAACAGACAAAACAATCCTTCTGGAATTCCACTGCACAGAAGCACTCTTCAGAAAAAGCTTCAGTGTTTTGGAGTATTTTTAGGTACTGCTACAGAGGCAGGATTTTCAGTTAGAAATTCAGGCAATAAAACACAGGCTGACGTCTTGGGGATTTGTATGGATGCTTGGAGGTGATGAGGCAGGCTACTAGGATAATCTGTTATGGGGACACGGCATATTTGGAAGATAAAATGAACGAAAGCAAAGGATTTCGTAGGAATCCTACCTACATGCTATACTTGGTTTACACTCTTTCCAGCTGTGGAGGTCTCAGCCTAGGTAGCCCAAAGCCAGTGCTGACATTGGGAGATGTGTGAATTTTGCTAAGCACCAGCTGGGTGCTTTCAAGGCTAATGTAAGAGGCAATATGGTGCCTTTACCTGGCTGAAGACTTCTCAGAGTTGTGAAATGTCACATTCCTCTTGTGGAAAGTCTGCTTATTCCTCTAATCTCATCACTGTCTGAGTTTTATTGCGCTGAGGAGTTCTTAGTTCTGTCCTCCACCGAAGTGAGCTTTTAGTACTTTAACTGAGGTGGGTGGGCCGCATGGGGCGTTATTGCTGAACAGGGTGACAGGAAAGGGGAGGCATATTTTCTTCCACCCCCTGATGTTCTCCCAGCTGCTGGAGGCTGCTACGGCCTTTAAACCTTGTTTATTAGCTGGGGGTTTTGAGATCTGCATCAGTGTTGGTTGGTGGGTGTTTTTATTTGAGGTCTGCTGACTCACTTGTGTTTTGAAGTGCATTCTCTGTCAGTTCCCCAATGTGGTCTTTCAGAATGAGAGGAAATTATATTTTTAAAGATAAAACCTGGTATTTCTGTGAGCTTGATGTACCTCATTATCTGGCTGTATGGTTAGTCAGTGTTTAAATGTCAAGGAGAAGCCATCAGCAAAGCTTTCTCCAATCTTCATTCCAGGTTTGTTTTTCTGCCACAGGAGAGTTTTTCAGTATAAAATGATGACACTATCCCAAGATCTTTGAGTTTGTTTTGGTCACCAGTATTATAAATTGCAAAATACTTATTACCTTTGCTTTATCTTGCTATATTTTAATCCTTTGTGTTTTAGAATGAAAAGAAAATAGTATCATGATCCCTTTTGACTATATGCTCTGCACAAAGCACTGTGCTGGTCACTGGAGTGATTGACAGATGAGATTCTTTGGTTTCATAAATGTTATAGCTGTTATTCAGTTGCTAAGTCATGTCTGTCTCTTTGTGACCCCATGAACTGCAGCACACCAGGACCTTCTGTCCACTCTCTCCTGGAGTTGGCTCAAATTCATTTTCATTGAGTCATGAAGCTATCCAACCATTTCATCCTCTGCTGCCCCCGTCTCCATTTTGGCTTCAATCTTCCCCCATATCAGGGTCTTTTCCAACGAGCTGGCACTTCTCATCAGGTAGCCAAAGTATTGGGGCTTCAGCATCAGTCTTTCCAATGAATATTCAGTGTTGATTTCCTTTAGGATTGACTGGTTTGTTCTTCTTGCAGTCCAAGGAACTTTCAAGAGTCTTCTCCAGCACCATGACTTGAAAGCATCGATTCTTCTGCACTCAGCCTTCTTTATGGTCCAACTGTCACATCTGTACTTGACTACTGGAAAAAACCATAGCTTTGACTATGTGGACCTTTGCTGGCAAAGTGATGTTCATATAAATAACAAATAGTGATATGTAGCACTGTTTACTTAATAGTTAAAAAGTAGACAACGCTGTGTGTTCAAAAGCAGTGCGCCAACCCCAGTTGTACATAAAAGTATGCGGTGCATATTTCTCACCTTACTGTTTTGAATATTTACATGTGAATATTGCATAGCGGCAGACTTCACAAAGTGGGGAAGAAATTGTTCTAAGAATGGGAATTGATTCAACTATAAATAATATGCTGCTGGAGTGAATACAGGCAAAACATAAAAAGCAGAGTAACACTCAATCAAAAAGGAAACAAAACGACAGTCTGGAGATTATTTCCTGAATGAATTATAACTGGCCATTTGAAGAAGCCTCAAAAGACAGTTGCAACTGAATATCATTCAACTTGATATGGCTTTAGGGAAATAGAGATAGGGAATAAATTTGCTGGTCTGGCCTAATCAGCCCCTTCCCCTCTAAGAGCTCAGAGAGCAGAATGGTAGAGACATTAAAATATGGACCTAAAAGTATTTGTAAGACCCATGTAGTCAGTTATTTTTGTTGTTGATTGGTTGGTTAGTCGCTTAGTCATGTCTGAATCTTTGCGACCCCATGGACTGTAGGCCATCAGGCTCCTCTGTCTGTGGAATTTCCCAGGCAAGAATATTGGAAAGGGTTGTCATTTCCTTCTCCAGGGGCTCTTCCTGACTTGGGGATCAAAACTACATCTCCTGCAATTTGGAGTCTTTACCATTGAGCCACCTGGGGAGCCCTTAGTTTTTTTAATGACCCTTTAAAAATGTTTTAAGAACATTTGAACCCTTGAACTTTAATACACATGTAAGTTATCTGGTGCTATCATTAAAATGCTGATTCAGGTTCAGTACCTCTTGGGCAGGGCCTGACTATTTACATTTCTACCAAACTCTCAGTTGACATCTGTGCTGCTCCTCCTAGGACTACATTTGGGATAATAACAATTTAAGAGACTTGAAGTACACATGGTGACACTTCCCATTGGCTTGGCCAGATTGTAAAGGAACCCTCTGCTAATGCTTCTCCTAGTGACATTGCAAAGCTAAATAATTTACCTAGGACTAGAAGTCAATGGGGCTTCCTGGATAGCACAGTTGGTAAAAAATCCACCTGCCATGCAGGAGACCCTGGTTTTATTCCTCAGTTGGGAAGTTCCCCTGGAGAAGGGATAGGCTACCCACTCTATTACTCATGGGCTTCCCTGGTGATTCAGATGGTAAAGAATTCCCCTGCAAATCCCCTTGCAATGCAGGAGACCTGCGTTTTATCCCTGGGTTGGGAAGATCCCCTGCAGGAGGGCATGGCGACCCACTCCAATATTCTTGTTTTTATTTTTTTATTTTTTGAATTTTTTAATTGAAGGATAGTTGCTTAACAGAATGTTGTAGTTTTCTGGCATACATCAACAAGAGTCAGCCATAGGTACACCCATGTCCCCTCTCTCCTGGACCTCCCTCCCATCTCCCTCCCCATCCCACCCTTCAGACTGTCACAGAGCCCTGTTTGAGTTCCCTGAGTCATACAGCAAATTCCCATTGGCTATCTGTTTTACATATGGTATTATAAATTTCTACGTTACTCTGAATCCCCAGGGACACAGGAGCCTGGCAGGCTACAGTCCATGGTGTCGCAAACAGTCAAACATGACTAAGCACACAGCACACATGCACAGAGGTCAGTAATGAAATTTCAGAAATGTTTTAGGGGCATTAAAATCAATGGACATAAAGATAAAGTTTATAATAGAAAGAGAAATTCCTGGAATAAAAAAAAATTAAATGGAATTTTAAATAAATGTGCTGCTGCTGCTAAGTCGCTTCAGTCGTGTCCGACTCTGTGCGACCCCATAGATGGCAGCTGACCAGGCTTCGCCGTCCCTGGGATTCTCCAGGCAAGAACACTGGAGTGGGTTGCCATTTCCTTCTCCAACGTGTGAAAGTGAAAAGTGAAAGTGAAGTCGCTCAGTCTTGTCCGACTAGTAGCGACCCCATGGACTGCAGCCCAGCAGGCTTCTCTGTCCATGCGATTTTCTAGGCAAGAGTACTGGAGTGGCTTGCCATTGCCTTCTCCGAATAAATGTGCTGCAGCAGATAAATATCAGGGAAATATGTTACCAAAGTAATATTGCAAGGATTGGTACGCTTGGAATGTGATTTTAGGCTACAAATAAAATTGCCTTTTCTGAACAGTGATTAAGAGAGTGGGTACATAGATAAAACATTTATTAAACCATTTCTCTCCAGTAAGCATATAATGAAATGTAAATTGGCATGCGTATATTTAATGTCTCACTTATTAGTTGTAAAATAAAACATAACTACCATCATTATGTAGCCTATCAAGTATGCGGAGACCTTCTTTTTCAGTTCTGTGACCCTGTCGTTAGCTTACTAGAGACCTAGGTTTTTGTTTTGTTTACTTACAAGTTAAGGTACAAAATCCAAAACAACGAATACCCATAAAAGATTCACATGACAAATTAGAATCTGAGCCCAATTAAGTCAAACTGAAAGACTTCTGTTTGTTTTCTAAGTTTCTTCCTGTTTTATTTTTGATTGGAGGATAATTGTTTTATAATGTTGTGTTGATTTCTGCTGTACAATTATGAGAATCAGCTATAAGTATACATGTATCTCCTCCCTTTTGAGCCTCCCTTCCACCTCACCCATATAGGTCATCACAGAGCACCAGGCTAAGCTCCCTGTGTTGTATAGCAGGTTCCCACTAGATATCTATATTATGTGTGGTAAGGTATATATTGCAATACTGCTCTTTCAATTAGTCCCATCCTCTTCTTCCCCCACTGGTTCCACAAATCCATTCTCTACGTCTGTGCTTCTATCCCTGCCCTGCAAACAGGTATCAGTACCATTTTTCTAGAGTCCATATATATGTGTTAATACATGATACTTGTTTTTCTCTGAAAGACTTTTTTTTTAAATAAAAAATCCAAAGTTTATAACCCTGAAAAATCAGTTGCTTTTACATGATCTTCAATTAATTCAATAAATATTGGCTCATGTTCTTCTAAATGTCAGGAAATTTAGTAGGCATAAAATAGAAAGTTACTCTAGAAACAGTGGCCACCTTCATGGTAAATTCTGTGCCTAACTGTCTCATCTCGATTTATTGAACCATACCTTCTGTCTCAAGACATCTTCCTTGTGATCAGAGTTACATAAAAATATACAAAACTGAGATGACTTGGAGTTTGCCAAGAGATACAAAACAAGTTATGCAAACCAGGTATAATGTGTAATATAGAATTTCTATGAGTTCACTGGGAAAATGTCATAGATGTGATTGAAAGTTGCTATGAAGAAGAAAGATAAGTAAATTTTCCCCAACTCCTATTTTATTTTGAGTGAGCTTCTCCCATCTTCATATATAGGAAATTTCTTAATATTCTATTTGTGATTTATCTAATTTGGGTGAGGAGGAGAGTTGAAATGTCATCTTGTATTCTGGGATTTTCCCTACAAAATATTATTAGGAGATTTTCCTTTAGAGACAGACACAAGCTTTACTATACATGCTAGACAATGAACTGAATATATGTATGGTAATACATTTTCTATTTTATTTTTAAATTTACTAAAAGAGCTAAATCTAGCATAGTGAGCAGGACATGGCCAGAGAACTAGTTCATATCAAATGGTTGCTCTTCATTTGTGAGATCAAGCAGGTGAGCTGCTAATCTTCAGACATTCTTCCTAACCTCTACCTTCCCTTCTCCCACCCCATGTTCTTCCAACAAGGTCTTAAAAGGAAATAAGCCTGGAGGGTCTGGAGGCATGCCTGTACCTGATAGAAGGAATGGTGGAGGTGAGAGCTCCATATCAGAGCTCAGATGGTTAAGCCATTTCAAACCGTATGTGTGTGTGTGTGTGCTCAATCACTCAGTCGTGTCTGATTCTTTGTGACCCCCCTGGACTGTAGCCCACCAAGCTCCTCTGTCCGTGGAATTTTCCATGCAAGAATGCTGGAGTGAATTGTCATTTCCTCTTCCAGAGGGTCTTCCCAATGCAGGGACTGAACCCATGTCTCTTGCATCTCCTACATTGGCAAGCAGATTCTTTACCATTGAGCCACCTGGGAAACCCCTCAAACCATATGACTGCCCTCAAAGATCAAGCCAAGCAACGAAGAATATGGGAGTATGTAACGGAGATGGCTTATCCTATGCTTTCTGGTTTATTTCCTTGTCATCTACTGCTAGGAGATTAGTCTAAGTAAGAGAGAAAAGCAGATTCTGGGGGTAGTTAATTTTGGAAATAGCTGACAGGTATGATTTCTACCTTTCTTGGAGAGTCATAAACATATCATTGTATTAAAAGCTCAGAGAAGCCTGTGGTAAAGGAGAGGGTTAACTTTGATTAAACCAAAGTATCCTAAATTTATTTATCTGTAACCACCCATCAGGCTTTCCCAGTGACTCAGCAATAAAGAATCCACCTGCAATGCAGGAGACATGGGTTCAACACCAGGGTCAGGAAGATCCCTCAAGAAGGAAATGGTAACCCATTCCAGTATTCTTACCTGAGAAATCCCATGGACAGAGGAGCCTGGTGGACTCTAGTCCATGGGGTTGCAAAAGAGTTGGACATGATTTAACAAATAAACAGCACAGTCACCCTGTTAATAATATCTAGAACTTGTTCTAGGAAACACACTTTATTAGCCTAACCTGGCCAACCTGGAAACTTTTCCTAAGGATAATGGCATTTAATGTCAATAAGAGATAAATAGAGCTCTGTGTGTGTGTGTGTGTGTGTGTGAGAGAGAGAGAGAGAGAGAAATTCAGAAAGTTAGTTAGGTTCTGAGACTTGCTGACAGCACACTTGAATACCCAGCCCTGCCTCATTGTCTGTACTTTTGAACGGTTACATCTATTTTTTTGTTTATGAGATTGGCTAATGAAAATGCCCTGATCAACATAGTTATGAATATGATTAGAATAAAGACTAAGAAATTATTAACATCATCCAGACAAAAGGAAACTTTTCTCAAATGCCAAGTATGAAGAAAAGAAGCTTTTGAAATTGTTTTCTGTGAATTTTCACTTTAAAAAATATATTATACAATTTATTATACTGTTTGTTCATCAATAACATTGCCCATAGTTATTTATATTTAAATCATGACAACTGATTTGAAATGGAACCCAGAGACAAATTTATTTTTTCCCAAATATATCTTTCAAATCATTGAAGTGATTTTGCATAATGGTTGCATCTAGGTATTAGTTAGCTGGCACATTAATAGATGCACTGGATTTTTTTTCTTTTACAAGAAATAAATTGTAATATTTTTATGATAAATTAAATGCTTATAGTCATTTAGGAAATCTCTAAGGGCACAGCATGACCATTTAGTTTATTTAGTTCATAAGAATCTAGATTTCTGGATTTGTTTAGTAGTAGAAAGTGCCTTTACCTAGTTTCAGCATCATATTATGACATATTTAGGGAGAGAGAGATGAAAAATAATAATGAAATCATAGCACCTGGATCGGCTCTCCTGAGAGCCAATGAAGTGGTTAAGAGCATCCCTCAAGTAAGTAACAACACATCTGACCTATAGTCACCTCTTAATATTATCTTATATCATTACTTTTTAACTTGTACTTTCATTATTAGGACTTAGTAAGCTGCCAACCAAGGTCCGTCTAGTCAAGGCAATGGTTTTTCCTGTGGTCATGTATGGATGTGAGAGTTGGACTGTGAAGAAGGCTGATCGCCGAAGAATTGATGCTTTTGAACTGTGGTGTTGGAGAAGACTCTTGAGAGTCCCTTATACTGCAAGGAGATCCAACCAGTCCATTCTAAAGGAGATCGATCCTGGGTGTTCATTGGAAGGACTGATGCTGAAGCTGAAACTGCAATACTTTGGCCACCTCATGCGACGAGTTGACTCACTGGAAAAGACTCTGATGCTGGGAAAGGTTGGGGGCGGGAAGAGAAGGGGACGACGGAGAATGAGATGGCTGGATGGCATCACCGACTCTGTGGACATGAGTTTGAGTGTACTCTGGGAGTTGGTGATGGACAGGGAGGCCTGGCGTGCTGTAATTCATGGGGTCGTGAAGAGTCGGACATGACTGAGCGACTGAACTGAACTGAACTGAACTGAAGCTCCCCAAATGGTGGTAACTAACAATTTTCTTTGGGAACCATTCCAGCAGAATCAGGTTGTTGCTATCCTCAAAATGACAATCCAGTTCTTAGACATGAGTTTGATCTTCTATAGAATCAAAACACTGAAAACTCTAAACATGTGGTAACTAAAGGCAGTACAATTCTCCAGTTGTCAGGCCCTATTACCTCTTTTCTCAGCAGCCCTGTGATGTAAGTCTATTTACAGGAAAGAACAATGTACCTCTCACTGTACATGACATGCTCAATCTAGGAAAGTAACATCCTGCTTAAAATATATTAAAAGACTTAGGCTTTCCTTTATTAAAGACTGTGGGATACTACACCTGGTTACATCTCCTGTCTAAACCCCAGGAGTAAAGAGACGCTCAGTAGCAAACTCTCAGCCTCCTGAAAGAATCCCTCCCCAGATATTGGCAGAAACCATCTCAGGCTCCTATTTTCCCTAGAGATGACTTGCTCCTTTAGGATTCATTCCAGTAACCTGTTCAAAAGAAGACGTTTACTGTATACAGTGCACTGGAATACTGTCTACTCTTTAGAATATTATAGCTTTGTGGGGGGTTTTGTCACCTTTTTCACAATTTTTATTTTATTATTATTCTCTCCCTCATGATACCTTTTTCTTCTGAGGTATTTGTGTAATGCATGGCTGAAGCTTATGGCTCTTTCCAGTCAATATCTAAAGAATAATTTTAATGGAAACTGAGTAACATCTACTTAAAGATGTTTGTGCCACAATAAGATAGCTTTTAAATCTCCAACATATATATGGTGAAAATGCATGTGTGTGTGCTAAGTTGATTCAGTTGTGTCCAACTCTTTGTGGCCCTATCAACTGCAGCCTGTCAGGCTCCTCTGTCTGTGGGATTCTCCAGGCAAGAATGCTGGAGTGGGTTGCCATGCCCTCCTCCAGGGGTTCTTCCTGACCCAAGGATGGAACCTGTGTCTCTTACATCTACTTGCATTTGCAGGTGGGTTCTTTACCAATAGCACCAACCGGGAAGCCTGAAAATGCTTATATTTATATATATATATACAAGCTGGAATCAAGACTGCTGGGAGAAATATCAATAACCTCAACTATGCAGATGACACCACCCTTATGGCAGTAACCAAAGAGGAACTAAGGGGCCTCCTGATGAAGATGAAAGAGGAGAGTGAAAAAGCTGGCTTAAAACTCAACATTCAGAAAACTAAGATCATGGCATTCAGGCCCATCATTTCATGGCAAATAGGTGGGGAAACAATGAAAACAGTGACAGACTATTTTCTCGGGCTCCAAAATCACTGCAGATGGTGACTGCAGCCATGAAATTAAGAGATGCTTGTTCCTTGGAGAAAAGCTATGACAAACTTAGACAGCATATTAAAAAGAAGAGACATTACTTTACTGACAAAGGTCCATCTACTCAAAGCTATGGTTTTTCCAGTAGTTATGTATGGATGTGAGAGTTGGACTATAAGGAAAGCTGAGTGCAGAAGAATTGATGCTTTTAAACTGTGGTGTTGGAGAAGACTCTTGAGAGTCCCTTGGACTGCAAGGAGATCCAACCAGTACATCCTAAAGGAGATCAGTCCTGGATGTTCATGGGAAGGACTGATGCTAAAGCTGAAACTCCAATACTTTGGTCACCTGATGCAAATAGCTGACTCATTAGAAAAGCCCCTGATGTTGGGAAAGATTGAAGGCAGGAGGAGAAGGGGACGACAGAGAAGGAGTTGGTTGGACTCAATGGACATGAGTTTGAGCAAACTCTGGGAGATGATGAAGGACAGGGAAACCTGGTGTGCTGTTGTCCATGGGAATGCAAAGAGTCAGACACAAATGAGTGACTGAACACCAACAGCAGTATGAGATGTTTATACACATATGCATCTTAATATATATAAAAGTTATGAAACTGTCCTTTCTTGTATTAAATGTGACATTGATTAGTCTGTTCTCAAGCTGCAGTAGAAGAAACAAAGCCATTGGTTTGTTTGTGTTCCCTACAATGTATACATTTAGTCTTAGAAACAACCAAGTCACAATTTTAATTGTGTTTATACCAAATCAAATATCTTTCATCACCTCCAACACTATAATTTATTATTATGTAGCAGTCAATTATTTGTGTTCTGTGATGTTGGGAGGTGCATTCTAGTTATATTTGCAAGATGTTATATTGCCATGTCCTCCAGAAATGGAAATTGTTGTGTTATCCTTTGCTCCTGTGCTGTGCCCATGAAACCACGGAATAGCCAGAATACTTGATTGCAGCCTGAGAGGTGAGGAGAAGAGCTATGTATTTAAAGTACACAATTTAACACACCTAATTGTTGGCTTCAGGCAACCACTGAAAATAAATTTCCCAAATGACCATCAAAAGTCAGTGTAACTGAGGATGGGGAAACATGTCAGGTGGCAATGGAACATCCATGGCTACTGGTACATTATTATTTTTCAGTGTACATTTATGACTATATCGTGAGAATTTTATATACATATATATATCATTAATTGGAATTATATATTTTCCCTCTTATGATTGTAGGGAGTGGAATGATATGAACCTGTGTCTGCTGCTGCTGCTGCTGCTAAGTCGCTTCAGTCATGTTCAGCTCTGTGCAACCCCATAAATGGCAGCCCACCAGGCTTTGCCATCCCTGGGATTCTCCAGGCAAGAATACTGGAGTGGGTTGCCATTTCCTTCTCCAATGCATGAAAGTGAAAAGTGAAAGTGAAGTTGCTCAGTCGTGTCCGACTCCTAGCAACCCCATGGAGTGCAGCCTACCAGGCTCCTCCGTCCCTGGGATTTTCCAGGCAAGAGTACTGAAGTCGGGTGCCATTGCCTTCTCCGGAACCTGTGTCTAGGAAAAGAGTATAAAAAAAGTCAGGAAATGAATGCTCCTCTGTGTATGATGACATTGGTGGGATATTCTCATGGAATTAATGGAAGAAATGAAGGAATGTCTCATTTTTACCTGCTGATGTGTGAACTAAATAATACAGTGGGCACTTGTGATTAAGCAATTGGAATAACCATATACACTTCACTCTTTATGGCATTAATATGCATTGCCTAATAATATTATCACAAAATTACTCTTCCAAATTCTGTTTAAACAGATGTTGTTAAACCTATGGACAAACAAACTGGTTTATAAGCTGTACTTCTAAACAAGGTTTGTACAGTAAAATTCAAAATGAAAGGTCTTTAACTCTTAAGTTAGCTTCTGCCTCCCTTGCAAGAAGCAATGCCAAGTAAGGTATTTGATAGACCAAGGTCATGAACTCCCCAGGAAGCTTTCTGAAGGCTGTGAAAGGGGATAAATTGCTTCCCTTTCCTGCCGACTCCAAAGCACTCCTGTCTCAGCTCTGGAAATGCATATGGAAACAATTGCTCCTAGACCATTACTTCTGCCCTTCAAGTGGGCTGTGGCCTCTCCACGTCTGCTGCATTAACCATGCTGCCTGGTATAGGGGTCAGGGGTTAGCTCAGCCAGCCCTGAACAGACTGCGTCCCATCCAAAGCTCTTGCTATTCAAGAAAATGGTGCAAATCCACATTTTTGAGTTCCATCTCTTTACTGCATTGCGATCAATGCAAAGAAATAGAGGAAAACAATAGAATGGGAAAGACTAAAAATCTCTTCAAGAAACTTAGAGACACCAAAGGAACATTTCATACAAAGATGGCTCAATAAAGGACAGAAATGGTATGGACCTAACAGAAGCAGAAGATATAAAGAGGTGGCAAGAATACACAGAAGAACTGTGCAAAAAAGATCTTCATGACCCAGATAATCATGATGGTGTGATCACTCACCTAAAGCCAGACAACCTGGAATGTGAAGTCAAGTGGGCATTAGGAATCATCAATACGAACAAAGCTAGTGGAGGTGATGGAATTCCAGTTGAGCTATTTCGAATCCTAAAAGATGATGCTGTGAAAGTGCTGCATGAAATATGCCAGCAAATTTGGAAAACTTAGCAGTGGCCACAGGACTGGAAAAGGTCAGTTTTCATTCCAATCCCAAAGAAAGGCAATGCCAAGGAATGCTCAAACTACCACACAATTGCACTCATCTCACACGCTAGCAAAGTAAGACTCAAAATTCTCCAAGCCAGGCTTCAGCAATATGTGAACCATGAACTTCCAGATGTTCAAGCTGGATTTAGAAAAGGCAGAGGATCCAGAGATCAAAATGCCAACATCTGCTGGATCATCAAAAAAGCAAGAGAGTTCCATAAAAACATCTATTTCTGCTATATTGATTATGCCAAAGCCTTTGACTGTGTGGATCACAATAAACTGTGGAAGATTCTGAAAGAGATGGGAATACCAGACCACCTGACCTGTCTCTTGAGAAACCTGTATGCAGGTTAGAAAGCAACAGTTAGAACTGGACATGGAACAACAGACTGGTTCCAAATAGGAAAAGGAGTGCGTCAAGGCTGTATATTGTCACCCTGCTTATTTAACTTATATGCAGAGTACATCATGAGGAATGCTGAGCTCGAAGAAACACAGGCTGGAATCAAGATTGCTGGGAGAAATATCAATTACTTCAGATTGCAGATGACACCACCCTTAGGGCAGAAAGTGAAGAAGAACTAAAGAGCCTCTTGATGAAAGTGAAAGAGGAAAGTGAAAAAGTTGACTTCAGTTCAGTTCAGTCGCTCAGTGTCCGACTCTCCACGACCCCATGAACCACAGCACGCCAGGCCCCCCTGTCTATCACCAACTCCCGGAGTTCACTCAAACTCATGTCCATCGAGTCGGTGATGCCATCCAGCCATCTCATTCTCTGTCGTCCCCTTCTGCTCCCGCCCGCAATGCTTCCCAGCATCAGAGTCTTTTCCAGTGAGTCAACTCGTCACATGAGGTGGCCAAAGTATTGCAGTTTCAGCTTTAGCATCAGTCTTTCCAATGAACACCCAGGATTGATCTCCTTTAGAATGGACTGGTTGGATCTCCTTGCAGTACAAGGGACTCTCAAGAGTCTTCTCCAACACCACAGTTCAAAAGCATCAATTCTTCGGCGCTCAGCTTTCTTCACAGTCCAACTCTCACATCCATACATGACCATGGGAAAAACCATAGCCTTAACTAGACGGACCTTTGTTGGCAAAGTTATGTCTCTGCTTTTTAACATATTATCAAGGTTGGTCATAACTTTCCTTCCAAGGAGTAAGCGTCTTTTAATTTCATGGCTACAGTCAGCATCTGCAGTGATTTTGGAGCCCCAAAAAATAAAGTCTGACTCTTTTCCACTGTTTTTCCATCTATTTCCCATGAAGTGATGGGACCAGATGCCATGATCTTTGTTTTCTGAACGTTGAGCTTCAAGCCAACATTTTCACTCTCCTCTTTCACTTTCATCAAGAGGCTTTTGAGTTCCTCTTCACTTTCTGCCATAAGGGTAGTGTCATCTGCATATCTGAGGTTATTGATATTTCTCCCAGCAATCTTGATTCCAGCTTGTGCTTCTTCCAGCCCAGCGTTCCTCATGATGTACTCTGCATACAAGTTAAATAAGCAAGGTGATAATTAAAGCTCCACATTCAGAAAACTAAGATTATGGCATCTGGTCCCATCACTTCAATGCAAATAGATGGGGAAACAATGGAAACAGTAACAGACTTTATTTTTGGGGATCTCCAAAATCATTGCAGATGGTGATTGCAGCCATGAAATTAAAAGATGCTTACTCCTTGGAAAGAAGTTATGACCAACCTAGACAGCATATTAAAAAGCAGAGTCATTACTTTGTCCACAAACGTCCGTCTAGTCAAGGCTATGGTTTTTCCAGTGGTCATGTATGGGTGTGAGATTTGAACTATAAAGAAAGCTGATCGCTGAAGAATTGATGCTTTTGAACTGTGGTGTTGGAGAAGACTCTTGAGAGTCCCTTGAACTTCAAGGAGATCCAACCAGTCCATCCTAAAGGAGATCAGTCCTGTGTGTTCATTGGAAGGACTCATGATGAAGCTGAAACTCCAATACTTTGGCCACCTGATGCAAAGAGCTGACTCATTTGAAAAGACCCTGATGCTGGGAAAGATTGAGAGCAGGAGGAGAAGGGGACGACAGAGGATGAGATGACTGGATGGCATCACTAACTCAATGAACATGAGTTTGGGTAAATCCGGGAGTTGGTGATGTACAGGGAGGCCTGGCATGCTGTGGTTCATGGGGTCGCAAAGAGTCACACACCACTGAGCGACTGAACTGAACTGTCCTGACTCCAGTTCTTGGCTGCTGGTGCTACTTCTCTCCACTTCTTGCCTCTTATGTGGCCCTTCTGTCATCCTGGGAGAATAGGCCACCAAGGAGATGAGAGTCATGACTTTCATTCAATCTATTCCATCAGGATCCTCTTTGAAAGAAAAAGCCAGACCTAACTGAACTGAACTGAATCTTTTATTTGTCCTGAAAACTGATGATGCACTTAGCTCTCTGATCTTGTGTCTTAGTTACAGTTTCTCATTGAAGTACATTTTATGGAACTGAAAGTGATGTTGTTTAAAATGCGATATTATTTGAGAATATGTGAACAATATAATAGGTATAAAATATGCTTTTTACCCCTG
Organism: Moschus berezovskii; assembly: GCF_049115385.1. Classification (NCBI taxonomy): domain Eukaryota; kingdom Metazoa; phylum Chordata; class Mammalia; order Artiodactyla; family Moschidae; genus Moschus; species Moschus berezovskii. The sequence continues at coordinate 37,176,336 of NC_142472.1, forward strand.
CCTTGTATGCTTTCAAGAGAAAAGTGCAGTTTTAAAGAAAATGCTACTACTAAGATGAAATAGTGTTGTTTCTTCTTATGCTCCAGTGTAACTTAATATCCAAATCTCAAAAACAGGTTTCATCAAATAGAAGTAAAACTCTTATTTTATTAGTGGAAGAAGCCAGTAAGTACTTCCCAAATTATGTGTGATATGATAGAATCAATCCATTGGCATTCTTACTGATTTTGATTAGATATTTTGCTTGTCTATATAATTATTTTGGAAGAGCCCTGTTGTATCATTTATCCAATATCCCTAATTTATAGGAGAAAACATCAAAGTCCTAGGCAACTAGAGGGTTTCTTTGAGTGTCATGCCCATAGCAAGCTTGGGCAAACATGAACTCAGGTCTGGAATGATGGTGTTATTCACTACACTAGGCTATCTGCTTATATTTGTTCATCTGATTGGGGAGTGGATAGTTAACACTTTACAATTAATTCAGTAAGTAACCTTTTTTCAAAGTAGCAGCACCAATTCCTCCCATTTTTTCATATAAAAACTTGGAAATTTTTGGAGTAGTTTTGGGTTTATAGAGAAATTGTAAAAATAGTACAGGGAGTTTCCCCTGTCAACGTCCATTAGAATGGTGGCGGTGGTTTACTTGCTAAGTCACAGCTGAGTCTTTTGCGACCCCATGGACTATCCTGCCAGGCTCCTCTGTCCATGGAATTTTTCAGGCAAGAATACTGGAGCGGGTTGTCATTTCCTTCTCCAGGAGATCTTTGTGACTCAGGTATCAAACCAGTGTCTCTTGCATTTACTTTGTCACAGTTAATGAACCCATACTGATACGTTATTAGTAATTAAAGTCTGTAGTTTATTCACATTTCCTCAATTTGTACCTCCTGTCCTTTTCCCCTCTAGGGTCTCCTTATATCTCTCCCTACTGTCAGAGTTCTCAGACATTAGTTTTCTTTGATGACCTTGGCAGCTTTGAGGAGTATCAGTAAGGTATTTTGTAGACCATCCCTCAATTGTTATTTGACTGATGCTTTCCTCATGATTAAACTGAGGCCATTGTTTCTGGAGATGAAGCCCACAGAGACAAAGTACCATTCTCATCACGTCACATCAATAGTACACGTTTCCAACGTGACTTATCATGTGGATGTTATTCATAGTCACCTGGTGTTTGTCAGGTTTCTCCACTTTAAAGTTACTCTTTTCTCCCCATTTCCATACTATCTTCCTTGTAAGGAAGTCCCTGTGAGCAGCCCACACTTAGGGAGCTACATTCAATCTCCTTGGGTAGCCACACCTACATAATTATGTGGAATCTTCTGCACTGGAGAAGACTTTTTGCCATCTTTTTATTGATTTAACCACTATTTATTAATTTAATATACTGTGAATTCAAATACTTTATACTTGGGTTATAATCCGATACTACTTTCTTTGTAGCTCAAATTGTTGTGGTTTTGGCCATTGGAAACTTTCAATCGGTTCCTATATCCCTTTGACAAACTCCTAACATTGTGGTTATTTGTGTCTGAGCATTTCTTTACTTTTGGCACTTACAAATGGTCCAGACTCATCCTCTATACTCCCAGTCTTAGCTACAGAATCATCCCTTTCTCTAAGCAGTTTTAGTTCATTTGCTGGATAATGGTATTAGAAACCCAGATCTGGGCACGAGGTTTGTTTGTTGTTCCTGGGGTGTTATTGCTTCTGGGCCCTTTCAGTTGGCAAAGAAAGAACATGTATGGGTGTGTACTAAACTGTATATATGCACATACTTTCAATTTTTTCTTTGAAAGGTGGCTGATTGTATTTTAATTTTAAAAAAAAATTATTGAAATATAGTTGATTTACAATGTTATGATAATTTCAGATATATGGCAAAGTGATTCAATTTTACACATATATGGATAATATACATAAATATATCTCTTTCAAATTCTCTTCCATTATAGATTTTTACAAGATATAGTTCCTTGTGCTATACAGTAAGTCCTTTTTGGTTATCTATTTTATATATATTGTATATATTTTAATCCTGAACTCTTTTTTTTTTTTTTTTAAAGAGGATTATTAGGTTCTGGTTTTATTTATTTATTTATTTATTTCAAGATACAGACCATTTACTTATGAATGTGTAAAACTCAAGAATGTCCACATTATTCCTACAACATGTTGAAAGTGCTTCAGCATTCACACAATACTAATTCCAGTTGAGTTATTTCAAATCTTGAAAGATGATGCTGTGAAAGTGCTGCACTCAATATGCCAGCAAATTTGGAAAACTCAGCAGTGGCCACAGGACTGGAAAATGTCAGTCTTCATTCCAATCCCGAAGAAAGGCAATGCCAAAGAATGCTCAAACTACCGCACAATTGCACTCATCTCACACTCTAGTAAAGTCATGCTCAAAATTCTCCAAGCCAGGCTTCAGCAATATGTGAACCGTCAGATGTTCAAGCAGGTTTTAGAAAAGGCAGAGGCACCAGAGATCAAATTGCCAACATCCGCTGGATCATGGAAAAGCAAGAGAGTTCCAGAAGAGCATCTATTTCTGCTTCATTGACTAAGCCAAAGCCTTTGACTGTGTGGATCACAATAAACTGTGGAAAATTCGGAAAGAGATGGGAATACCAGACCACCTGACCTGCCTCTTGAGAAACCTGTATGCAGGTCAGGAAGCAACAGTCAGAACTGGACATGGAACAACAGACTGGTTCCAAATAGGAAAAGGAGTGTGGCAAGGCTGTATATTGTCACCTTGCTTATTTAACTTATATGCAGAGTACATCATGAGGAACGCTGTGCTGGAAGAAGCACAAGCTGGAATCAAGATTGCTGGGAGAAATATCAATAACCTCAGATATGCAGATGACACCACCCTTATGCCAGAAAGTGAAGAGGAACTCAAAAGCCTCTTGATGAAAGTGAAAGAGGAGAGTGAAAAAGTTGGCTTGAAGCTCAACATTCAGAAAACAAAGATCATGGCATCTGGGCCCATCACTTCATGGGAAATAGATGGAAAAACAGTGGAAACAGTGTCAGACTTTATTTTTTTGGGCTCCAAAATCACTGCAGATGCTGATTGCAGCCATGAAATTAAAAGACGCTTACTCCTTGGAAGGAAAGTTATGACCAACCTTGATGATATATTAAAAAGCAGAGACATTACTTTGCCAACAAAGGTCCGTCTAGTCAAGGCTATGGTTTTTCCCGTGGTCATGTATGGATGTGAGAGTTGGACTGTGAAGAAAGCTGATTGCCAAAGAATTGATGCTTTTGAACTGTGGTGTTGGAGAAGACTCTTGAGAGTCCCTTGTACCGCAAGGAGATCCAACCAGTCCATTCTAAGGGAGATCGATCCTGGGTGTTCATTGGAGGGACTGATGCTGAAGCTGAAACTGCAATACTTTGGCCACCTCATGCGACGAGTTGCCTCACTGGAAAAGACTCTGATGCTGGGAAAGGTTGGGGGTGTGAGGAGAAGGGGACGACAGAGAATGAGATGGCTGGATGCCATCACCGACTCTGTGGACATGAGTTTGAGTGAGCTCCGGGAGTTGGTGATGGACAGGGAGGCCTGGCATGCTGTGATTCATGGGGTCGCGGAGAGTCGGACACGACTGAGCGACTGAACTGAACTGAACTGAACTGAATTTTCTTTTGGTTCTGGTTAAATTACATCAGTTTATAACAAATGGTAAAATCTGTAACTCTGTTCAAAGTTTTAAAAGATTACTTAAGAATAGTTTCTTGCATTTCTATGCCACCTTTATAGTTCTGGTTTCTCATTTCTTAATTACTAAATTCAGCGTGCAGGTTCTATCCCAGGTTAATTTATACACTTCCGGAAGGAACGGCCTCTTAAATCCACAGAGTGTTGAGGTGGGGAGCCCCCAACCATGTCAGATTCGTTTCACATATGATAATATACATGTTTCAATCCATTCTCTCAAATTATCCCACCCTCGCCCTCTCCCACAGAGTCCAAAAGACTGATCCACACATCTGTGTCTCTCCTGGTGTCTCGTATACAGGGTTATCATTATCCTCTTGCTATATTCCATATATATGTGTTAATATACTGTATTGGTGTTTTTCTTTCTGGCTTACTTCACACTGTATAATAGGCTCCGGTTTCATCCACCTCATTAGAACTAATTCAAATGTATTCTTTTTAATTGCTGAGTAGTACTCCATTGTGTAAATGTACCACAGCTTTCTTATCCATTCATCTGCAGATGGACATCTAGGTTGTTTCCATGTCCTGGCTATAATAAACAGTGCTGCAATGAACACTGAGGTACACGTGTCTCTCTGAACTCTTAATTTATCCCTTCCCCCTTTTCCCCTTTGGTAACCACAATTTTGTTTTCTATGTTTGTGGGTCCATTTCTGTTTTGCAAATAAATTTGTTTTTATCAGTTTTTAGATTCCACATGGAAGTGATCAATCTTCATTTAATATAACAATCTCTAGGTTCATCCATGTTGCTGCAAATGGCATGATATTGTTCTTTTATCATCTAATATTCTATTGTGCACCTTTAAATATTCCTGTATGTACTGAACTGAATCTATATCAAGGTAAATATGAATTCATTTTAATGCCTCCAGTTCTAATATATTGCCACAGGGATCATTCTAGCCTTCTCCTCTTGCCTGTCTGTAACCTCTCAGTCCAATAGTGAGAACCCAGCACCCACTTTCTGCCACACATATACTTAATTGCTTAATTCTAGGACGTATATAATTCTTTCAGAATTGTTAACTTGTACTGCTATGAAAAAAAAAAGATCTTTATCAATTGGCATACAGTTCTTATGTACAGTGCCTTTTGTCTTTAGCCTTGCTGTCTCCACCCATTTCCAAGGTTACCTAGGGCAGTGCCTTTTTGTCCAACCTTAGTGAGATTATTTAATACATTTGTTAACATTTAATACATTTGTTAGATTCTTTTTGTCACAGTCTGCATTCTGTCATGAGAATTCCTGATCTCCTGAATGATTTTTAAAATTTTACATATACTGAAGTTCACTCTTCAAAAACATATCAGACAAATTTTTAAGAGTAGTTTTAGGTTCATGGCAAGATTGAGCAGGAGGTACAGAGATTGCCCGTATACCCCTTACCCCTGGAATATGCACAGCCTTCACTAGTATCAATATCCTACATCAGAATGGTAAGTTTATTAGAATCAATGGATTTGTATTGACATATCATACTCACCTGTGGTTTGTAGGCTACATTATAATTCACTCTTGGTATCATACATTCTGAGAGTTAGACTAAATATATAATGACATGGCAAATATATAATGACATCATTTAGTACCATACAGAGAAACTTCATTGCCTTAAATTTATCTCTTCTCCACCTGTTCATCCCATCTCTCAATCTCTGGCAACCACTGACGAATTTTTTTTTACCATCTCCACAGTCTTACCTTTTTTTAGAATGTCATAGATTTAGAATCTTACAATATGTAGTACTTTCAGATTGGCTTCTTTCACTTAGTAATATGCATTTAAGTTTCCTCCATGTCTTTTCATAGCTTGATATCTTATTTCTTTTAGTGCTGAATAGTATTCCATTTCTTGGATATATTACAGTTTATTTATCCATTCACCTGAAGAAAGGAACATTTTGGCATCTTCCAAGTTTGTGCAATTATGAATAAACCTTCTGTAAAAGCATCCATTTGCAGGATTTTACATGGGTGCAAGTTTTCAAATTCTTTGGATAGATACTAAGGGAGTGTGGTTGATAAGCCATATTAAGAAATAGTTTAGTTTTGTAAGAAACCGCCAAACTATCTTCTCAAGTGACTACCATTTTCCTTCCCCATCAGTAATGTAAGAGAATGCCTATTTCTCCGTATCCTCAGCAGCATTTGGTGTTATGTGTCTCAATTTTGGCCATTCTAATAGGTATATTGTGATGTCTCATTGTTATTTTAATTCATATTTCCTTTTTTACATGTGTTGTGGAGCGTGATTTACTCTTGGTGTTATAAAGTTCTATAGGTTTTAAAAAAGACGTAGTGTCATTTATCCACCATTACACTTTTCTCAGTCACCAAGTAGTGTCCAACTCTGCACCACCCTGTGGACAGTAGTCCACCAGGCTTCTCTGTCTATGGAATTTTTCAGTCAAGAATGCTGCAGCGGGTTGCCATTTCTTTCTCCAAGGGATCTTCCTGACCCAGGGATTGAACTTGCATCTCCTGCATTGGCAGGTGGATTCTTTACCACTGAGCTGTCTTCTATACAGATTAATTTCACCAACAAAAAATAAAAATACTGTATGCTTCTCTCTAACTCTCTCATCTCTCCTAACCACTGGCAACCACTAATTGGTTAATTATCTCTCTACATTTCAGGCTGAATTATTTCACTTCAGTAAAGAATGGGCCTGCAATGCAGGAGACATAAGAGATGCAGGTTCGATCCCTGGGTGGGGAAGATTCCCTGGAGGAGGAAATGGCAACCCACTCTAGTGTTCTTACCTAGAGAATCCAGGAGCCTGGTGGGTTATGGTCCATGGGCCGCAATGAGTTGGACATGACTAAAATGACTTACAACAATATGCATTTAAAATGCATTCATATTTTCTACATGGCTTGGTGGTTCATTCATTTGTATTTCATTATATGGATGTAGCATAGTGTGTGGATCCATTACCTTATTGAAAGACATCTTAATTGCTTCCAATTTTTGGTGATTATAAGTGAAAGTACTACATAAATTTACATACAGATTTTTGTGTGGATATAAGTTTTCAAATTGGTTGGTTAAGTACCCAGGATCATGGTTGTTGGGTTTTGGACTATATTTAGATTTTTAAGACATTTCCAAACTGTTTTCCAAAGTTTTTTTTTTTTTTAACCATCTTTCATTCCCAATATCAGAATAAGATTTTCTGCTTTCCATATCATCACTGGCTGCTTCCATTTTCAGTTGTTAGAAATTTTGCTCCTTTAATGGTTGATTAGCCTTATCTCATTGTTTTAGTGTCCCTGATGACAAATAACATGAGCATCTTTTCATGTGTTCATTTGTCATTCAAATAACTTTTTTGGTGAAATAGGTTTTCAGAACCTTTGCCCATTAAAAAAATTGAGTTGCTTACCTTCTTGTTGAACTTTAAGTAAATTTGTTGTATATTTCAGACACAGATATTTTATCAGATATCTGTTTTACAAATATTTTTGTAAATATTGCTGCAACTACAATGTTAGAACATTCAGTTTAGTTCAGGTCAGTTCAGTTCAGTCGCTCGGTCATGTCTGACTCTTTGAGACCCTGTGGGCTGCAGCACGCCAGGCTTCCCTGTCCATCGCCAATTCCCGTAGCTTGCTGAAATTCATGTCCATTGAGTCAGTGATGCCATCCAACCATCTCATCCTCTGTCTTCCCTTTCTGCTCCTGCTTCAATCTTTCCCAGCATCAGCGTCTTTTCCAATGAGTCAGCTCTTCACATCAGGTGGCCAAAGTATTGGACTTCAGCTTCAACATCAGTCCTTCCAATGAATATTCAGGACTGATTTCCTTTAGGATGGACTGGTTGGATCTCCTTGCAGTCCAAGGGACTCTCAAGAGTTTTCTTCAACACCACAGTTCAAAAGCATCAGTTTTTCAGTGTTCAGCTTTCTTTATAGTCTAACTCTCACATCCATACATCACTACTGGAAATACCATAGCTTTGACTAGACAAACCTTTGTTGGCAAGGTAATGTCTCTGCTTTTTAATATGCTGTCTAGGTTTGTCATAGCTTTTCTTCCAAGGAGCAAGCGTCTTTTAATTTCATGGCTGCAGTCACCATCTGCAGTGATTTTGGCACCCCCAAAAATTAAGTCTATAATGGTTTCTGTTGTTTCCCCATCTGTTTGCCATGAAGTGATGGGACCGGATGCCATAATCTTAGTTTTTTGAATGTTGAGTTTTAAGCCAACTTTTTCACTCCCCTCTTTCATTTTCATCAAGAAGCTCTTTAGTTCTTCTTCACTTTCTGCCATAAGGGTGGTGTCATCTGCATATCTGAGGTTGTATTGTATCCTCACAATATTAGGACTTTATTTATAATTAATTAAAATCCTAAATTTGTTGTAAAATAATTGAAACAGGTAGTTTAAAGGTTAGCGAAAAGGCCAATTAAACCTAAGGAATTGCACATTCCCTTTAGCTTGAAAGGGGTTATGACTCTTAAAATTATAAACCACATTGTTTCCTTTCTTTTGATTAATCTCCCACTGAGACATTGTTGTGTACATAACAGGCATTTTGTATTTCTTACTAACTGCACCCCTGTTTTATTCTATGCCTACTCCATGAATGAATCATAATTGTCTGAGCCATTCTTGGTAATGGATTTGTTAATATCCATATGAAAGTAACCTCTGGTCAATACAAAGTAAAGATGTAAAGGAAACTTCAGTAGAACATTTTAGGGAAAGGTGAGTTCCTTTCCCTCATGACAAAAAAGATTGCTTTTTGATCCCCTTTCTCTTTCTTGCTTTGGATATTTTTATTTAAGAATGCGAATTCTCAAGCTTTGTCAGCTCTTGAAACCATGTGGAGTGATAAGCCAGAAGATAAGTGTTAACATGCTGAGAGAGAAGGTGAGGTGAAAGAAAGGAATGAGACTGAGTGTTTGATGACATTATTGAAACACAGAAGCAATTTTGGAACCAACCTTGGAAGCCTACCTCCAAATGTCTTACTTTAGTGAAAATTAAAAGATCTATTTTTGAGCCAGTGCTTTTCAGTCTTTACACATCATAGCAACATATGAAACCATATTTCTATTTGTTTACGATATAAATATATGACCAACCTAGACAGCATATTAAAAAGCAGAGACATTACTTTGCCAACAAAGATCCATCTAGTCAAAGCTATGGTTTTTCCAGTAGTCATATATGGATGTGAGAGTTGGACTACAAAGAAAGCTGAGCGCTGAAAAATTTGTCCTTTCGAACTGTGGTGTTGGAGAAAACTCTTGAGAGTCCCCTTGAACTGCAAGGAGATCCAGGCAGTCCTGAGGAAATCAGTCCTGAATATTCATTGGAAGGACTGATGCTGAAGCTGAAGCTCCAATACTTTGGCCACCTGATGCGAAGAACTGACTCATTTGAAAAGGCCCTGATGCTGGGAAAGATTGATGGCAGGAGGAGAAGGGGACGACAGGGGATGAGATGGTTGGATGGTGTTACTGACTCAATGGACATGAGTTTGAGCATGCTCTGGGAGTTGGTGATGGACAGGGGGGCCTGACGTGCTACAGTCCATGAGGTTGCAAAGAGTTGGACATGACTGAGCAGCTGAACTGAACTGAACATATCTGTAAACACGTAATCCTCACAAAAGACAAGTTGCTCAAGAATTTCATTTGCTTCAGGCTGCCCATCCTGAAGCAGGGCCCAAGATTGACATCTCAGGCACCCGCCAACCATTCATAACACACTGTTGCATGATGGTTGAGGAGTTCTGGTTTCAGACATGTTGTGTGAGTTAGGACTGAATACATCCTAATTATGATACATACTAAGTACAGGGGCTTCCCTGACAGCTCAGTTGGTAAAGAATCCCCCTACAATACAGGAGACCATGATTCGATTCCTGGGTCAGGAAGATCCACTAGAGAAGGGATAGGCTACCCACTCCAGTATTCTTGGGCTTCCCTGGTGGCTCAGCTGGTAAAGAAATCCGCCTGCAACAATGGAGACCCTGGGTTTGATCCCTGGGTTGGGAAGATTCCCTGAAGAATGGAAAAGCTACCCACTCCAGTATTCTGGCCAGGAGAATTCCAAGGACTGTGTAGTCGATGGGGTTGCCAAGAGTTGGACACAACTGAGCAATTTTCATTTTCGCTAAGTACAGATTTAAACCTATAGAAAATAGTTTTTGTTATGGAAGTCAGCAAACAAACCCATCAGATAATGTCAGATAAAAGTAGGCTCACATTTGTACTTTTCTGTGATTTCCTAAAATTGGGTGGAGTTTGGAAACTTCTTGGTCTTCTGGAATATACCTGGGAGAGTTGTGTCAGAAAGACGTTAACTTTGTACTCATACCATCGTTTTAATTGAATGACATTTGCATATTATGGTAGGCTAACATTTAGAAGGCGTATCTTTGCTATAAAGATGCAAAAAAACAGAAAAAAAAACCCTTTAATCCATTGTGTGTTAATATTTGAACAGCTGGATGCAATTCATAATATGGCTATCACACCAAGTCGAGTGAAAAAAAAACAAAACAAAACTAAAAACAGGTCCAGTAACCAAAATCTCCTAGAATGTTAGGAAACATCAATGTACTCTCATGATCATCTTTCCAACAGATTAAACTGCCCTGGGGTTACTCTAGTGCAGAGTCCCCTAATACAGAATTAACATGACAGTGTTATACTTATGATGGGTAATTAAAAGGCTTACAAGGTTTCGTGTTCCAAATAAGGACTGTGATTCCTAAAGAGGCAACGTTTCCAAGCATTTCTTTTTCATAATTAAATAGGTTTTCTGGCAGCAGACAATGAAATTCACAGGATTTATATTGACTCCTTCTGTTTGGGAATAAATTATAGACTCTGGATATCTCTGAATCACATTCTAACTCTCAAATTTTTATTTATTATTACAAGGCTGCTGGAGCATAAATTTCTTGGAAACCAAGGACTTTCTTCAGGAAAAAATGTGGCAGATATTTGTTTTTCCTTTTAAAACAATAGTTTCAGTTTTTGAAAGTATATTATTGAAAGTGTATTATATACATTAAATACATATATAGCATTTATTTCAGTATATATTTCCATATGTTGTAATATATTTCACTTTATTAAATGTAACATTTTGTTTACATGTTATCACTTATTTATTTACTTATAAGTTAAAAAGTTTAACTTGGCACACCATCACGTGAAAGGACATCTGATATTAGCTAAGTCTTATGGTTTAGTGTGAAGTGAAATTGGTCAGTCGTGTCCGACTCTTTGCGACCCCATGGGCTGTAGCCTACCATGCTCCTCCATCCATGGGATTTTCCAGGCAAGAGTACTGGAGTGGGTTGCCATTTCCTTCTCCAGAGGATGTTCCTGACCCAGGAATAGAACTCAGATCTCCCGCATTGTAGGCAGACGCTTTACCATCTGAGCCACCAGGAAAATCTTGATATGACTACTAAGATTAATATGAACTCTTTTTGTGCAAATATGAGATCATTAACAAATAACGATATTTGCAAAGCATGAAACTACTAGAAATTTTCAGCTAGCACTTTCCCTGATGTTAGTGATTTTCAGTACAGGGTGTCCCATTTGTAATGTATGGATGGCAGTAAAGGTCCGCAGAAATGAGTGAGATTTTGGCTTCAATCACACCAGCTGAAAACACCACAGAGTTATACCCTGAAACCAGCTATGCTGTAGGACTACCAAGGGTGTAGCCCTTCATCTTTTGTGGCTTTCTGACTAGCTCATTTTTTTTGCGTAAGTATGTTAATCGCTTAGTCATGTCCAACTCTCTGAGATCCCATGGACTGTAGCCCACCAGGCTCCTCTGTCCAGGTGAGAATACTGGAGTGGGTATTCATTCCCTTCTCTAGGGAATCTTCCCAACTCCGGGATTGAACCCAGGTCTCCTGCATTGCAGGCAGATTCTGTTCCATCTGAGCCACCAGGGAAGCATATATCGCTAATTTCCAGAGCAGGTCAAAATATTAACTTTGTGGTGTGTAATAAAGTGCTATTTTTAGCCTTGCGTTAGGAATGAATCTAGTAGAGAAACTGTAGTTGGCTTCTCCCTGCAGAAGGCAACAGCTCAGGAAAGCAATTGCATCTAATGGAATGATCTCAGCTGAGGAATATGGAGCTTTTGGGTTTTGAGCAAAGAAATATTGCTTTCTGGTCCTATCAGGCCTCAAAAAAAAAGCCCTTAAAATGCTTTTCCAGGTTCTATCCTAGGAAATAGAGCTCATTTCAAACTCTAGTGGGAAAACAGCAGCTATAACTAAATGACAGTAGATATGATAATTTCTATAGTTCAAACTGTCAAAGTTCACATCCAGGTGACAATTGCTCAACTACTTGTTGAAATTGGCATCCATCAGGTGACATCCCCCAGGGAAATAAATATAATTATTTTATAGGAACACCTCATTCTGCCTAATAATGTCTTTTTCCCAAAGGGTCTCATTTCCACATCTTCCAAAATGTCAGTCATTCATTCATGAAAAATCGTAGTTTTCAAATGAGCTTGGAAGAGTGCTTACCTAATTCTGTCTTCCTAAAGCAAAAATTTGCAAAATTCTTTAGAGAAACTGCCAGTGAAATATGACCGAAAAATACAAGGTTCAAACGAAAAAAAAAAAGAATAGAATGTTTTGAGAAGGTAATCAATGACTTTATTAAGTTAATTGTTTTTTAAAGAAGTAAAAAGTGGCCAATAGGTTGGGTAATTAGGAAGCAATTGATTAATTTTTTAAGCGATGGACGCTGGACAAAATAATTTGAAAATAAAAAGTAAAGGGGGGGGGACAATGGGTAAACACCATTTTCTTGAGAATTTCAATGAGAAGGAGATGAGGAAGACAGTGCAATGTATTGATGAAGCATATATCTGCAGTTAGAGAATTCTTTTTAGAATGAGAGAAACTTGAGCCCTTTGAAAGCACAAAGAAAAGTACAAGCAAAGTTAGAACAGGATAAATCCAGGAGCAAGACAGGACAGATGATGGACTAAGATTCCTAAAGGGTTGGGAATGGATGTAGCAGAGGGTAAAGATGGAGGGACTGGTTTTGACAAGGAGAAGGGTTAACCACCTTCAGTTTGGAGGAAGGTAGACCAGGAAGAAGAGGAAATGTATGGGGTTGGTGGGGACTGAGGTGAGGGGGATGAACAATAGTAAATCGTGTTTACACTTGATGGCTTATTTTTTCTCATATTAAAGTTATCATGGGTGAAATGGAGAAAGATGATAAAAGTCTTTGGGGGAACCCTCCTTTTCCAAAGAGCTGAAATGAACTCAAGTCCCTGTACTTCCAATGATTAGAGTTTGGCATGCAAGATGAAATGACATTCATAGAGAACTCTGTATCCAAAGCAACAGTTTTACAGGAAAACTTCAATGCTAGACACTCATATTAAGACCAGTAAGATGGACATTGTGGTGATACCATTTTTAAATCTAGCTTGTATAGCTCATCAATTTATTTAGTTCTTTGAATCTAATCCTCTCAGCCCCATGGAGTACTTATCACTTATCATGATGCTCAGTTACAGCATGCGCTCACCTATGGGACAAGCCCTCTGTATTTTTTTAAAAGAGCACTTTAGCATTCCAAGAAATGCATTCTAAGTCAGAAAAGACTCAGATTTTTTTATACTTTGTGCTTTTCTTACCCTTGTTTCCTTTTTGCCTTTGACCTATGTTCTTTCATCAGGAACATTATAAATATATAATTTTCCTGGAAGCTTGTAAGTGGGTTCTGAATTATAGGCTTATCAATCCTCTTTTATATGTCTCAGGGAAAAAATAGAACTCAGTCTGAAAACATTGCCCTTGGATTCTTTAGTACAATTATGACCTTGCAGAAAATATAGTAGCTTTTCCTTAGAAATGGTATCTGACTGTCACTGCCATCTTATAGATATTTTATATGAGAAGGAATAGAGGGTCACTTCAAACTTCATAAAGTACGTCCTAATGGTCACTTAAATGAAAGTCTAGAAGATGACTGGGTTAGTAACCCACTTAGGTTGAGTGATAATAGATTTTCAAAGTAGAAAATGGAGAAAATATCAGGCTAGAAATACCGGTGGAGGCCTAACAGGCAGAAAAATAATATAACCATGTTGATTTTTATGGTCAAGACCATTTATAATACAGGAATGTATAGATTTAATGTGCCTTTTATATTGAGCAAAGATAAAAGAAAATAAATGGGATCTTTCCATTTCATGAAAAATATATTTTATTTGGATATCATAGAAATGCTATGAAAGAGGGTAAGCAGTGCTTACAGCAGCATACAGAAGAGGGAAGGCAAGAGTTCAGCCACTGGGATGAGGGAGATTCCAGCAGATTGTGGGCAAACTCAACTATTTTTATCAAGTAGGAATTCAAATAGTACTTTGAATCTTATTGGCTATCTCTTCTGTTGAATCTGTTACTTTGCCCACAATAGTAACATAGTATATATTTTGGGGGGCTTTCCTAGCAGCTCAGTGGGTAAAGCATCTGCCTGCAATACAGGAGACCTGGGTCTGATCCCTGGGTCCGATCCCTGGGTCGGAAAGTTTCCCTGGAGAAGGAAATGGCAACTCATTTCAGTATCCTTGCCTGGAAAATTCCATGGACAGAGGAGACTGGTGGGCTATAGTCTGTGAGGTTGCAGAGTCAGACACTACTGAGCAACTCACACACACACATCTATTTTTCATATTAAGACTGACTTTTTTAAGATCTTTTTGATGTGGGTCATTTTAAAAGTCTTTATTGAATTTGTTACAATGTTGCTTCAGTGTTACATTTTGGTTTCTTGGCCTGGAGGGATATGAGATTTCAGCTCCCTGACCAAGGATCAAACCCCTACTCCCCTGCATTGGAAGGTGATCTTAACCACTGGACTGCCAGAGAACTCCCAAGGACTGACTCTTTGTGTTTTTAAGCATTGAAACAAAATTCAGTTTATATCAATATTTTTGAAGGACCTTTATTTTTTAACTTGTCTATTAACAAATGATTTCTTTCTTATTGTAACTATCACTATTTTCTCTTTTCAAAAAGCTTGTCCCATTCTTGGTTATAAAACAAAGGCTTTGTCTAAAAATATTGAAGTGGACTATTAACTTACAGAAAACTTTGAAGTATGGTATTTTTCATTAATCTGTAAAAAATATCTTTGTTATGAGCTTGATATTTATAGAATGTTTAGCTTTTTATTTTATAACCCTGATTATTTTTGTACTTCACTATTTATTGTTAAAAAATTAGATGTTATTTAAAGCGCAATCATTTCCCAAGCTCCATAGGTTAAGTTTTCCACATGAATAGCCATAATTTGTTAAAATTTTAAATTGTTTGTATTGTTGTCACTTTTTCATTATGGTAAGCAGCATATGTTTAGGGATGCCAGGTCTGCTGCTTCTGAACCTAGAAAATGGTTCTTTCTTTATTAATAAAAGAGAAAGTTACAGTAGATAAGAAAGGACATAGTAAAATCTAGAGTCTATTTTTTAGAACAACGTTGTTCTGCAGCAGTGATGCCAGTGCCTTTACAAAATTAAATTGGAACGGAACCAACAACTTTTTCCTGGTTTACTGAAAGACCCTATAAAGAAACTCTATTCCACCAAGGCAGTGTTTAACAGTTCAAAGAGCATCATGTTCTACTGTTTGGGATTCTAGTTATGCATAACTATGTATACAGAACTTCAGACCAGCCAAGAAACTCACATGACTTTAGACCAAAGCAACCAGCTAGGTTGCTAGGATATTCTGAGGTGAAATCTTTTATAATTTTTTTTCTCAAATGCCCCCCAGACCTTATGCAGTAGGTAGTTCAGTTCAGTTCAGTCACTCAGTCGTGTCTGACTCTTTGTGACCCCATGAATCACAGCACGCTAGGCCTCGCTGTCCATCACCAACTCCCGGAGTTCAC
This sequence comes from Moschus berezovskii, assembly GCF_049115385.1. Lineage (NCBI taxonomy): Eukaryota > Metazoa > Chordata > Mammalia > Artiodactyla > Moschidae > Moschus > Moschus berezovskii. Next base: position 37,192,000 of record NC_142472.1, read on the forward strand.
TCAAACTCACGTCCATCAAGTCAGTGATGCCATCCATCCATCTCATCCTCTGTCGTCCCCTTCTCTTCCTGCCCCCAATTCCTCTCAGCATCAGAGTCTTTTCCAGTGAGTCAACTCGTCGCATGAGGTGGCCAAAGTATTGGAGTTTCAGCTTCAGCATCAGTCCTTCCAATGAACACCCAGGATCGATCTCCTTTAGAATGGACTGGTTGGATCTCCTTGCAGTCCAAGGGACTCTCAAGAGTCTTCTCCAGCACCACAGTTCAAAAGCATCAATTCTTCGGCGCTCAGCTTTCTTCACAGTCCAACTCTCACATCCATACATGACCCCTGGAAAAACCATAGTCTTGACTAGACGGACCTTTGTTGGCAAAGTAATTAATATGTTATCTAAGCTTTTTAATATGCTATCTAGGTTGGTCATAACTTTCCTTCCAAGGAGTAAGCGTCTTTTAATTTCAGTAAATGCCTAAAACATTTAAGTCTGTTCTATGTGAGTATGTCCTCAGTCATGTCCAACTCTTTGCAACCCCTTGGACTGTAGCCCACCAGGCTCTTCTGTCGTTGGGATTTTCTAGGCAAGAATATTGGAGTGGGTTGCCATTTCCTTCTCCAGGAGATCTTCCCAACTCAGGGATTGAACCTGTGTCTCTTGTTCTCCTGCATTGGCAGGCAGATTCTTTACCAATGTGACACCTGGAAAGCCCCCTCCATCTTTTCTAGGTCTCGTGAATTCTTCAAGAAAGAGCTGTAGAGCTGATTTGTCTGTTTCTGCCTTCCAGATGTTGTGGTTTGGTGTTTTGTTGGCTGAGGAGTTAATGATTGTTTTCATAGAATCACTCTACTTCCATGGCTCCTAGAATCATTCTACCTTTCAGGCAGTGTCACAAATAAAAACAAAAACAAAATAAGAAATAGAAGCCCCAAAATATTAGCAACCTGCTCTTTCCTTTAAAAGAAAAAAGAAACCCACATTTTACTGTGAACTAGAACACACATAAAGTGCACAAATTAAAAGTGTACAGCTCATTGAATTATTGTAAAGTAAACAGCTAGGCCAACAGACCACCATTCCTGCCACTTGCTCCTTCTCCATCTAAAGCCTTCCTTATTCCTCATGGATAAACACTACCCTGACTTTAGTAGTCAAGCTACTCTTCTTGCTTGTCTTCATTCAAATTACTACCTAAATAGGAATCATTAAAGACATAGCTTAATTTCATCTGCTTCTGTGAGAAGAGTCACACATCATGATTTGTTCAGTTTCTTTTATTTTGTCAATCATTGTGATTGCAAGATGCCTCCCTGCTCTTTGTAGCTACAGTTTATTCATTTTTTAAACACATATATAGTGTTCTATTGTACCCAAATTTATTAAATCCACTGTTGATGAACACATAGGTTGATTCCAGCTTTTGGTTGATGTGAGTGATACTGCTGTGACTATGCTTTGGTATTCTTATGAGCATCTGGTACACATGTGTATTAGTACAACTAGGAGTGGAATTTCTCGGTCATAGAGAATGCATGACTCCAACTTTAAAACTTTTCGTTAGTGGTTGTGCCAGTTGACTCTGCCAATAGCAGTGTATTAACATTCCTTTTGGCTGCATATCCTCATCAACTCTTGGAATGGTCAGTTCTTTGAATTTAGTGATAGTGGTGGTATTCTCACTGTAAATGGAATTTGTGTTAATTTTACATAGCATTTAACCATTCAGGTACCCATTTTAGGTGGCAGTTTAAGTCTTTTGCCAGTTTCTTCTTTTCTTGTTGAATTTTAGGAGTTTCCTGTTACTCCGAATGTAAACCCCCTATAAGTTATACCAGTTGTAAATATCTTTTCCCAGCCTACAGATTAACCTTACACTGTCTTCATGTTTATGTTTGGGGAACGCAGTCCTTAATAATTACTCAAAATGATCAGTCTTTTACGTGGTGCATTTAACACCCCTTCTGCAGGGAAAGAGCAAATTAGCCAAGATGGCCTGGCCTGGCTCCTTGGCCCATGACCTCTTGCTCTCACCCCGTGTTTTGTAAATAAGGATTGTGTAACAGCTGAGATCACTTCCAGCACTGTGCAGGCACCTCACGAGGTTTATGTAGCAACCAAGATCACTGATAGGTCTGATGCACATCACGGGTTACTTGCTTGGTCATGGGTTACTCTGTGCGGTATGCCTGTGTAAGTTTTGTCATGAAAGCCCTGGCTGCTGCTATTTGGGGCCTACACTGGAGCGACATCATGGTTATGTTTTATGACGTTATGCTATGACTCCATTATAACTACGTTATGGTTATGTTGTGGCTGCTGCTATGGCTGCTGTGTCAGCCAGAAGAGAGGCTGTGTTATGGCTGCCATGTGGAATAAATGTGTATGCAGTTCTTAAGGCTCCTTGAGTTTCCTTCCAGCCTCTTAGCTTGAGCCTTGCCTACCCTAGGTTAAGCAAATAGTGCAGACAGGACAGTGTGAACCACAAGACAACTGTCATCGCAAACAGGATCAGCAATACACCTCCTTTCTTCTATAAGGGGCATCCACAATGGCTCAGCAGGTGAAGAATCCATCTACAGTGCAGGAGAGGCAGGGGACACCAGTTCAGTCCCTGGGTGGGGAAGATCCCCTGGTGAAGGAAATGGGAACCCACTCCAGTATTCTTTCTGAGAAAATCCCATGAACAGAGGAGACTGGCAGGCTACAGTCCCTGGGGTCACAAAGAGTTGGACACAACTGAAGTGATTAGGCACTTCTATAAATTATTTTCAGTAAAAATCAGTAATTCAAAGAAGTTACATAATGAGATAATGAAAACAATCCTTTATTGAACTTTGATAAATAACTGTGCTAGTTAAGAAATTAAAGTAAAATACGAGGAGAGATCAAGATGGCAGAGTAGGAGGATGCTGGGTTCACCTCCCTTCCCACACATAAACTATTTATAGAGCGACTGTCAGTGAAACCCAGCTGGGGACTAGCAGGACAATTCTTCTACAACTGAGGCTGTAAAGGAAGATCTGCAGGGAGTCTGGCTGAAAGTGGGGAGGGACACACACTTAATGGGGGACAGGGAAGAAGAGGAAGATATCACAGGACCAGAGTTCCTCCCTGGGGAACAAGTGATTTGAGCCACATCTTAGGTACCCCAGCCCTTGGCTCCAACACCAGGAAGATGACTCCTTAGCTGGTTTGAAAACCAGTGGAACTCACCCAAAGGCTGTCAGAAACCAAGACTGTTCTTGGAAAGTGCATGCAGCATGGAAATGGCAGGTTGAAAACTGCCTGGGGCTTTGGCTGGCTTGCCCTAATCAGCCCAGTGTACCCCCGGGCCACACGGAGCTCCACTCTGGTCACTTGTGTTCCAGTGCTGATCCTCGCTAAGGTGGAGGCTGCTGTTGCCAAGGAGAGTGTACACTCATGGGGGCAAATGACCAGACTCTAACCCAGCCCTGTCCTGATCCGAGCCAAGGCAGTCATTGCCAGCATGCTCTTTGGCGCACACTCCCTTAAGGGAGGTTGGCTTCAAGGCGGAGACTACCACTGCCAAAGTGCCTGTAAGGCCAGCTCAGTGGCGTGTCACCAAACCCACCGGCCCTGACCCAGCCTCTATTCAAGATGGGCATACTCGTGGAAAAAGTGAAATCAGTGCAAATGTACAACCCCCAAGCACTCAAGCCTTGGCCGTGCCCCAGCCAAGGTAGAGACTTCCATTATACTGGAGAGAAACTCAGTTCCCTCCTCCGGACTCCTGCTCCAACCCTTTGGTTCCGCCTCACCCCACTCCCGCCCCTAATAGGGTGGTGATGGCCACTGAGCTGAGGAGAAGGCCCTGCTTACACCCGGCTCTGGATCTCACACCTCCACCTAAGGCTGTACCTCCCACCACAGCGGCTGCTGCTAGCACAATGGGGAAGTTCCTCAAAAAACTGAAAACAGAACTACAGTATGATCCAGCAGTTCCACTCCTATCTGAAGAAAAAATACTAATTAGTAAAGATATGTGTACCCCCATGTCTGCAGAAACACTGTTTACAATAGTGAAGATAGGGAAGCAACTTGTCTCCAGCAACAGATAAATGGATAGAGAAGATGTGATATATATACACAATAGAATGCTACTCAGCCATAAAAAAGAGAAAACTTTTGACATTTGCAGCAACACAGATGGACCTGGAGGGTATTATGCTTAGTGAAGTAAGTGAGACCGAGAAAAACAAATACTGAATGTTTTCACTTCTATTTGGAATATAAAAAATAAAGAAAATGAAAGAATATAACAGAACAGATACAGACTCATACATACAGAGAAAAATGGTTACCAGTGGGGAGAGGGGTCAGAGAAGCGGGCAGGACTGGGGGGAAGATTAAGAAGTACAAAGTACTGTGTATAAAATGAGTAAGATACAAAGATACAATGTAAAGCACAGGGAATATAACCAATATTTTATAATAACTTTATTTATTTTTTTTAAGTAATTTATTTTTTATTGGAGGCAAATTATTTTACAATATTATATTGGTTGGTTTTGCCATATATTGACATGAATTCGCCCCAGGTTTACATAAGTTAATCTATCAAATCACAATGTTGTATACCAGAAACTAACATAGCATTGCCAATCTACTATACTTCAGTACAAAAATAGCAAGAGAGAATGGGGAAAAACATTTGAAAATAAAAGGCTGGACAAAAGTAAAGAGTAGGAAATATTGCCACTCAAAAATAAGAGTTAATATATAAATATATGTAATTATACTACTTTATGTTTGAGATAGTTTCTTGTTGCTATTGTTGTACTAACTCAATATTATTTTTTAATGCTGAGTACAATTTTACTTTATTTGTGCTTTATTTTTATTAATATTTTATTTTATGATTATTATTTTTGGCTAAAAGTCACATGAGATCTTAGTTCCCCGACCAGGGATCAAACCTGTTCTCCATAAAGTGGAAGTGAGGAGTCTTATCCACTGGACCAAGTGGATATTAAGTCTCTCAATATTATTTTTTGATAATAATGAGTACATCATTTGAAATTCTTTACATAATTTCTCTCTAAATTTCTCCACAAAATTACTGATTTCTTAAAATGCAAATAACTTCAGAACAAAAACCAAAACTGTTTATTCAGCTGTTTTTATACATACCTATCTGTTTGAACTTTGACTTGCCTCACACTGATGTATAATATTCTATGCAAATAACTAGTGACTAAGTGAATTTTCACAAAACTGAGCAAATCAAGAATTTAACAATAACATGATTTAATAGTAACTGTAACTATTACTGTTACAGGCCTTTGTTTTTTAAAAATTACTGGATAATTAGTACTAGAAAATTATTTACATTGAATATCATTACATCAGATTGTAATTAAAGGATCAAATTTTAAACTGTTGTGTTTTAAACCAAATAATACTTTTAAAAGTACATATTTCAAAATAAAAGATAGCATTCATCTAGAATTCTCTTTGCAGAAGCCTTTATTGAAATATTCTTCTTTCATAGTTTTAAGATTAGTGGGAGTTCCTATTTATTCTTGCCTTTTTTGTTGGTTGCTTCAAATTTATTTTCACTCAGTGCAAAACTATTTCTGATTTTCATTTTAATGTCTTCTTTCACCCAATGTTATGTTGGATTTTAGTTATAATTTTCCATAATTGCATAATAAAAGCTCATATTGGAATTTTCTAGTTAATTGTTATTGGTTTCTAAGTTATTATATTATAGTCTTTTGCAATTTATTGAGACTTAAGAAGTGTGTACCAATTTTAATAAGTTGAAAAAGATGTGTATTCTGAGATTGTTGTAAGCACTATTCTACTGATATTTAGGTCAGTTAGATAAACATTAATTTTGTGGTTAAAACTTGTCTATATTCCTTACTAAATTTTTCAGTTACTGAGAAATTGACATTAAAACCTTTCACTTATAATTGTGATTTTGTTCATTTTTCTTCTTAGTTACTTCTTGAATTTTATTTTTGAGGCTGTATTAATAGCTATATGCAAAGTTATTATGTCCATTTAGAACTGATCCCTTTATCACTATGAGATGCTCTTTTCTGATCTCTAGTGAAAAGAGAAAGAATGGAAAAAGTTGCCTGAAGCACCATTTCTAACTTGTGTGCAGAATTTAGATCTTTAAAATGGTTATAGGACCCGTTTCAACAAGAAAGTATTAACTAGCCTCTCAACAAGCTAAGACAAATATTTGTGGTGAAATATTGTGTTGGGAATTATTGTCAGTATCTTGACATTTATAAACTTATAGTGCAGGATGTTATAGCAAGTTATGCTGAGGCAAGATGGCTAGAAATGCCTTGATTCCTTCTAATGAAATAAACTGGTGTCCAAGAAAGATGGAGTGCCTCAGTGATCCTGGTATCCAATGAGAGATTGTTAAACCATTTGGGATGTACTGCGTGCACCCTTTCTAAGATTATCTCATTTTAAAATTACATTTATTTTAATGCATTGTTTTTTTTTTTTTTTAATATCAAGAAACAAAATTTTTAAGGCAATTGGAGGTTAAAATTCTGCTGTGACACTATTTGATATTTTCTCCCTGAGTAACCTGCTTTGGGAAAAATGTCTGTTGGTACATACATTTACACATATACACATATATTCAGGGAGAATTTTTTTCCAAAAATCTCAAGTAATACTACCTCTTGTTAATATCATCAGTTATTGTTACCACTTAGTTCCTTGAATCAACACAAAATCCCTATGCGCTCTTACTACCTGACTTTTAGGTGAGGGATCAGCATCCAGGGAATGTAAATACACTGCTTAAAAGAAAAAGAGCGATTATTGAAACATAGATTTTTAAACTATGTTTTTTATTATTATTCAAATTTTTTAAATCTGAAATCAATGCTCTTTGTACTATTATGTGCTATTAAGAACTACCTGTTTTATGTCAAATGAAAGTACTCTGACCAAAAAAAGAAACCTCAATAGGAAGAAAATGATACTCTTAGGACACTCTAAAGTTCAACTGCAATAAACATGTAGTTATAACATGCTGGGAAAGAATCTGTCAAGGAGTACAGAGGCCATCCAGATGCAAAATCAATTAGAAAAGGCGAGAGATCAAAGGGCAATATTGTGGACATTGTTTTATGAATACTATAGATACAGGGTCTGTTTGTCATCATCTTTGATCATTTCTAAAATAGACTACATGCTTATAGGTTGCATGCAAGTATTAAAATGCTTTTTAAAGTATAGCAGTGTCTGTGAATAAGGAATGTGATGTATATTGATGTACTCTTAAGAAAGCATGATCCATGAAAATCTGACCTTTCAATAGGTTTAATGAGAATTGATGCTTATTTTATAAAAAGACTATTACTTAAGAAAATGATTCTGTGGGATTCTTTTAAAATCCAAGCTCTTCCAATGCTTCTAGAAACAATTTCATTTACGGTAGTTGGATTTGCACAAGATTTCTCAGGAGTTTATGCATTGCAAGAAATGCCATAAGTCATGTGTACTTGAATAAATGTAATATTTAGAGAGGATTAAAGAGCAAATAATTTGGAATAATACAATCATATGCACAACCCAGTGCAACCAGATCATTCCTTTCAATGATGCACAGTGCAGAATAAGGGAAGATATATTATCACAAGCAAGATTTATAAACCAAATTACAAATTCAGCAGTCTGAAATTCTAGTTTTTGCTTATTCTGAATGAAAATCCATGTCAGAGTTGGTTTATAAAGTAAAGGTGCCCACCACTGCTAAGAAACATATATATCAAAAGCATCAGCTTAGAGATATGACCAGATTTGAATGAGTTAAGGCTGTATTTTCGGATCAGAATCTTATTTGATTGAGTAGTTTGAATCCATCAGGACATCAAGGAAAAGGATGGGATTTCCGCAATCCCTCAGACCCAAGAATGTGATGATTCATACTTTATTATGAGCTGTGGCACAACCAAATGCATGTATTAACATATTTTTAAGCACTCACAGATGGCTTAAATTTACAAAGTACACAGTGAGTAAATCATTTAATTGCATTTGTATTCACAATAGCAACTATAAAAAGGCAGGTAATAATATTGTAATAGTAACAGTAACAGTAATAACCTAGAGAAATACTTTTCCATTTAAGGAAATTAAATGTGTTTTGAGAAAATTTCTCATCATGGACTATGACTTTATATCTAGTTGTTCTTGAATACAGGCAATTATATAATAGATTCTTTTTTTAATTGAAGTATGCTTCATTTACATCTGGTCCCATCTCTTCATGGCAAATAGATGGGGAAACATTGGAAACAGTGACAGACTTTATTTGGGTGGCTCCAAAAATCACTGCAGATGGTGACTGCAGTCATGAAATTAAAAGACTCTTACTTCTTGGAAGAAAAGCTATGACCAACCTAGACAGCATATTAAAAAGCAGAGACATTACTTTGCTAACAAAGGTCCTTCTAGTCAAAGCTATGGTTGAGAGTTGGACTATAAAGAAAGCTGGGAGCTAAAGAATTGATGCTTTAGAACTGTGGTGTTGGAGAATATTCTTGAGAGTCCCTTGGACTGCAAGGAGATCCAACTGGTCAATCCTAAAGGAAATCAGTCCTAAATATGCCTTGGAAGGACTGATGCTGAAACTGAAACTCCAATGTCTTGGCCACCTGATGTGAAGAACTGACTTATTGGAAAATATCCTGATGCTGGGAAAGATTGAAGGTGGGAGGAGAAGCAGACGACAGAGGATGAGATGATTGGATGGCATCACCGACTCAATGGACATGAGTTTGAGCAAGCTCTGGGAGTTGGTGAAGGACAGGGAAGCCTGGTGTGCTGCAGTCCATGGGGTCGTAAAGAGTCAGACACGACTGAGCAACTAAACTTTTACAAGGTTGTGTTAGTTTCAGGTGCATAGCAAGTGATTCAGATCCGTATTATTTATATGTAAAAAATACTGTTTTTGTTGCTGTTTAGTCACTGAGTCGTGTCTGACTCTTTGTGACCCCATGGACTGCAGCCCACTATGGTTGCATTTCCCTGGAGTACTGTTATGGTTAAGGATAGTGATCAAATACAAAAACAATGTTGATAATTAGTATAGTATTTAATCCATTTATTAAACACTTTTTGCCTTTGTGCAAGTCATGTTCTAGAGGGAAAGAGAATGTTGAATAAGTGCCATGTAAGGAAAAAGTCAAGATACAAAAGAGATGGTAAAGGGAGAAATTCATTGATTCTGGGTAGGTTCAGAAAACACTCTAGAAAGAAATGCTTTCCAGAAATGACCATATAAGTTATGGTCCAAACTGGGACATATTTGAGGGTAAAAAGTGGCAATAAACATACTTAAATAATTTATATCACCAATACAACAGATCTTTGAAACACATTTTTCTAAAAATAATAGTAAATAAGTCTTTTTAGTTAAAAGAGATAAAAAGAGGCATGGCAAGTTTGGTAGCCAGCTTTCAAGATGACCATCAATTAGCGTCACCTCCTGGTATCCGCACCCTTGGATCGTCCCAACTCACACTGAATCAGGGTTGGTCTGTGTGATTACAGAATATGGCAGAAGTGAGAGTGTGAAATTTTAAGACCTTATCACAAAAAGCATTGTCACTTCTTCCCAGCTCTCTTGAATATTCACTTTGGAGGAAACCAGTTCAGTTCAGTCCAGTCACTCAGTCGTGTCTGACTCTTTGCGACCCCATGAATCACAGCACGCCAGGCCTCCCTGTCCATCACCGACTCCCGGAGTTCACTCACACTCATATGCATCGAGTGGGTGATGCCATCAGCCATTTCATCCTCTGTCGTCCCCTTCTCCTCCTGCCCCCAATCCCTCCCAGCATCAGGGTCTTTTCCAGTGAGTCAACTCGTCGCATGAGGTGGCCAAAGTATTGCAGTTTCAGCTTTAGCATCAGTCCCTCCAATGAACACCCAGGCTAGTCTCCTTTATGATGGACTGGTTGGATGCCAGTAGCCACACAAATAACCTCAGGAGAGGCATGTGTGGGGAGGAAATGAGGCCTTCTGCCAACTACCAGCACTAACCTGACAATCTAGTGAGTGGATCCTCCAGTAAGTATATCTTCCAGTCCCAGTTAAGCCATTAGATGCAAGCTGCTCCATCAACCGTCAACACCTTGACTAGAACCTCAAGAAAGATTTTATCCCAGCTACTTCCAATTAAAAAAAAAACTGTAAGAACAAGAAAAAAAATTCTGTCCTACAGAAAGTGTATATTATAAATGTTCATTCTTTTAAGCCATCCAGTTTTGGGGTAACTTGTTATGCAGATATAAATCATTAATACAACAATATAAATCATTAAAACAACAAATAATGCAATATAATGATGATGCTACCCTGGATCCTCAATTCTGCCCTTGAAGGAAAAAAAAAATGATATAAATTGACTTGGATTAATTGACAAAATTTTACGTGAATGTTAGAGTAGATAAAATACAATATGAGTCTTACATCTATTGATAGTGATAACTGTGATTTTAACAAAAGATATTCTTACTCTTAGGAAATGCATCCTGAAGTATTTAGGAATAAATAGCAAATACATACCTTATCTGCAACTTACTCTCAAAGGTGATCGAGAAAGAAAAAAGAGAGAGTATAAATGACTAAAGTAAATTTTAAAAAAATAGTAAATAAGTAAATGTGGTTAAAGGATATATGGCTACTCTTATGATCCAGCAATCCCACTCCTTGGCAGATATATTCAGATAAAATGATAATTCAAAAAGGTACACACATCCCTATGTTCTTAACTGCACTACTCACAATAGCCAAGAGATGGAAACAACCTAAGTTCCACTGACAGATGAATGAATTCAGAAGATGTGTGCATATATATATACATACGTAGAGATCATCATACTAAGTGAAGTTAAAGACAAAGATCATATGATATTACTTATATGTGGAATAAATATATGACACAAGTGAACTTATTTGTGAAACAGAAACAGACTCACAGACATAGACAACAGACTTGTGGTTACCAAGGGGGAGGGTGGGTGGCTGGGTGAGGGAGGGATGAATTGGGAGTTTGAGATTAGCATATGCAAACTGTTATATATAGGATGGATAAGCAACAGGGTCCTACTATATGGCACACAGAATTATATTCACTATTCTGTGATAAATCATAAAGGAAAAGAATATGAAAAAGAATGGATATGTGTATGTATGTTTATATATATATGTATATAATATATATATATGTATAAAACCAGATCAATTTGCTGTACAGTAGAAATTAATATGAGCTTCCCTGGTGGCTCAGATGGCAAAACGTCTGCCTGCAATGTGGGAGACCTGGGTTCAATCCCTGATCTCATGGAGAAGGAAACAGCAACCCACTCCAGTACTCTTGCCTGGAGAATCCCATGGACGGAGGAGCCTAGTAGGCTACAGGCTACATGGGGTCGCAAAGAATTGGACACAAACTATAAATCATGTATACTTCAATGAAATACATTTTTTCCAAAAAGAATATAGGGTTATCTTACATATAATTTTTGTTTGACATTGTTTTATGCTTGACATTATTTCTTGATAAGAAGTTAAAACATGTTTTTAAGAAAGAATTAAAGTAACAAATAGCCTTATACATTAAAGCAAAGTTTTAAATCTTTTAATTAATCATATGAACATTAAAAATGATGTAAATGATTAAACATTCAGTGTGTATTCACACATTTGAATCAGTTTCTTAACTGTATCTATAACTAATATCGTATCTATATCTGTCCGAAGAACATATTTTCATTATTCTTAACTTTTTACAAAATTTTATTTTTCTTGAAAATTGACTTTATTTCTGATAAATTTGAAGTTGTTGACACCTTGAACTGAACTTTATAGAGCATAATAATATTTTTAATTGAGAAAATACTCTCTTGGTTTTTGATAAAGTACCTGATAAACTCAGAGCTAATTCTACCAAATAAAGGATTTATTTCATTCCAACTTGTTTTGTTTTAAATTGTATAAATATGTCAACTCTGATACTTTTATAGGTACTATTTTTTTGCCTCCTTTTGAATGCCTTTTTAAATATTTTTCATGAGACCAAACTGATCAACCAGATTTGGTTGTCAATCTTGATATTTTTCCAAATTTAGATATTCAAAATCATGGACCTTCTCCATTCTATTGTATCCTGAGTTGGAATATAAACTTATACAACTAAAAATAGCTCAATCAAAGCTTTATTCAGATATTTCAAAGCTAGATTATTCAATCTTAAAATGATATTTTGCAAAGAGATGTAATGGAAGTGTACAGGGTATTGGAATAGTCTGTATCTTGATCAGGCTGGTAATTACATGGGTATAAACAGATACATATATATATATATGTTTATATATAATCAAGCTTTGAAACAATCATCAAACGATAAAAATATATTGAACTGTACCCTTATGATCAATGTGCACTCTTTATTGTATGTAAATTATACCTGAAAAAAAATAGTTGTCTTATACATTATCTAAACATTCATTATTTAATCTGTTCAGTTCCTATCTCACTTTTATTGGGATAAATGTCAATATCTTCCTGGTCATAATAATTGCAGGTGTTAAAAGCTTGGGAAGTAAAATTTTTATAGCCCTTTGGTTAAACACTTAATTAAAGATATTCAAGTGATTTTCAACAAATGCAACCAAAATTTAGAGGGCTGTTTTAATTTACAAAAGGTTTAGTATCATTGTAGGGCACTTAGGTTGACTTCAAAGTAATTCAGAAGTTAAAACAATTCTAAAACCCAAGCAGTGAGAAACAGCAAAGCGAGAAAGCATATACAGCTCTGCTGAAGCTTTTTCTAATTAATTCAACATCTGCCTCATGGCAACAGTTTTATACTTCAGTTAGCTTATTTGTGCATATATATAGCAAAATTGTAAAATGTGACATCTACAGGTTCTGTTTTGATTAGTAGATATTGCTATTTGTTCGGATGTTATTATTACTTATATGTACACCAGCACAGATAGAGGAAAGTTTCTGCACCATAAGTTCCTTAATTTAGTAAGAATATTGTTTTTAACAAAATGCTCTGCTCTACCACACATGTATTGTGTTCATATTATTGCCACAACAAATAATTTTTTGTTCAATTTTAAACTTAATCAAGTTTACAACAGCATTCACACTAATATCAGATGTTTCACTATCAGCTGAATGAACTTCCAAAAGCTTTTCTTTGACTTCATGAATTGCATGAAAAAAATATATTATTGAAATTCACTTATCTTCTACCTGAAACATTTAATGACCCTGATGTTATCCTGGCATAATTTAAGTCTGAGATACTCTTTTGATCATAAAGCCAGACATTAACTACCATCACTTCAGGTTTCAAATGTGTTCAATGAAACTTGGAATCAAAGGACACATCATTAATTTAGAATAACAGGCAATTTAATTTAGATGAAAAGACGTGTTTTGTTGTTTGATATGTAAACACACCTTCTGAAGCTGCTTCTATACTATACATCACAGTGAATAGTAAATATCAACAAACAATGTTTGCAAGTTACACATTCATCATCAATTATCTTGAGAAATGGAAATTCGGTATTTAGTTTTTCATTAAACATGAAGTCTCATTTTTGAGCTTATTGCTGCCAGAAGAATTTATTGCAAAATTTTAAAAAACCATTACAAGGTAATACAAAATAGTAACTATTACTGTATTATTTACAACCAATAAAAGGCAAAACAATTCCAGCAAATGCTTTCAGGTCTCTCTGCATAAGCACTATGGTGTACTGTTCAGCTTCTATTTCTTGCATGTATAACTTAACTTGGGGTGCCAAAATGAAATACCATAGATAGGATATCTGAAACAATAGAAACTTATTTCCTCACAGTACTGAAAGTTGAAAGTCCAGAATCAGGGTGCCAGCATGGCCACACTCTGTAGAGATTTATTCTAGCTTACAGACCCTGTCTAGAGATATGGACACATGAGGCAATTTAATTTAGATGAAAAGATGTGTTTCATCCAATGTTGAATTTTGAAAGGATGTGAATCAGAAGGAGGGCCTGATGGATCCCAAGAAAGTCTGAAACCTATAAAGGCAAATCTCTTTAGATTTTAAAGCTAAAAAATAATCCTCTTTGATTTGACACTCTATTATCCAGGCCCCGTTGGGTAGCAGTATCACTCACATAGCTCTGAGGGATGGCTCTGTCTCCTCAGCTCCCCCCTTTGAGACCAAGAAGGAAATAGATTTACCCCTCAGGTGTATGGTGGTGTGGCAGCCCTGAAAATTGCTGATTTGCCTTCAGAGCCATTTTTCCCTTTCCTTGAAAAATAGTGCATCAGTCAGTTCAGTTCAGTTGCTCAGTTGTGTCCGATTCTTTGCGACCCCATGAATAGCAACATGCCAGGCCTCCCTGTCCATCACCAACTCCCAGAGTTCACTCAAACTCATGTGCATCTAGTCGGTGATGCCATCCAGCCATCTCATCCTCTGTCATCCCCTTCTCCTCCTGCACCCAATCCCTCCCAGCATCAGGGTCTTTTCCAATGAGTCAACTCTTCGCATGAGGTGGCCAAAGTATTGGAGTTTCAGCCTCAGCATCAGTCCTTCTGATGAACACCCAGGACTGGTCCCCTTTAGGATGGACTGGTAGTTGCATCCAAATAGTGCTATGGCCCAGTTTTGTAAAATCCAGGAAGTTCAACAGCCCTCCTTCATTCCATCCCACTTCCTTTGTCTTCTTGAGTTCAAACCAGCAATGTATTTGCTGGTGTAAACCAGTCTCTATTCCTGGTTTCTGCTGAGATGACTGGTTAAATCCATGAGCCACAACCATAGTCTCTTTAGCAAGTGATTGTTTGGCCACATCCTTAATGTTCTCTTAAGAGCAAGCTTTCTCATTTTTTTGTATAGATATGCATAGGTTGAGAAATTGCTAAATCTTCAAGTTCTGGTTCCTTCTTGCTTCACATTGTCTTCTTCATCTCCCTTTTTTTTCACTTCATTATAAGTAGTTAGGAGGAATAAGTTTCCCCTTCAATACTTTGCTTAGAAATCTCCTCAGTTAAATGTCTAATTTTATAGCTCACAGGTCTGTCATCCACAAGGCACTGGAACACAGATAATTCAAGTTCTTTGTGACTTGAGACAAAGATGGTCTTTACTCCAGTTTTCAACAATGTTCATTTCTTTCTGAGATCTCACCACAATCACCTTTAACAGTCATGTTACTGTATCTCAAAATTCTTCCAGTTTATATCCCTTATCCAGTTCCAAAGCTTCTTCCACATGTCTAGGTGTTTGTCACAGAGACACTCCATTTCTTGATACCAAAATTTGTATTAGCTTTCTCCAGAGAAACAGAACCAACAGGATAGATGAGTGGATGGATGAGTAAATAGATAGACTGATTGACTGATCTAAAGAGGTATTATATGGAATGCTTCACATGATTGTGGAGGCTGAGGAGTCCCAAGGTGTGCAGGAAAGCTGGAAACCCTGAAAAGCCAATGGTGTAGCTCTAGTCCAAGTCCAAAGGCCTAAGGGCCAAGAGAACCAATGGTGTAAATTCTAGTCCAAAAGACAACAGGCTTAAAACTCAAGAAGAATCCATGTCTCAGCTTGAGTCCAAAGGAGGGAAAAGACTGTCCTAGCTCAGCAGCTAGGCAGAAGGAATTTTCTCTCAGTCAACCACGGTCTTCAGTTAACCTATTTAACTCATTGGATGAGGACCACCCAAATTGGGTGTTGCAATTATCAATCTCATCCAGAAATACTCTGGCAGACATAGCCAGAATAAAGTTTGGCTGAATACCTGCATACCACATAGTCCTGTCAAACTGACAGGCAAAATTAACTGTCATACTGCCTATGTTTTACATAAACCCAGCCTAAAATTTCCCATGACTCCAAAATTTGGTGGCTTAGAAACTTCATCTAGTAGCCTTAATATGAGTCTAGGCTCAGCTGTCAAATACCCCACAAACCTGGCATTTGAAAGCTGATACTTTTAATTGTCATGTCCTTATATGAAATTGTTTTCTCACCACAAGGATTTTACATATGGTGTTCTTTATATGGTGCTCTTTCTTTCTTAAAATACTTATCTCCTGCACTTTATTTTTATTATTTGTAATCATGTGTACTAAATAGCAAGTGCAGATAACCAATCAAAGGTGAAAAAAGAGACCACCACATCATAAAGTATCTGGTGTGTTATGCTGAGGATTTTGGAATTCTAAAAGACTTTGGGACATAACCAAAAGACTTTAAGAAAAGAAGTGATATCATCAGATTGAAAATTTTTAGTTCAATTGAGTAATAACATGAAGAATGGATTGAAGAGGGATAAAAGTTGATGTGGATGGACCATAAGGAAGCACAGAAGCCCAAGTTGCCTGGGTAGGTTAGTTTTAGTGATGTGACAGAGGTAGCAAAGAAGAGAAATGGAGAGATATTTAGGAGGTCGACTTAATGGAACTTGTTGAGTCTTCAGGAGAGAAATACGGGCTGTATATATAATTTTGGATGGCAAAAGAGGCATCAGCTAAGGAGACTGATAAGGAGCAGACAGTGTGGTAAGAGAAGACTGAAAGAGTGTAGTTTCTGGGAGGCAAAAATGTGAGGAGTTCAAAGAGGAGGGAAAGCTCAAACGGGGGGAAAGCTGCTAGAAGTGAAGCTCGCAGGGAGCAAAGTGACTAATCATTAGTTGTAACAGGTGAATTTTTCATAGTGTGATGAGGGCAGAAGTCATGTTGGAGTAAATTAAAGATGGAAACAGAGATTAAAAAGTAACAAATGCAGAGAAATATTTATTTATTAATTTGGTTGTACCAGATCTTAGTTGTAGCATGTGGAATCCTTAGTTGTGGCATGTGGGATCTAGGTTCCTGCCCAGGGGTGAAACTTGTGCCCCCTGTGTTGGGAGCACAGTCTTAGCCACTGGACCATCAAGGAAGTCCCAAAAATATTCTTAAGTTTGACTGTTAAGAGAGTCAGTAACTGGAATAAAAGGTGGGGATGTGAATATTATTTTGAGTTGAAATTTACTCATATAATGGAGTCTGATATATTCCCACCACTCTCCCAATTATATCTGGTGATAATAATTTAGAAAAGACAACACAAATTGCCAACAGCAAATCTTCCAAAGTTTTTTTTTTTATATGACACCATTTATGGGCATATTTCAGAGGGTTTTAAGATGAAAGAGAAACACTGAGCTGATTTCTTATACTGGAAAGAAAGATTGTCACCCAATACAATGTAAATGTAACTTTAAAAAATAATAGTAAATACACCCTGGCTTAGACATGCTTTTTGAGCTATGGGATTTGGGTGAGAAGTCTGGATTTCCCTCATCTCATTAAAGAGATAAGTAGCTCAAATCCCAAATCTGCTCATCTTCAGAGAGGTGGACCTGGTGCAAGTTCTCAGCGTATTACTGCTTTCATCCAGAACTCTTGAACATTGGGCAGTGGCTCTCTTAAAAAAATATTAATTATTATTTTTTTTTTTTTCCTGCTGTGCTGGGTCTTCATTGCTGCATGGGCTTTCCCTAGTTGTGGCAAGAGGGGTTACTTTCTAGTCTCAGTGCACTGGGCTCTCATCACAGTGGCTTCTCTTGTTTTGGAGCATGGGCACTCTAGCACAGGTCAAATAGTTGGGATGCACAGGCTTAGTTGCTCCAGGACATGTGGGATCTTTCTAGATCGGGGATGGAACCTGTGTCTCCTGGACTGGCAGGCATTTTATTTATTTATTTATTTAACCAATGAGCCACCAAGGACTTTCTGGAGAGTAACTCATTGGATGTTTTAAGTGCCCACTGGCAAGTTGTGCTTCCATTAGGCTTGAACACCAAGGATATTAATATGTTAATAAAATTGGAGAAATATGTTGCTGGAATCACAATATTGAGAGCTTTAATTGAGGAAAATACATTTTAAAATGCTATTCTCAAGGTACTGTAAAAGTGATGCAGCTCTTAATGTGATTTTTACAATAGTGTAAGAGGACAACTAGCTAAAACTATCACAAAGTGATCCTTGAAAAAAAAACTTAGTTTAGTACATGGTCAATGCAACCAATAAAATCTCAGGGATATATCTTAAAAGTGAGACTCAGAAAAATCTCATCTCTCAATTGGCCATCCTGAAGAGCCATGATCCCTGGTTTTTGGCAGAAGAAGGGGAGACAGGGTAATTTTTTCAAATAACTTTTGTTAGCATAACTTTCACAGAGAAAGTGCCCAGATGATAAGCTCATGGAATATTACAAAGTGAGTATACCCATGAGACCAGCTCCCAAGTCGATAAATAGGCCAGCACCCCACACATAAGAGGCTGCCTCAGACCCCTGTCCTCCACAAGGTCTACTCTCCTTCCAGTTGGTATCTCTTAGCCTTTCTTCTAAACCTCTAGACTAGCTTTGCCTAATTTTCACTATATGTATAGTTGGAATTTTTACAGAACATATTCATTTCTGCTTGACTTTTTTGCTCTAAATTATATTGTCAACTCTAGATGCAGTTCATTCACGGATGCACAGTATTCGATTGAACAAATCTACCACAATTTATTTATTCTTCCTTTGTTCTACATGAAAGGGTTTCCCAGTATTTGGATCTTAAGAACAATGCTACTATAAATACCCACACACACCCTCATCCCACCATCCTATTACTCCCCACATTTTTGTTTGCTATATGCCTAGGAGAGAAATTATTGGATCACAGTGGAGTCATACGTTCATCATTAGTAGATGATGTCAAACTGTTTTCCAGAGTGGCTGTACCAATATATAATCTTCCGAACTTTAGCAATTTTGTGTGTGTAGTGATACCTCACTGTGGTTTTCTTTTGCATTTTCTTGATGACAATAAGGTTATATAGCTTCAGTGTGCTTATTAGCTATTTGGATATCCATATTTGTTAAGTGCATATTCACTCATGTCCATATTTCTCTCATTTTTGTTTTTGTTATGAATTTGTGGGATTTCTTTATATATTTTGGTTTGAGCCCTTTGTTGGGTATACATATAGGAAATATCACCTCCCACTCTTTGACTTGCTTATTCATGCTATTAATGTGACTGCCAACAGATAAGCATCTTTAATTATAAAGTCCAGGATCATTTTTTCCCCTTTTTCTGGTTAGTGTTATTTGTGATTATAACATATTCCCTGAGGAGTCCTGCTTCCACTTAGCAGCTAGAAGTCTTCAAGATAATATTTCTCCCATCCTAATAAAAAGAGAGCTGAATAATTAACACCATGTATTTTCTTCAACCAGCCAGAGATCTAAGGTTGCAAAACAATCAAATGAACTTAAGTTCAGAGTGTCAAGCCTCTCTGAGTAAAACCAGGAAACTCAGATTTGTTTCAGGTCTGACACAGTACAAGAGGAAGAGATAGAAGCAAATATGAAGAAATCATCTGAAATTTGAACAAATTCTTAAATTTTGAGCCGAGCTTGCACATCATTTTAGGGTTTCTGGGAGCCCAGACAGAAAGGGAGTTTGTACTTTCTGGCTCTTTTCAAAGGGTCTGCGCTGGTGTCTTGCAGGAAGGAGGTTATCAGCTGCTGTTAGGGGACAAGTGTGAAACATCACCCAAGTCCTCAGACAATTTAGTCATAGAATGAAATGCCATAAGCCATTGGTGAGGAGAAACAACCCCCCAGGTATCAAAGACCACCAAGGTAAAGGCTAGAAGTCAAACCATCCCACCTCTGGTAGAGGGATAGGAAGAGCCTAGCAGTATCAACAGTAACCATCCCCTGGGGGAGAGACAAAAAAGTAGAGGGAGACCCCTTCCTTGAAACAATGGGGAGGAGACTACTACTGGCACACACTAAACACAAAATATAAGAAAAATATACAGAACGTCAATTGTATTCCTATATACTAGCAATAAAACTATAGATGCATGCTAAGGCACTTCAGTTGTGTCCAACTCTTTGCAACTTTTGGACTGTAACCTGGGATTCTCTAGGCAAGAATACCTAAAGAATTGGGTTGCCATCCCCTCCTCATGGGAATCTTGCCACCTCAGGGATCCAACCACATCTCTTATGTCGCCTGCATTGGCAGGCAGGTTCTTTACCCCTAGTACCACCTGGGAAGCCCAAGAATGTAGATACTAAAATTAAAAATTCAATCAGTTGAGTACAGTCACTCAGTCATATCTGACTCTTTGTGACCCCATGGATGGCAGCACGCCAGGCTTCCCTGTCCATTATCAACTCCCAGAGTGTTCTCAAATTCATGTCCATCGAGTCGGTGATGCCATCCAACAATCTCATCCTCTGTCTTCCCCTTCTCTTCCTGCCTTCAATCTTTTCCAGTATCAGGGTCTTTTCCAATGAGTCAGCTCTTAACTTTAGATAGGAAAAGTTTTGAAACTCCAGCTTCAGCATCAGTCCTTCCAATGAACATTCAGGACTCATTTCCTTTAGGATTGACTGGTATGATCTCCTTGCAGTCCAAGGGACTTTCAGAACCTTCTCTAATACCACAGTTCAAAAGCATCAATTCTTCCATGTTCAGTTTTCTCTATGATCTCACTCTCACACCCATACATGACTATTGGAAAAACCATAGTTTTGACTAGATGGAACTATGTCAGTAAGTAATGTCTCTGCTTTTTAATATGCTGTCTAGATTTGTCATAGCCTTTCTTCCAAGGAGCAAGTGTCTTTTAGTTTCATGGCTGCAGTCACCATCTGCAGTGATTTTGGAGCGCAAGAAAATAAAGTCTACCATGGTTTCCATTGTTTCTCTCATCTATTTGCCATGAAGTGATGGGACCAGATGCCATGATCTTCACTTTCTGAATGTTGAGCTTTCAACCAACTTTTTCCACTCTCCTCTTTCACTTTCATCAAGAAGCTCTTTAGTTCTTCTTCACTTCCTTCCATAAGGGTAGTGTCATCTGCATATATGAGGTTATTGATATTTCTCCCTGCAAACTTGATTCCAGTTTATGCTTCATCCAGCATTTTCCATGATGTACTCTGCATATAAGTTAAATAAGCAGGTGACAATATACAGCCTTGACTTACTACTTTCTCAATTTGGAACCAGTTTGTTGTTCCATGTCCATGTTGTTCCATGTCCAGTTCTAACTGTTGCATCTTGACCTGCATACATATTTCTCAGGAGGCAAGTAAGGCGGTCTGGTATTCACATCTCTTTAAGAATTTTTCCAATTTGTTATGATCCACACAGTCAAAGGCTGTAGCATAGTCAGTGAAGCAAAAGTAGATATTTTTCTGGAACACTTTCTTTCTCAATGACGCAAAGGATGTTGGCAATTTGATCTCTAGCTCCTCTGCCTTTTCTAAAACCAGCTTGAACATCTGGAATTTCACAGTTCACGTACTGTTGAAGCCTTGCCTGGAGAATTTTGAACATTACTTTGATAGCACACGAGATGAGTGCAATTGTGCAGTACTTTGAACATTCTTTGACATTGCTCTTCTTTGGGATTTGAATGAAAACTAATCTTTTCCAGTCCTGCAGCCACTGCTGAATTTTATCAATTTGCTGGCATATTGAGTGCAGCACT
Source organism: Moschus berezovskii (assembly GCF_049115385.1). Taxonomy (NCBI): domain Eukaryota; kingdom Metazoa; phylum Chordata; class Mammalia; order Artiodactyla; family Moschidae; genus Moschus; species Moschus berezovskii. The sequence continues at coordinate 37,213,572 of NC_142472.1, forward strand.
TTTAAAGCATCATCTTATAGAATTTGAATTAGTTCAGCTGGAATTCCATCATTTCCACTAGCTTTGTTTGTAGAGATGCTTCCTAAGGCCCACTTGTCTTCACAGTCCAGGATGTCTGGTTCTAGGTGAGTGATCACACCACCGTGGTTACCTGGGTCATGAAGATATTTTTGTATCGTTCTTTGTGTTCTTGTCACCGCCTCTTAATATCTTCTGCATCTGTTTGGTCCATATTGTTCCTGTCCTTTATTGTGCCCACCTTTGCATGAAATGTTCCCTTGGTATCTCTCATTTTCTTGGAGAGATTTCTAGTCTTTCCCATTCTATTGCTTTCCTCTATTTCTTTTCATTGTTCCCTGAGGAAGGCTTTCTTATCTCTCCTTGCTGTTCTTTGAAACTCTGCATTCAGGTGGATATATCTTTCCTTTTCTCCTTTGCCTTTTGCTTCTCTTCTTTTCTCAGCTATTTGTAAGCCCTCCTCAGACTACCATTTTGCCTTTTGCATTTCTTCTTCTGGTGGATGGTTTTGATTGCCTCCTGTACAATGTTATGAACCTTCATCCATAGTTCTTCAAGCACTCTGTCTATCAGATCGAATCCCTTGAATCTATTTGTCAGTTCCACTGTATGATTTTAAAAAATTTGATTTAGGTCATACCTGAACGGTCTAGTGGTTTTCCCTGCTGCTGCTACTACTGCTGCTGCTAAGTCACATCAGTCATGTCCGACTCTGTGCGATCCCATAGATGGCAGCCCACCAGGCTCCCCTTCCCTGGGATTCTCCAGATAAGAACACTGGAGTGGGTTGCCATTTCCTTCTCCAATGCATGAAAGTGAAAAGTGAAAGTGAAGTCACTCAGTTGTGTCCGACTCTTCCCAGTCCCATGGACTGCAACCCACCAGGCTCCTAAGTCCATGGGATTTTCCGGGCAAGAGTAATGGAGTGGGTTGCCAGTGCTTTCTCCAGTGGTTTTCCCTACTTTCTTCAATTTAAGTCTGAATTTTGCAATGAGTTCATTATCTGATACAATACCATGTACAGTTATTTTTAAAAATACAATACCATGTGCAAATATTTTTAAAAAATGAAATGCTTGGATGTGACTCTAATAAATCAATGTATGTAGTATTTATTAGCTGAAAACTACAAAATGCTGATGAAATAAATCTAAGACCTAAATAAGTGAATAGATAAGCATGTTCCTGGTTTGGCAGATTCAACATGTTAAAGATGTTTATTCTCCCCAATTTATATACATGTAAAATGCAATTTCTAGCAAAATTCCAACAAGAATGTTTATAAAGATAAGATTATGCTCAAATTTATCTAAGATAGGAAATGAACCAGAATAGCTGAAACACTGAAAAACAAGATTACAATGGGAAGAATCCTCCTACCCATCCACTTACATAATCAACTATCATACACATACAATAGTTAAGATTGTGCAGTTTTCCCAAAGGTACAGATACACAAATAAATGGAATAGAATTGAGAATACAGAAATAGAGCCACACAAATATGCTCAACTGATTTTTGACAGAGATGCAAAAGCTATTAAATTGAGGAAAGATCATCTTTTCAATAAGTAGTGCTTTAGTAATTTGAAAGTCATAGGGAAAAAATAAAGAAAAAAACAAACAAGCAAAAGAAAACCCTCAACCTAAAACTTACACACTTAGATATAAAACATAAAACTACAATATGAAATGAAAAGAGAATAGGAGAATATCTAAGGGACTAACAACTAGACCAAAAGTTATTAGATTTGACATTGAAAGCACTATCTATAAAGTTAAAAACTGACAAATTAGGCATATGAAAATTAAAATGCTTCCTCTGTGAATGATCCTATTACGAGGATGAGAAACAAGCTACAGACTGGGAGAAAATATTTGCAATCCATGTACTCAACAAAGGACTAATTCATAGAATATATTAAAAATTCAATAGCAAAAACAAACAAGCCAATTACAAAATGGGTAAAAGACATAAAAAAATATTTCAGCAAAGAGGATATACAGATGGCAAATAAACCCATGAAAATATGTTCAACAACATTAACCATTAGGGGAGGTAGATTAAAGCCACAATGAGATAATATGATTAGAATAGCTAAAATAATAAAGAGTGATATCACGAAACGTTGGTGAGGATTCAGAGAACCAGGATCATTCCACATTGCTGGTGAGAATATAAAACGGTTCTGCCAATCAAAGAAAAATTTTTTAATTAGACATGCAACTGTCATGTGTTGTGCAGTGCTTAGTCATTCAGTTATGTCTGACTCTTTGTGACCCCATGTACTATAGCCCTCCAGGCTCCTCTGTCCATGGAGATTCTCCAAGGAAGGATACTGGAGTGGGTTGCCATGCCCTTCCCGACCCAGGGATCAAACTCAGGTCTCCCGCATTGCAGGTAGATTCTTTACCATCTGAGCCACAAGGGAAGCCTATCATACAACCAAGCAATTGTTCTTGTGGCTATTTATCCCAGGAACATGAAAACGTATTTACATGACAATGTGTGCACAAATGTTTTGGGCAGCTTTATAGATAATAACTCCAAACTAGAACAATACAGTTGTAGTCCTTTCACATGCTAACAAAGTTATGCTCAAAATCCTTCAAGCTAGGCTTCAGCAATACATGAACCAAGAACTTGCAGATGTATAAGCTGGATTTTAAAAAGGCAAGAAACCAGAGATCAAATGGCCAACATCTGTTGAATCATGGAGAAAGCAAGGGAATTCCAGAGAAAAATCAATGTCTGCTTCATTGAGTGTACACTAAAACCTTTGATTTGGATCCCAACAAACTGTGGAAAATTCTTAAAGAGATAGTTGTACCAGACCACATTATTATCTGTCTCTTGAGAAACCTATATACAAGTCAAGAAGAAACAGTAAGAACTAGTCATGGAACAACTGACTAGTTCCAAATTGGGAAAGGAGTGTGTTGAGGTTGTTTATTATTACCCTATTTATTTAACTTATATGCAGAGTACATCATGTGAAATGCTGGGGGTGGATGTATCACAGTCTGGAATCAAGATTGCTGGAGGAGAAATAACAACCTCAGATGTGCAGATGATACCACGCTAATGGCAGAAAGTGAAGAGGAACTGAAGAGCCTCTTAATGAGGGTGAAAGAGAAGAGTGAAAAAGCTGGTTTAAAACTCAACATTCAAAAAACTAAGATCATGGTCCCATCACTTCATCCCATCCCCACTTCATGGGGAAAATATGGAAACAGTGACAGATTTTATTTTCTTGGGCTCCAGAATCACTGGGGATGGTGACTGCAGCCATGACATTAAAAGACGCTTGCTCCTTGGAAGAAAATCTATGACAAACCTAGAAAGTGTATTAAAAAGCAGAGACATCACTTTTCTAACAAAGGTCCATACAGTCAAAGGTATGATTTTTCCAGCAGTCTTATATGTATGTGAGAATTGGAACATAAAGAGGGCTGAGTGCTAAAGAACTGCTGTTTTGTGGTGTTGGAGAAGACTCTCGAGAGTCCCTTGGACTGCAAGGAGATCAAATCGGTCAATCCTAAAGGAAATCAGTCCTGAATATTCACTAGAAGAAACGATGCTGAAGCTGAAGCTTTGGCCACATGATACAAAGAGCAGACTCATTGGAAAAGACCCTGATGCTGGGAAAGATTGAGGGCAGGAGGAAAAGGTGATGACAGAAGATGAGATTATTAGACAGCATCATCAACTCAAAGGACATGTATTTGAGCAAACTTCAGATAGTGGAGGACAGAGGAGCCTGGCATGCTGCAGTCCAGTGTGTTTCAAAGAGTTGGACACAACTTTGCAACTGTAAAACAACAACAAAAAGAAACAATACAGATGTCCACAGTGGGTGAGTGGCTAAATAAACTGTGACACATCATTCCTTGGAGCACTTCAGTTCAGTTCAGTTCAGTTCAGTCTCTCAGTCGTGTCAGACCCTTTGCGACCCCATGAATCACAGCACAGCCAGGCCTCCCTGTCCATCACCAACTCCCGGAGTTCACTCAAACTCATGTCCATCGAGTCGGTGATGCCATCCAGCCATCTCATTCTCTGTCTTTCCCATCTCCTCCCGCCCCCAATCCCTCCCAGCATCAGAGTCTTTTCCAGTGAGTCAACTCGTCGCATGAGGTGGCCAAAGTATTGGAGTTTCAGCTTTAGCATCAGTCCCTCCAATGAACACCCAGGATTGATCTCCTTTAGAATGGACTGGTTGGATCTCCTTGCAGTCCAAGGGACTCTCAAGAGCCTTCTCCAGCACCACAGTCCAAAAGCATCAATTCTTCGGCGATCAGCTTTCTTCACAGTCCAACTCTCACATCCATACATGACCATGGGAAAAACCATAGCCTTGACTACTTAGCAGTAAAAAGGAATAATCTATTTATTCATGCAACAACCTGACAAATTTTAGGGAATTTTGCTGCATGCAAAAAGCCAGTACCAAAATGCCACATGCCATATTTTGCTTTATACAACATTCCTGAAATGCCAACACTCCCAAAATGGAGAACATTTTAGTGGTTAGTTTATTGGTTACCAGGACTTAAGAAGGGGTTAGAGACAGGAAGGAAGCAGATGTGGCTGTAAAAGGGCAACATGTGGGATCCTTGTGGTAAAAATGGTCTATATTTTCACTTCATTAATGTCAGTATCCTGGTTGTGATACTGTAAGGTGTTACCATTGAAGAAAACTGAGTTGAGTGCCCATGATCTCTCTGTATTATTTTTTACAACTGCATGTGAGTCCACAAATTTTTCTATATTATTTCTTACAACGACATATGTATCCACAGTAATCTCAAAATAAAAGTTTCAATTAAGGAAAAGTATATGGGGAACTAGCAAGACACAGCAGTTTTTGAAAAACATAGCCATTTTTGTTATATTTTTCAACATATGATGAAATGTTATTTTGTTACTAAAAACATTAAAAAAAATAAGACCTGTATAATTTTAGGCTTTTTAAAATGTCTAGAATATAGAAGCTGGTGGTTTCTATTTTGAACTGGCCATTGTAAGTGGTATAGAGCCAGCTTCTGGGTACTGCACATTAAGAGGAATTTACAGGAAATTCAAGATCAAAATATAGGATGAAGATGACACTGAAAACCCTGGCATATATGAAATAATGAGAAAAATAGACAGTGTTTATGCACTAGAGAGGAGGAGTGGACACAAGACAGTACTTTTTAATTATCTGAAGAATTACTTTAAGAAAGGATTAGTAGACTTCCATGGAGGTGCAGTGGTTAAAACTTCTTCCAGTGCAGGGGGTGTGGGTTCAATCCCTGGTCAGGAAGTTAAGATCCCGCATGCCTCTCAGCCAAAACACCAAAACATAAAACAGGAGCAATACTGTAACAAATACAATGAAAACTTTAGAAACAGTCCACATCAAAATATCTTTTTTTAATGAAAAGGTTTAGATTTCTCTATAAAACCCAAGAAATGAAAACAGAACCATCTGGTAGAAAGTACAAGAAGAGAGATTTCAGTTTGGTTACCAGGGGTGAGGGAAATGGGGAGAGGTTGGCCAAAGAGGACAAACTTCTGGTTATAAGATGAATAAGTTCTGGGTATCTACTATACAGCCTGGTGATTATAGTTTAAAATACTGTATTATATACCTGGCAGTTGCTACGAGTAGATCTTAAGGGTACTTACCACTAAAAAGAAACGGCAGCTATGCAGTGTGATGAAGGTGTTAGCTAACACTGTGGTGGTAATGTTTTTGCGATATATAAATATATTAAATCAACACTTTAAATGTATACAGTGTTGTGCATGTGTGCATGCTAAGTCGCTTCAGTTGTGTCCGACCCTTTGCCACCCTATGGGCTGCAGCCCACCAGGCTCCTCTGTCCATGGGATTCTCCAGACAAGAATACTAGAGTGGGTTGCCATGCCCTCCTCCAAGTTTCTTCCCGATCTAGGGATTGAACCCATGTCTCTTATGTCCCCTACATTGGCAGGCAGGTTTTTTACCACCAGTGGCACCTGGGAATACCATACAATGTTATATGTCAGTTTTCTCAGTAAAGATGGCCAGTTGAGGGGAAGGTGTGGCCCTTGTCTGGAGTGAAAGATCTTTCCAACAAAAATGTAGTCAGCCCCCTTTGCAACATTAATGTGTGACTCTGAATAAGTAAACATGGTTTGGTACCTATGGCCAGATGTGGTTGTGTGGAGTTTGAGTTTTGGAAGGATTTCTATTCTCAAATATATTGGCTTTACCTGGGGTAGTGTTATCACCACCAGTCTTTCTTCAGGATATTCACATATGGGCCCATCACCTTGGCCAAGTATCCAGTGGTTCAGCTTGAAGTAATGTCACTCAGAGTCCAGAAGGACAGGGTGACCTTGGTGCAGCTGGAGTAGACAGTTTACAATGCAGCTGTGTTCCTAAAGAAGGTGGATCTGCACCAGATACGGGACACAGAGCTATGACAAAAGATGCTCCTCTGCTCTCTCATCTAACATAGGAAGAATAGCCAAAGTGAGAATTATCCTATTTTATAGGAAAGGACATCCTTCCCAAAGAGATGTTTACACACTCTAGAAGAATCATACTGAAGTGCCAATAAAGACCCCCTTAATTTCTAATCTCCCCATGGGAGAGGGGTTGTGTGCATGGCTTGGGAGAAAGTCCTCATCTCCAAACTTTGTGCTGTTTTCTGTACCAGGTCCTTGAAGAAGCCCTGCTTGTGCCCACAAGCACACAAAGTTCCTTAGAAGAGTACTAGTAACTTCTGTCTCCTGCACTTTTGAATGTACAGATTATTTGTATGCTACTATGAAAGTGAAAGTGAAGTCACTCAGCCATGTCCAACTCTTGGCGATCCCATGGACTGTAGCCTAGTAGAATCCTCTGCCCATGGGATTTCCCAGACAAGAATACTGGGGTTGGTTGCCATTTCCTTCTCCAGGGTATCTTCCCAACCCACGGATCAAACCCAGGTCTTCCACATCCTAGGCAGACACTTTACCATCTGAGCCACCAGGGAATATAGTATACTGAAATTAAATACGTCACAGTGCCTACCAGGCAAACACCATTCCACCTCTCCTTCCTTCTTCTTTACTTTCTGACTTTCCCTTCTGTACATCCTTTCTGTTTCTCCAGAAGTTCTTAGGAAATGATTGAAGATAGATATTGGTATATGTAGTTGTTTTTCAGTTGCTAAGTCCAACTCTTTGAGACCCCATGGACTGTAGCTCACCAGGCTCCTCTGTCCATAGGATTGCCCAGGCAAAAATACTGGAGTGGGTTGCCATTTCTTTCTCCATGGTATCTTCCCTACCCTGGGATTGAACCCATCTCCTTCATTGCAGGTGTATTCGTTATTGCTGAGCCACCAGGGAAGCCTTTATATTGAATAGACAGTGATATTAAAAATCTCTTAGAGCAATGTGATATGACCTCAGACAATTAAAATAGATGTACATGGTGGTGTTACTCGCCCCTGAGGTGTTAACCCTTTAGTTGCTGGATCATGGATCAGTACTATAGAGGGGCTAGGCATAAGGAAATGGCACGTGGGGGCTCAGGGAAGAAGCTATAAGTCAACCAGTATAAATTATTCACCATCTGCATGGCCATCCTGTTGCATATCATCTCTAGACTGAGAGAAAGTGTGCATAAGGAAGGGAAAGAGGACATATGGTGAGGGTAGGAGGTACTAAAAGTCAGGCAAAAATGTTTGAGATATATATGGGTCACCCATGGTGAATCTTTAATCTTGTTTGCAGGTCTTTTCCCAAAAGATCTGCAGGCTTCCAGAGGAGAATCCTCTCCCTGTTCACTTCCCTTCACATCCATTCACCAAATTCATGTGTACTTTTAGAATGCAAACTTATTCGAGTTTTAGCCTGCACAAAATATAATTATGAAGCTTCCTTTGCAAATCTGCTGGAGGAAAAAAAGCATTAAACAAATTCAATTTCAAGTGAATTAAAGCGCATTTCATTTCTCTCTGCATGATATAGCCAAAAGACTGTGAGATGGTAAACCAGGAGTGAATAGAATTGGGTTCAGTTTTTCTTATGGTCCTGCTAACACTTTATATGTTACTAAACTTCTCTAAGTCTTAATTTCCTCCTTTATAAAGTGAGAGAATGAGGCTAAGCTTCTCAATTAACAATAAATGTTTGAAAAACACCAAAAGGAACAAAAGTAAGAATATAAACAATATATTGAATTGCTGGTAAAAGTACAGCAAAGGAAAATATTGTTGAATATAAGATTTCTTAATTTTGTAACTTTTCAGACATTTTATCATAGTTTATATTTACATTTATTAAACATAATAGATATTATGGCTAAAGTCTATTGTTATTCTTCAGGATGGCGGGTTGAATCTAACTCACAGCTAAATGGTTTATTTTATAAACGTTTCATATTCTCATTAAAAACAATATTCAAAGGTAAGGTTAAGAGTTAAAGTCAATAAGCCTTAGGATCAATGAATGTCAAAGCACAATCTATCATTTTACAACCTTTAAACAGAAATGTGCAGTTTGAAAAATCAGTTAAAGTCTTTGCTAACATTGGTTACTGCATGGTACTGCATTGGTACTGCATGGACGTTTTTCTTCTTTATTCTCTTTGAACATTTTCTGCAAGGAGTATGCATTAATTTTGTGATCAGAATAATAAATTTTTATTGAAAATAATTGAAAGGCAGTAAATAGAAGGCAGGAGATTAAGAACAATCTTGCTACCTGATGATCTTTGGTAGATATTAGCTAGTTGTTAGCCCCTAGGTCTTATCCCACTCCAGTACTCTTGCCTGGAAAAACCCATGGATGGAGGAGCTTGATGGGCTGCAGTCCCTGGGGTTGCTAAGAGTCCATTGGAGAAGGAAATGGCAACCCACTCCAGTGTTCTTGCCTGGAGAATCTCAGGGATGGTGTAGCCTGGTGGGCTCCCATCTACGGGGTCGCACAGAGTCGGACACGACTGAAGCAACTTAGCAGCAGCAGCAGGAGCAGCCCCTAGGTCTTAGTTGGATGGCAATACTTTGAATTTACATAATATCACATACAAGGAATTAAAATGATTTGATCTTTATTTTTTTAGCATAGCTACATATACATAACTGAGGGAACATACAATACATTTTGAAGATGGATCCATGGAGAAGATAATATTAAATTTTAAAAAGGAAATTCTATAACTAAGTGACTATTCCACTTGCATTAAACTAATCATAATGGAAGAGTTTTGGAGGTAGGAGTTGTTTATTTGCTTGGGTTATTGTTTATGTATAAAGAGCTGGCATTGTTTCTGTTGTCTTCAATGTCTTCGATGATCCCTTTGAGGGAGACTACTTAGCCCAATTTGATGAAGCCTCTATCCTTCTCTTACTTACAGAAACTCTAAGGGCACATAGTAGGACATATATCCAGATCATAACTTGCTGACTAGAGTAAATGCTGCAAGAGGGAGTCCCCTGGCAAAATTTTTGTGAGTGGCTCCAATAGAGCTGCAGTTAACCCATGTTGCTATTAGAGGTGCAGTGAGGCAAAGGGCAACTTTAATTCTTATGCATTTGTGGATTTTCTAATGAACTCTAATGTGATACGATTAGTGGTAAAGAATCTGCCTGCCAATCCAGGAGATGTAAGATATACAGGTTCAATCCCAGGGTCAGGAAGATCCCGTGGAGAAGGGAATGGCTACCTACTCCAGTATTCTTGCCAGGGGAATTCCATGAACAGAGGAAACTGGCAGGCTACAGTCCATGGGGTCACAAAGAGGTGGACACGACTGAGTGACTGAGCACACACATTTAAATCAGAAAACAGGCTTCGATACATTAACTTAATCACACTCAGTGTCTAGCTAGTATAAGTATCTCACATTTAGACGCCGTTTCTCTTTACTCCCTGGTAAACTCCCTGGTTGTACTTCCCTGCTGCTGCTGCTGCTGCTGCTGCTAAGTCACTTCAGTCGTGTCCGACTCTGTGTGACCCCATAGACGGAAGCCCACCAGGCTCCCCCATCCCTGGGATTCTCCAGGCAAGAACACTGGAGTGGGTTGCCATTTCCTTCTCCAACTAGCTCAGCTTAAAAAGAATCCACCTGCAATGCAGGAGACCTGGTTTCGATCCCTGGGTTGGGAAGATCCCCTGGAGAAGGGAACAACTACCCACTTCAGTATTCTGGCCTGGAGAATTCCATGAACAGAGGAGCCTAGCAAGCTACAGACCATGGGGTCACAAAGAGTTGGACACAACTGAGCAAATTTCATTCTCTTTACTCCCACCTGGGTACAGACCTCTAAAGCAAACATGGCCTTATAAAGGTGATTAGGCCACCACTGAGATGAACACTTTCTTTAGATGTCTTGGTTTGTAAAGATTTCTTTTGGATTACAGGTGAACAATGATAACACTCACATATCACTACTTTGACATAAAGGAAATTAAAGTGCCGTCCTAATGAGGTGAACCTAAGAAATATGCTTCCAGGAAACAAACCAAATGAGGGTCCTTTAATAGCACCTAAAAGCCCCAAATGTCAGAAAATAGCAAAATTTATTATTGTTTTACTCTCAGAAAAGAAAGAGAACAGGGACTAAAGAAAATAAGAATTAATTTTAAATGGTTAATTTTAATTTAGTGCATGGAATAGAATTCTTAACAGTATAACTAGAAGGATTTCTTTTCTATGGCTTATATTGATATTTTGATCAGTTTTTTATCCAGTATTCTCAACAATACAAACAGAAAACCAACGAGCATCTCTTCTACCCTCTCTGTTTTTTTCATTGTTTACATTTCTCCACATTGTATTGTTACTCAAATGATCTTATCCAGAGTTTCAGGGTGAACCAGGGTGTGGATGCTCAGGCAGGAGCCAGGGAGTTTGGAAGTAGCATACTGTGGAAACAGGAAGAATTCATCAACAGCTGGTAGCAGGACCCTGCCTTGGGGCTGAATTTCAACTTTGGTGTGAGGGAGATCTAAAGAGATGAAAAAAATCAATATAGGGTCTTAGTTTTAAGAAGCTATGATTCTTACTACTAAATAAGAAATAAAGCTCAATATCATAAGAGAAGAACTCAGTGATGGAATCTGGCATACAAGGCTGAAAGCTACATATGTAGGATGGCTCACTTTTTCCCTAATGTCCTTAGACAGTATCTCTGGTGGCAGAGAGAAATGTATTTATGCTTCTTATAATTAATAATTAAGATCCATAAAAATCTACCAGTCCTCAGATCCTGCCTTATCTTTTAACACAGATTATTTAATTCCTTTAAAAATCTGCCTGAATTGATACACAAAAATTTTTAAAAAGATTAAAAACACACAGTCCAACTGTTGTATTAATTTTGCATTTATGACATTCTATATCGAGTTGGTTTCTAAAGAAATTAGATCCAGCATTCTGACAAATTCTCAGCCTTTTGAAATTTATTACAAATACAGATTATATGTCAAGATTAAGCATGTCATTACATCCTTCTTGAGTATTTGCAAATCATGAAGCTCATCATCAACTGAGAGAAAATGGAGACTGGCAAATAGGCATAAACTGATCCAAGGAGGTTATACCATTCTTTTCAAAATTCAGAACCATTTTATGTATTCCATGCCTTCATTGTCAATTTTTAATCATCCTGTTTTATTTAGTTGGTAATAAAGTTTCCAAGAAAAAGATGCTTTTGAGATCACAGCTCTCTCAATGGATCTGCATTGTCATCTTCCCATTTTCTTAACACTAGCACCATTTTGTCCCTTCCTCCAGCTACAATGAGAACTTTGTAATATCCTTTAGTTTCTTACTACCCTCACTCAATTACCAGACTTCCCTGCAGCTCAGATGATAAGGAATCTGCCTGCAATGCAGGAGACCCAAGTTAGATCCCCGGGTCAGGAAGATCCTCTGGAGAAGGGAATGGCAATCCACTCCAGTATTCTTGCCTGGAGAATTCCATGGACAGAGGAGCCTGACAGGCTACAGTCCATGGGTTCGCAAAGAGTCAGACATGACTGAGCAACTCACACTACTACTACTCACTTAATTATGAGAAAACTACACATAGACATGCACCTAGGCACAGATACGCACCGTCACTAACAACTGCAGGTGTCTTCTCCTTGACCACAAAGATCTTTGCTTTGAGATTAACTCTATTTATACATTCTTCTGCAGTGAATGAGCTAGAACCATACATCCCTATTTTTGTTTTACAAAATAAACATAGAATGTATATTTTACTTTTGATTAGATATGTATATACTGACCTGTTGAAACAAATCTTATCAAACTTGAAAATGTCTATAGAAAAATATCTTAATGAATTATAAGCAATAATCTAATCATTCTGTAAATGAAACTGTCTATACACCTTTTTCTAATTTATCACACAAAATTGCAGTTTTAGAATCACTATTTTGAACTGATATTAAGTTAACACAATTCAAAAAGCCCCATTATGCACTTGGAATATGATTATCCATTCCGTTCCGTCGCTCAGTCGTGTCCGACTCTATGTGACCCCGTGGACTGTAGCTTACCAGGCTTCTCCGTCCTTGGGATTCTCCAGGCAAGAATATTGGAGTGGGTTACCATTTCCTTCTCCAGGGGATCTTAATTGATAGACCTTATTTATAGGGTTTTCCTGCACTTGTGATGATTTAACTGGTATATGTGTTACATAGTAACCTGAGTTTCATTTTGATATTTATTGCTGAAGAAAGCTCTTATTGCTTTTCTGTATTATTACTTGTACTAAGAGTTAAACATGACTGTGAGTCTGATCACTATTGCCGAATTGATTTTTTCAAATTATTTATTCCACGTATAAGTGATACATAATCATCTCCCCAATGAGATATTTTGCCATTCTCGTCATGTGAAATAACTAGAAATCCCCATCTTATGGATCAGTAAACAGTTGGTGTTGTTTAGTCACTCAGTCATGCTCAACTCTTTTGCAACCCCAAGTAGCCCACCAGGCTCCTCTGTCCATGGGATTTCCCAGGGAAGAATACTGGAGTGGGCTGTCATTTCCTTCTCCAGGGAATCTTCCCAACCCAAGAATCAAACCTATGTCTCCTGCATTGCAGCCAGATTCTTCACCACTGAGCCACCAGCGAACCCCCAGCAAGCAGGGATTTAAGTTAGTAATGTTGATGCCAAAATGAGCTCTCTCTATTCTGAGGTATTACCAGTATCTCTTAAGCTATTGAAATACTTTAAATTTTGAACTGGCAACCTAACTACACATGAGAAGTTCTTTCAGCCTATAAGTTAATCATGAAAGTCTGTAAGTTCCATGTGACTAGAGACTTCATCTATTTTCTTCAACTGTTCCAGGTGAGAGGCATATTGTCTCACCAGGAACAGTTATTGATACAGAATGAGCCGTTGATAAATATCTATTCAACAGATAGTAAACCAGAATGCTAAACTATTAGCATTATTTTTGAGTCTTTATTTTTATGAGAATAATGAAAGGTTGGCCAACAGATTCCAATGAATAGCAAGGAGAGATCAGAAAGCCTTCCTCAGTGATCAGTGCAAAGAAATAGAGGAAAACAATAGAATGCAAAAGACTAGACATCTCTTCAAGAAAATTACAGATACCAAGGGAACATTTCATGTAAAGATGGGCACAATAAAGGGCAGAAATGGTATGGACCTAAAGAAGCAGAAGATTTTAAAAGGAGGTGGCAAGAATACACAGAAGAGCTATACAAACAAGATCTTCATGACCCAGATAACCACAATAGTGTCATCACTCACCTAAAGCCAGACATCCTGGATATGAAATCAAGTGGGCCTTAGAAAGCATCACTACGAACTAAGCTAGTGGAGGTGATGAAATCCCAGCTGAGCTATTTCAAATCCTGAAAGGTGATGCTGCCAAAGTGCTGCACTCAATATGACAGCAAATTTGGAAAACTCAGCAGTGACCACAGGACTGGAAAAGATCAGTTTTCATTCCAATCCCAAAGAAAGGCAATGCCAAAGAATGCTCAAACTACCACACAGTTCCACTCATCTCACATGCTAGAAAAGAAACGCTTAAAATTCTCCAAGCCAGGCTTCAACAGTACATGAATCGTGAACTTCCAGTTGTTCAAGCTGGATTTAGAAAAGGCAGAGGAACCAGAGATCAAATTGCCACCCTCTGTTGGATCATTGAAAAAGCAAGAGAGTTCCAGAAAACATCTACTTAGACTTCATTGACTACTCCAAAGCCTTTGACTGTGTGGATCACAACAAACTGTGGAAAATTCTTAAAGAGCTAGGAATACCAGACCACCTTACCAGCCTCCTGAGAAATCTGTATGCAGGTCAAAAAGTAACAGAAGAGGACATGGAACAGCAGACTGGTTCCAAATCGGGAAAGGAGTATGTCAAGGCTGTACATTGTCACTCTGCTTATTTAATTTACATGCAGAGTGCATCATGAGAAATTCCATGCTGGATGAAGCACAGCTGGAATTAAGATTGCTTGGAGGAATATCAATAACCTCAGATATGCAGATGACACCACCCTTATGGCAGAAAGTGAAGAAGAACTAAAGAGCCTCTTGATGAAAGTGAAAGAGGAGAGTGAAAATGTTGGCTTAAACCTCAACATTCAGGAAATGAAGATCATGGCATCTGGTCCCATCTCTCATGGCAAATAGATGGGGAAACAATGGAAACACTGAGGGACTTTATTTTCTTGGGCTCCAAAGTCACTGCAGATGGTGACTCCAGTCATGAAATTAAAAGATACTTGTTCCTTGGAAAAAAAGCTATGACAAAACTAGATGGCATATTAAAAAGCAGAGACATTACTTTGCCAACAAAGGTCCATCTAGTCAAAGCTATGATTTTTCCAGTAGTCATGTATGGATGTGAGAGTTGGACTATAAAGAAACCTGAGCACTGAAGAACAGATGCTTTTGAACTGTGGTGTTGAAGAAGACTCTTGAGAGTCCCTGGGACTGCGGGGAGATCCAACCAGCCCATCCTAAGGGAAATCAGTCCTGAATATTCATGGGAAGGACTGATGTTGAAGCTGAAAGTCCAAAACTTTGGCCACCTGATGCAAAGAACTGACTCACTGAAAAAGACCCTGATGCTGGGAAATATTGAAGGCGGGAGGAGAAGGGGATGACAGAGGATGAGATGGTTGGATGGCATCACTGACTTGATGGACATGAGTTTGAACAAGCTCTGGGTGTTGATGAAGGACAGGGAAGCCTGCCGTGCTGCAGTCCATGGGGTTGCAAAGAGTTGGACACGATTGAGTGACTGAACTGAACTGAACTGACCAACAGGAATAAATAACCAATGCCCAGCACACTTCATTATAAATCAAAAGGTTGTTACTCCCTATGCTAAGATACATTATAAAATCTGTCTTAATATTTAATCGCTCAAATATCAAGAGTGTATCAGTCAGATACAGTTGCGTAAGTCAGATTCACTTGCAGAAAACAGCAGTCACTCTACCAACCTCAAGCAGAAGAGATTTGTAATAGTATATTAAACAGCTAAAGATTTGCTAGGAAAACTAATGAAACAGACATTAGACTGAGCCTCTAGGAAGAGCATAGGAAAACTGGGCTGCTGTAGAACTTTTTGCCTTGAATTAGGAAGTTGTAGTTTCATTCAAAGATGGGCTTGATAAAGGACAGAAATGGTATGGACCTAACAGAAGCAGAAGATATTAAGAAGAGGTGGCAAGAATACACAGAAGAACTGTGCAAAAAAGATCTTCACGAGCAAGATAATCACGATGGCGTGATCACTCACCTGGAGCCAGACATCTTGGAATGTGAAGTCAAGTGGGCCTTAGAGAGCATCACGACGAACAAAGCTAGTGGAGGTGATGGAACTCCAACCGAGCTGTTTCAAATCCTGAAAGATGATGCTGTGAAAGTGCTGCACTCAATATGCCAGCAAATTTGGAAAACTC
Source organism: Moschus berezovskii (assembly GCF_049115385.1). Classification (NCBI taxonomy): domain Eukaryota; kingdom Metazoa; phylum Chordata; class Mammalia; order Artiodactyla; family Moschidae; genus Moschus; species Moschus berezovskii. Next base: position 37,229,532 of record NC_142472.1, read on the forward strand.
AACAGTGGCCACAGGACTGGAAAAGGTCAGTCTTCATTCCAGTCCCAAAGAAAGACAATGCCAAAGAATGCTCAAACTATCGCACAATTGCACTCATCTCACACGCTAGTAAAGTCTCAAAATTCTCCAAGCCAGGCTTCAGCAATATGTGAACCGTGAACTCCCAGATGTTCAAGCTGGTTTTAGAAAAGGCAGAGGAATGAGAGATCAAATTGCCAACATCTGCTGGATCACGGAGAAAGCAAGAGAGTTCCAGAAAAACATCTATTTCTGCTTCATTGACTATGCCAAAGCTTTTGACTGTGTGGATCACAATAAACTGTGGAAAATTCTGAAAGAGATGGGAATACCAGACCGCCTGACCTGCCTCTTGAGAAACCTGTATACAGGTCACGAAGCAACAGTTAGAACTGGACATGGAACAACAGACTGGTTCCAAATAGGAAAAGGAGTGCGTCAAGGTTGTATATTGTCACCCTGCTTATTTAACTTATATGCAGAGTACATCATGAGGAACGCTGGGCTGGAAGAAGCACAAGCTGGAATCAAGATTGATGGGAGAAATATCAGTAACCTCATATATGCAGATGACACCACCCTTATGGCAGAAAGTGAAGAGAAACTAAAAAGCCTCTTGATGAAAGTGAAAGAGGAGAGTGAAAAGGTTGGCTTGAAGCTCCACATTCAGAAAACAAAGATCATGGCATCTGGTCCCATCACTTCATGGGAAATAGATGGGGAAACAGAGGAAGCAGTGTCAGACTTTATTTTTTTGGGCTCCAAATTCACTGCAGATGGTGAGTGCAGCCATGAAATTAAAAGACGCTTACTCCTTGGAAGGAAAGTTATGACCAACCTAGATAGCATATTAAAAAGCAGAGACATTACTTTGCCAACCAAGTTCCGTCTAGTCAAGGCTATGGTTTTTCCCATGGTCATGTATGGATGTGAGAGTTGGACTGTGAAGAAAGCTGATTGCAGAAGAATTGATGCTTTTGAACTGTGGTGTTGGAGAAGACTCTTGAGAGTCCCTTGGACTGCAAGGAGATCCAACCAGTCCATTCTAAAGGAAATCAGTCCTGGGTGTTCATTGGAAGGACTGATGCTGAAGCTGAAATTCCAATACTTTGGCCACCTCATGCGACGAGTTGACTCACTGGAAAAGACTCTGATGCTGGGAGGGAGTGGGGGTGGGAGGAGACGGGGATGACAGAGAATGAGATGGCTGGATGGCATCACCGACTCTGTGGACATGAGTTTGAGTGAACTCCGGGAGTTGGTGATGGACAGGGAGGCCTGGCATGCTGTGATTCATGGGGTTGCAGAGAGTCGGACATGGCTAAGTGAGTGAACTGAACTGAGTCTCAGAAAATTGCCAGTGAGATTGGGAAATTGGTGATTATTGTCATCATAAACTATGCAAACAGAACTGATATTTCTAAGCCTGACTCTTTCCCAATCTAGTTTGGTTCAGGACTTACAGAAATATGTCTGATTCATGGAATCTGAAGCACCTCACTAATGCTAGCTGGAAGGAATTCTGGGAAATGCAATTTTAGCATTCCAGCCTTAGCATTTTATAAAGTCACATAATTCAGTATAAATGGCTTAGAATTTTTATCTATCACCCCAAAACATGGTACTGCTCCAAATTCAGTTTTGTAATTCCTTCCTAATAAAATAGAACGTTGGTCATTAGACCAATCCAGGGTTATGGGGTATGTGAAGTCTGATGAATTTCCACATCACCCACCAGTCATGTATGAAATGGTGAAAGCAAATCCACAAACTGAATGCCACACCATAGTTAGAAAGCCCTGTTTAGTGCTATGCCACTCTCAGATTAGATATTTTGCTCTATTAGCAGTTTCAAAGCATAGAAGACAGTAGAATGCTCTAGCTGAAACAGAATTATAAACAAGGAAGTAGGGAAAAAAATGTAGCATACTTTTGGCACAACAGAAACTTCAGCAACTGGGAAGCCACGCTGGCATCCAGAACATGCTGGCTATATGATTGCTGGAAATGTCTTAATCTCTCTCTGTTTCAGTTTCCTTAACAATAAAATAGAGTAAATAAAAGTATGTCACTTACTGGGTTTTATGAGAATAATTGGATTAGAATTGTGCCTCGAACATACTCAGTACACAATAAATGTCAGCTATTATAATTAGTCAGTTAGCTAATAAACCAAATTTGTATTTAATAATTAACCTCAACACTAGGACCTGAGATTGATGCATTATAAAATGAGACACACTTAGAGTTTAATTTAGAAGAACCAGAAATACAAGAGGTTAGAAAGCATTTTATTTGAATTGCAAAAACAGCAAAAAGAGCATGGACTTGGTTTTTCGTTTTCTTTTTTAGTAAAGGCCTCAGGAAATTGAAAAGTGGAATTTCAGAGAGCAGCATTTTTGACAAGTATAAAACAAAGGAAGATCTAGAAGCCAGCATGTTGAACACAGTTGGGCTCATGTGCACCTTTGCAGCCAAGCTAATATCTAATAAAAGCCATCACAGGTTACAACTTTTTGTATGACTCAGAGGAGGTGTGGTCTTAGATAAAATGGATCAAGCTTTTTCATTTTTATTTTGATCCTATTTTTTTCTGTAAACAAATAACATGAGTAATCAGGCATCCATTCAGCTGCTTATATTTAGCATTTGAGTGATAAAAGAGGGAATGGAACAAAATTAAAAGTCAAAAAACATGAAAGCAATTCACTTTTAAAAGTAAACCCAAAGTATGCTGCCTATGTGTGTACTTGGTCATGTGTGACACTTTGCTCTGGACGCTCTCATGAACTGTGGAGTTTTCCAAGTAAGAATATTGGAATGGGTTGCCACTTCCTACTCCAGGGTGTCTTCTGATCCAGGGAGTTGAACCCACATCTTACTTCTCCAGCGTTGTTGTGCTAAGTTGCTTCAGTCCTGTCCCAACTCTTTGCAACCTTACAGAGGGTAGCCTGACACACTCTTCTGTCCATGGGATTCTCCAGGTAAGAATGCTGGAGTGGGTTGCCATGCCCTCCTCCAGGGGATCTTCCCGACCCAGGGATTGAACCCATGTCTCTTTTGTCTCCTGCACTGCCAGGTGGGTTCTTTACCACTAGCACTGACTGGGAAGCCTCATGGTACAGCATTAAAGCTAGCAATAGGAATGTGATCATCTATACATCCCAAGGTACAACCAGCATCTGGCAAGAAACAGTCAATTTATGTGGGATTTCATTTTTCTGTAAGTGCTAGAAGAATATCCATTTTAATAAAGCATTGTTGTGGAGGATTTTCTGAAGAGGAGATGTGAGATATTTCTTCCTAAATCCTCTTAGGATGATGAACTTCTTTCTTTTCATATAGCCAGGTGCTTCTCAGAAACAAATACACTTTCGTGATTATTTAATAGTCCAAGAGAAGCTTTTTATCTAGAATTGCAATAAACATCTGATTCCCCAAGTTTAAGGGAAACAATATATTCAACACACATTTACTGAGCCTCTGTTCCAAGCTTGACACTTACCAGGTGCTGTAGGAATACAAAGTTAAAGATGAATTCTCTGCTTTCAGAGACTTTCAATCTAGTTGGTGGGGCAAATTATACACAGATGAAAAGTCAAATAATCAGTTTTTATTTCCTCAGAGTATATGCCTAGGAGTGGGATTGCTGGGTCATATGGTGATTTTAATCCTAGTTTTTCAAGGAATCTCCATACCGTCTTCCACAGTGGCTGGAGGGTGGGATAAGGAGGGAGATGGGAGGGAGGTACCAGAGGGAGGGGATATAGGTATACCTAGAAGGAAATGGCAACCCACTCCAGTATTCTGGCCTGGAAAATTCCATGGGCGGAGGAGCCTGGTGGGCTTTGTCCATGGGGTTGCAAAAAGTCGGACACGACTGAGCGACTTCACTTTCACTTTCATGGGTGATTCATGTTGAGGTTTGATAGAAAACAACAAAATTGTGTAAATCGATTCTACTTCAATTAAAAATATTTTTTTTAAAAAGGGCAAACAATCAAAGTTATATAAAAAATACAAGGTAAGACTTAATTAATATAAATACTAAGTTTTACAGGTTAAATGTTATAGATATGTGATTACTGAGGCCAAATATGGAGCAAGCAAGAAAGAAATTAACTGTGGAGGGTGGGAAAATGATGGGAATTGGACAGAATTAGTAGAGAGGAAGAAAAGGACATTCCATGGGGGTGGGAAAGAGCATGAGCAAGATGCATTTGAATGAATCTGTAGAGCTCAAATTGCTGATGTAGAGAATATTCATAGGGGACCAAGAGAAAGAAGAAAGAAAATGCTGCTTGGAGACAGAGTGTGGAAGTCTTTGGATGCCCAGATAAGGAGTTGATGGATGAGGGAGTTCCACTGCAGGGCTTTCAACAGGAGAGGAAAAGATGAAATAGGTCTGGCAATATGAGCAGGATAAGCTGAATGGAGGGAGGCAAGCTGGAGAATTTTACAGAAAGTCAGCCTTGGTATACTGAAGGTCTAAAGTAGGCTGACAACTCTCAGCAGAGAGAGGGGAGTATGGAGGTAGAAGATATTTTTAACGAAGAAAGGAGAGCTTGGTGCTTATTAGGGAATAATTGGTAGCCTTGTTTTAGGTTGGCCAAAAATTTCTTTCTTAAGATAGTATGGAAAAATCTGAACGAACTTTTTGGCCAACCCGATAAAAGTGATGAAAGTATTTTTCATTCTTGATGAAACAGAAAGATGGAGAGAGACAGAGAGAAAGAAATAGGTTTGACTTATTTTCAGATAGAGTTCCAAAGGTGAAAGCTATTAACTGTGAGCAAAAATTTTGTATTTTAATTCTCTAAAAAAAAACCAAACAAAAAACAAGCAAAGGTAAATTATGCTTTTCAATCTTCTAAATAGTAACACACTGATAGGAGCTTTTTGACATTGTTAAGTTTACCAGAGAGACAGAGAGAAAGAAATAGGTTTGACTTATTTTCAGATAGAGTTCCAAATGTGAAAGCTATCAACTGTGAGCAAAAATTTTGTATTTTAATTCTCTAAAAAAAAAAACAAGCAAAGGTAAATTATGCTTTTCAGTCTTCTAAATAGTAACACACTGATAGGAGCTTTTTGACATTGTTAAGTTTACCAGAGAGACAGAGAGAAAGAAATAGGTTTGACTTATTTTCAGATAGAGTTCCAAAGGTGAAAGCTATTAACTGTGAGCAAGAATTTTGTATTTTAATTCTCTAAAAAAAAAAAAACAAAATTATGCTTTTCAATCTTCTAAACAATAACACACTGATAGGAGCTTTTTGACATTGTTAGGTTTACCATAAGTCTCTCAGATTAGCATACTGTGGAGATCTAACAACCTGTTTCTGGTGAAACAATTAATTGAAGAGGAGTAGTTAATTACTACAAAATGGTCATCAAAATAGTCACCCATTGCTGGTTCAAAGGAAAACCCACTGAGTTGAAACCACAGCAGCACTGAATTTATAGGATACCTCCTGAACCTTACTCACATTTCTAGGATTCTTCTGGATCACTCATGTAGGCAAATATCAATTTACCATCAAATCATCCTAGGAAATAAGCCTACAATAATCATTATCATGAACACAAAACAAAATAGAATGCTTGCGATTAAGTGGATTTCAGGGTGAAAAGAATGGGAAGCGCTCGCTCTGCACCAACCAGAAGAAATCTTTAGGAAGGGACTGGTTTCATTATCCTGGACCACTTTCCTTCCAGGCCAATACTTTATGAGCACAATAGAAATATCAGGCATCAAATGAAAAATATCTATGTATTCTCCATTTAAAAGCATTAAAATTTAGCATGAGAATTATACATATGGCATTATCAAATGTATTATCTGAATTATTTGAAAGGCATATTTCTATAGGTTAAAGGTTACCTTGTGGCTATGATTACTAAAAATTAACCCTAACCAATGCATCTCTACAAAAGCTAAGTGAAATATTAAATAAGGAGCTACTGACATAGGAAGGTCCAATTTTGATTACTCTGTTAGAAGCTGTTCACTGAAAACTATCCAAAGAGTTAAATGGTGGTGGAAGAAAGGTATATTCGCGAGAAAAACAAACAAACAAAAAACCAATAAATGAATGAATGCTCTTGCTGTAAGTTCTCCCCAGTGTAGAATCTGTACAATTTTTGTTGTCAATGCATATTGTGAACTCATTTTCAAAGCAGTGTCCTTTCAGTTCTGATACAAATCACTGCAAAGCAAAATGCAGTGCCCAGCTGGGAAAGCAGGTGTAAAATGGCCCAACTAATTATAGCCTTGTCAAGTAATGGCTACGAGGCAACCAGTGACTGCCCTCCTAGTGAATTTTGGGTGATTTCAACCAATTGGATAAGAAATCACACATAAGAAGAAAAAAAAAAAAAACATATAAATCACAGAGAAAGACAAGACAAGACTGGAATGTTTTTTGATCTGAGGAGAGAAAGGACAGAGCTTCTTAGTAAATGGACTGTTAAGCCAAACATACAGAGAAGAAGATAGGTAGCTTATTCAGGGCAACTTGCAGGTCCCTCACTCTAGTTTATTTGCCAGAATACTGAGTTAGACTTGATCAAAAAAGGAGTCCGCAGATGGGCAACACAGCTCTCCCATTCACCATCCTCAATAGAAGATTCAGCAGGCTTTCTAACAATCTTTTTATGAAGCTATAACTATGAAAACTCCCTGAATCGCGACCAAAAAATAAAGAATCCGTAGTACCCTGAAACATTCAACAGCAAACAAAGCTTGAATGTCTGGGACAGCAGCCGCATTTCAATTCTGATATCCTGGACCTTTTCTTTAAAACCTTCACGAAATGCAAGCAGGCTCTAAATCCCAAAGGGAAAGGCAAGTTATTACCAGGATCTATAGGGCTGCTTACTCCCCCCACGATTCTTTGCCCAGAGGCCAGGAATACAGCATTTTATCAGAGCCCTGCTCAGTGGAGTGGAGGACACATATCCAGATGGCAGAGTCACCTGCTTCCAGGCAATGCATAGAAGCAATTATTGCTCTTTGGCTTCAGTCCAGAGCAAAAATAAAGTGTTTAATGTATTAGGTCCAATCATTATATCCCAGTTGATCCAGGAAGTTTTAGATAAATCATATAATCTTTTTAAGAAAGGGTTTCATTTTGAACTATGATGGTAAAAAATACCATCAATACTTTTAATAATAATCTTACTACATTATTATTTTGAAATCTGGCAATTATTAAAAAAAAAAATTCTATATCAGTGTTCTCTAATCATAGTTTAGAATATGTCTTTGTGTCAGTAAAGACACCAAAAATGTAAACAAGAGACTGATCTATAAGACAAATAACTGTTGTTAGCTGGGTATGTTCACATTTGGAAAACAGGTCATTTCCCCTGAACCAGGATTCGTGCTCCTTCTCAGTCATGTCTGACTTTTTGTGATCCCATGGGTTGCAACCTCCCAGGCTTCTCTGTCCATGGGATTTTCCAGGCAAAAATACTGTAGTAGGTTGCCATTTTCTCCTCCAGGGGATCTTCCTGGCCAGGGATTGAACCTGCGTCTCCTGCATTGGCAGGCAGATTCTTTACCGCTGAGCCAAGAGCCAGGGTTACATGAGAATAATTCAACATTTGTGTAGCTATAATCCCTGTCTTACTAAGTTAATTAATGACAAGTGAATGAAAGTTTTTCTTAACAGAAAATTATTATTTCTATTAGACTTACAACCATCAATTGCTTATTGCTTCCCACATAAAGTATAATTCTTTAACATAATTAATGTCACTTTTTTAAAATAAAGAGGCAAAATGGCCCTCTTCTTACTTTGTTTCAAAAGTCATTTAAGAATGTATATAAAAATTAAGAAAAACAGATGAAGAAATTGAGAAGGGTGACAGTAGATATTTCCAGGTTCTGATTCAGAACTAATAATTTACTAGTAATTCTGTGTTTTCCCTCCATCCAATGGCATGCCCCCATCCCAAGAAAAATCTATTAAAATATTATATTTGAACCTGCCAAGCCCAGAAGTCTTTGGACATTTTGGCCCTGAGAGTTATATGACAGCCAACATATACAAAATAGCCAACTGCACTCCAGTATTCTCATGGAAATGAAGGACTCTCCAGATTCAAGTCACCATCACATATAATAGAAGGATGCTAAACCCTGCATTACTAGTAAGGTCTTAATAAATGAAATGTCTTTATATCTTCAGATTAATCCAGTAGTGTTTGGATGGGCTTCTCAGGTGGCACTAGTGGCAAAGAATCTGTCTGCCAAGTAGGAGATGTGTGGTTCGATCCCTGGCTCAGGAAGATCCCCTGGAGTAGGAAATGGAAACCCCAGGAGAAGGTTTCCCAGGGCAGAGGAGCCTGGCAGGCTATAGTCCAAGGGGTTGCAAAGAGTCAGACACGGCTAAGTGAAGGAGCACTGGAAACTCTGCATTAGTAGTAAAGTCTTAATAAATGAAATGTGTTTATATTTTCATATTAATCCAATAGTGTTTGGAAGATGTGCAAAAAATAAAGTATTCTAGTAAGATCCTTTCTTCTTTTTTCCACTCGTTTAAATTGTAATCCCTTATTGTCGGCCAACATGTGCCACAAGAGTTACGCATGTATTGAACTCAACAAACGTTGAGTGTTCAGTATGGACTATACTCAGGGAGTTCAGCACTGCACTCTACCATAGGCAAGCAGCCAACAGACAACTAGTTATCTCATGCTTCCTCTACTTCATCCACTGTCTCGCCTTGTTCTTATGACCTCCCTTTGTATTGACAGACAGGGGGAGTTGGTAGTAAGACGAAGTTGACAGCAATGGAAAATAGAGACAGAGAAATGAGGACACTAAGAAGGAAGAAATCAGCATGGCTTGCTTATTGTTTGCCCGGGGTGAGAGGGTGGTTGGGTGTATAGAAAAAGGACTACCAAGATTCATTTATAGCTTTCTAACTAATGAAGCTCAGAGCATGCTGATGCCATTCACCAAATAGGAAACACCAGAGGAGATGCAGCTGGAAGCCAGGGCTGGCAATCACGAACTCAGTTTTCCTTTGAATGCTACATTTAACTGGTTTTTAGAAAATTTAGAGTTGGGATATGGTTGTACGGGTCAGAAGAGTCAAGTGGACAGAGGGAACAGATGGAGATTTTCCAACAGTTAAATCATGGTTAAAGTGTGCAAGTACCTGAGATGAAGCAGGAAAGCGAATGGAGAAATGCGCCAATGGCAGGACCCTATGGATTATCAGTAATTACGGAACAGCCTCAGAAGAGAAATGCATTTGGAAGCTGAGAAATAAAAGGCAAGAGAGATCTGTGTTAGCCTATTGTTGACTGTGCTGTGCTTGTGTGTGTGCTTATACCCTCAGTCATGTCCGACTCTTGCGACACCATGGACTGTAGCCCACCAGGCTCCTCCATTCATGGAATTCTCCAGGCAAGAATACTAAAGTGGGTTGTCATTCCCTCCTCCAGACAATCTTCCTGACCCAGGGATCAAACACTCATCTCCTGTATCTCCTGCTTTGCAGGCAGATTCTTTACCTGCTGTACCATCGGACAAGCCCCTGTGTTAGTCTAGGTTGCCCCCTAAACCAGAACCTGAGACAATATTTTGGTGCAAGTAGTTTATTTTGATAACCCATTCCAGTGAATAGGAGTGGAGGGCTGGGACAAGTTGAACAAGGAGGGGGAAGTGTCAATCTGAGGTGTCTCGTGTCTCATTGAGTTCACAGCTATGGGCAAGAGATATTCAGTTCTGCTGGGGACCTCTGAGAAGCCATATATAATACAGTCCAAAATTGCCCACCCCAGGGGACATGAAGGGGCAGCATTTAGTAATACGCTCTGATCTCCAGTGGTCAAGTTGCTCCTTGGGTTATCAGTAGCCTTGCACTTCCAGGTTTATGCTTGTGTCAGGATGAATGAAAAGGTTCAGTGGTATGAGGAAGCTCTGGAACAGAAAGAGATCTATGAAGGGAGTTGTTTTCAGTTGACTGGTGTGTACAACCAGATACCATAGTACTAGCTGGAGTAAAAAGCCGAGAATGAGAGGGGTGACACAGATACGTCTGCTCCTTGCATCGCTCATATCTGCTCATGCCCCTCATTAGTCACAATCCATCACAGATGCTCTGATTATCTATAATCTCTAAAAGAAAAAACTTACTATATAAGGGTGGGTGGACAAACTCCAGTTCCAGCTAATGTTCCCAATGCCTTTATTAATATTCATCATCTTTCTTCTACCACCCACTCAAGATGTCTCTCATACTCCATTAGCACTGAAGGGTGTTCAGCTTGCTTTCTCACACAGAAGGGTGACTTCATCTATGAGAAGATGGAGCTCACAGTTGTTTCACTCTTGCTGGATTATGATTGCTGCTATTGCTTCTTTACAGTTTTCACTGGGCAGGAACTTAGGTGTACTCCTAGGGATCTGATAGCAATCAGCTCACTGCAAAGTGGCTGGTTGGGATCCTCAAGAGATGGAGTCAGCAGTGGTTTCTGCTGCAGAAAGAAAGGTGGGCCTTTGCATAGCTCTCTTCCATGACACCATGATTTATCAGTTTGATTCAAGTCAGGGAAGATAAATCACACAATAATTTGACAGAGAAAATTCAATTAAAGAATTATTGGCTATGGCTTAATTGTAGTGATCATTTAACAATGCACACATGTAACAAAACATTGAGTTATACACCGTTGTTGTTCAGTTGCTCAGTAGTGTCCAACTCTTTGTGACCCCATGGACTGCAGCATGCCAGGCTTCCCTGTCCATCACTGTCTTCCAGTTTGCTCAAACTCATGTCCATTGAGTCACTGATGCCATCCAAACATCTCATCCCCTGTCATCCCCTTTCCTCCTCCTGCCCTCCATATTTCCCAGAATCAGGGTCTTTTTTAATGAGCCAACCCTTCACATCAGGTAGCCAAAGTATTGGAGCTTCAACTTCAGCACCAGTCCTTTCAATGAATATTCAGAGTTGATTTCCTTTTAGGATTGACTGGTTTGATCTCCTTGCAGTCCAAGGGGCTCTCAAGAGCCTTCTCCAACACCACAGTTCAAAAACATCAGTTCTTTGGTGCTCAGCCTTCCTTATGGTCCAACTCTCTTAAATATATGCAATTTTTATTTATCAATTATGCTCTCAATAAAGCTGAAAAAGGAATTATTACTTGTAAGTGAGTATTTGAATAACAAGAGATTGGCTAGCAAAAAAAACAAAGGAAACCCTGAAGAATACAGAAAGAGCAAATGTAAGGAGCAGGCAGTGCCCCTAGGATGAGATGCAGCACCAAAAGAAGAAGTCCACCCCCCAAATCCAGGCCTGGGATCAAGACCTTGTTGGCGACACAGCTTGTCTCACTGCGCAGCTGTAAAGGTAGTGTGCTGTCATACCAACAAAACATGCAGAAAATCTACCCTCTGGGGCAGGTTTGAAATCTGCTCTCTATGGTGCTGGGGAAAAGTGGTTCATGGTACCCCACAATGTGCAGAAGGAGGGGGGCTGCTGAGTCTGCTTGCAGCCCTGGACTTCCCTGCGGCACAGAACTGAATGGAGCAGAGTATCCTTTTACTGACCTCGGCGCGGTGATGAGCCTGGTGGGGTCACAGAGTCATCATGTCACTAGTCCTCTCAGCACTTTGGAGCTGCCAAGAGGGGCCTGAGATAGCAACATCCTTTGAGTCAGTCCCCATAACCATTGACAGTTTTAGCTATTCATCATTTTCCATGTGCATCATGACATGAATATATATATATGAAGTTCTGAGAGGTAGAGAGCAAATAAAGTGAAAGTCACTCAATCATGTCTGACCCTTTGTGACCCCACGACTGTAGTCCATGGAATTCTCCAGGCCAGAAGACTGGAGTGGGAAGCCTTTCCCTTCTCCAGAGGATCGTCCCAACCCAGGGATTTAACCAAGGTCTCCCATATTGCAGGTGGATTCTTTATCACCTGAGCCACCAGGGAAGCCCAAAATATAGTATATCTGAGAAAATCTTTTATAAAAGCTGGCAGAGAAGGACAAAAAGGAAGTACAACTCTAGCCTGCCAAAACTCAGATTGTAAGGGGCTTGAGTGTGTAGTGTGGGGGGATTTTCAGTATGTCTATGTGGGAAAGGCAGGAAAGAAGGAAGGGAAGGGGAGAGAGAGGAAGGAGGGAAGAAGAGAAAAGGAGAAGAAAGGAGAGGAGAGAGTAAAAGAGAGGAGACTGGAAAAGGGGAGGGGGAAAGGAAGGGAAGAGAGGGAGAAATAGCCAATAGGGATGGAGAAGTGTAAGATCCAGGAACAAACTCCAGTATGGAGAAAGTTCTTTAGGAAACAATCCCACATACTGGTGGACTGATTATCCTTATATGAAATAAAACATGCTTTTACAAAGTGGAAGTTTCCCAAATGAGTTTTCCAAATGAGACTTCAGAACACACTTTTTGTATTTGCATCACATTCTTCATATAGCATCCAAGTGAGGTGCCAATCTCCAGTGAATCCCTAAATATAACTTGACTGAGTTAAACACAATGTTCTCCATCTGAACTTTTCCTTGAGTATTAATTAGAAGGTCATGGAAATAGATTCTCAGGTTCAGGCCACTAGTCCCCCGAACAACCAGATAAAAGTCTGTCAGAATGAACAACATCTCTAATGGAATTTTAAAACATTAATACGTCAGAAGAGATTATATATGTGTGTATATATTTGAATTATTATTGTTCAGTCACTAAGTCATGTCCGACTCTTTGCAACCCCATGGACTGCAACATGCCAGGTTTCCCTGTCCTTCATTACCTCCCAGAGTTTGCTCAAATTCATGTCCATTGAGTCAGTGCTATCTAACCTTCTCATCCTTTGCCGCCCTCTTCTCCTTTTGCCTTCAATGTTTCCTGGCATCAGGGTCTTTTTCAATGAGCTGGCTCTTCACATCAGATGGCCAGAGTATTGGAGTATTCAGCTTTAGCATCAACCCTTCCAGTCAATATTCAGGGTTGATTTCACTTAAGATTGACTGGTTTGATCTCCTCCTCTATATATTTTTATAGATTGTCTAATTATTATATTTTATTATATTAGTATCATACATTGTTTCCAGCTTTTATTTTCTAATAGAAAGAGCTGACAAAAGTTCTAAAGAGAAGACAGTTATCCATTCAGCATTTGATCTAATTCTGCTTTCATTATCTCTCTTGATGGGCTCTGTTTTTAATCTCATTCTGTTGATCCTTTTTTTCTGTTTCGCATATTGACACCTTATTTGATTCTGGAAAGCGCGTCTTGTCTTGTCTGTGCGTCTCAGTATTGGTATGTCTGCTGTGCGGAGCTCATAAGGATTCCTCCCTCTTTGCCAGATTTACATGCACATGTCTCTAACCCTCAGGCAACTCAACGGAATCAGGTTACTTTAATATAATAAATACTCTGCACTAGTAAATATGTAAAACAGTGTAAGCAGTATGACACCCATGGTAAAATCCAAGTAGAAACAACAATTTGCAAAAAGCTGACAAAAAATGCGATTAGTTCAGAAGCTCAAGAAGCTGAGTTTAACAGCGTGTTTTGGAGCATTTTCAAAACCACAAGAGCATCATCATGTTGTAGCATTCCTGTATCCTCAGAAGTCATCTGTGCTCCTCCTAATGGTCTAAGCAAGGATTACTTAATTGCTGTTTTTTCATCTGTGAAATATGAAGTAGTGCATTTCATGCTTTCATTCTATTGGGATCTTCTTCCTCCCAAAGAGTTCTCACTCTATTTGCATTGGTATGTGAACTTGTTCCTTCACACAAACACACACACACACACATCTTGCAAGAACAAGCAACATTTTACAACTAGGGAAAAAATGTTTCTTCAAACCTCTGTGCTTGCCCCCCTCTCTAATACCCTAAGGAAAAAGGACATTTTAGCTTAAGAGATATAGTTGTAGCTCAATCATGTTTGGAGCAATTTACTTTTCAAAGTATAACATTTACACTTTAATTCAGATTAATGGTGATTTTATAGTTTTTTTTCCCCAAAATATGCTTTACTGCAGGGCTCATTCTGGGATTTTCCCTAACACAATGAGTTATTTTGAAATAAATTGATATATACATACTGATAAGGTTTTTTTGAAACAAAATGCAGCCATACATTTGCATAGACTATGAATCTAGGCTAGCTACTTCAAATGAAAAATAGTTTTGGTGTAAAGAGTTAACAATGTTGTGAGTACCAAACTTTTAAAATTAAATTAATGACTTAAGACACCATATGATATGGCTACTGATAATTTACTGACCATAAAGGTAAAATATTAGTCTTTAAATTTTATCTGTCATTTTAAATTGTGTCAGCCAAGGTCTGTGTGCTATTAAATCCATAACATTTAAAAATATTTCCTCATTAGTGACACTGCTGCTGTTACTGTTTTCATTTGTGATCCTGGTTTATACTAATAAAATGTTATATAAAGTTCAATATCTATTGCTGCTCATTATTTTTAATCACATGGAGGTGAGCAACATGATTTGCTGAAATATGCAGACCAGAGTTCATATAACAAAGTGCTGTGACTTAAGACATATGATGATAAGGCCAGTTCTTATAATAACATTGCGTTGTGGAAGATCTGCATTGATGCAAATACACATGCATACATATGCCATAATTATTATCTATATTTAGTAACAGTAGTAGTATTAACAGGCATAAAAGGGAATGGTTAAAACATATATCCTACAGAACATCATAACTCACAGACTTTGTACATCACTGCCTAAAAATGGGGACAATGTCTTGAGACAAATGAATTCTCCCATAACTTTCCCTTCTCATTCCTTGAACTATTTTAACTATAATGGTATAAAAAGACCTACTAAATTTTGAAATTAGAAAAAAATTTAAGGTTGTCTTCTATTAAATTTTTCATTAAAAACAATATTTTTAGTTTTTAGGAGCAGGAAGCAAATCTAATGCTTCCTTCTCCCAACACTCAATAAATATTCCTATGTGAAACAGGCCTAAGTGTTGGAATGTTGTTACAGTTATTATTTTGTTTTAATGGAATCAGTCTTTTCATTTCAAAATCATGAATCTTTCATAGTTGTATTAAGTTTCCATAATCTTTTCGTTTTAAAATAAAAGATACTCAGATATTTATGAGGTATAGTTTGCATACTCTGATTAATTTCTCTTTCCTTATTTGTCAATAATATTTCTCAAACTGCTTATATAAAGGCTGACCAAGTTAGAGAAGTTGGCAGCTACATGCATTTAAAGACATTCTGAGTGAAGTGGACTTTCTGAGTGAAGTGAAAAGATAATGATCTTACCACAAAGTTTACAGGGGCACTTCCGCAGTTACTTGATTTTACAATTCTCATCTATGAAAAATGCCACTTCACGTCATCTAAATGCATAGCCACAGCGGTAGGTGAATCAAAATGAAGGATGCCCAGGAAAAGCACTCTTCCCAAAGAGGCTTCTATTTGGTTTTGATGGGTGTTAATATCAAGAATTTCATAAGGTAAATACTGGACTTCCCAGGTGACGCTAGTGGTAAAGAACCCGCCTGCCGTTGCAGGAGACGTGAGAATCACAGGTTTGATCCCTGGGTCAGGAAGATCCTCTGAAGGAGGATATGGCAACCCACCTCAGGATTCTTTCTGGGAAAATTCCAAGGACAGAGGAGCCTGACAGGCTACAGTCATAGAGTCGCAAAGAGTTGGACACAAATGAAGTGACTTAGCATGCAGGCATGCACAGCACACACACACAAGGTAAGTACTCACTTGGACCGGCCAGATTGACCAAGACTTTTTGAAGGATTTTAAAACTGCCTCCTCCACAAATATAACCTTATTGCTGGAGACTTTTTTTTTCTAGAGTTTCAATCACATAGATTTTGGGTGTAGCATGAAGGTAAAGGTACAGCCCCTCTCTCACAGAATTCTGACATTTGAGTCTGTCCAAAAGGGAATATGCTCATCAGAAAAATATATCTCTGTTGTTCTCAAGTTGTACAAACAATTGAGGATGTCTCTCCAGTCTTGGAAAGGGAGTAAAACAGTCAGAGAGAAGGTTGCACCCAAGACCTATGAAGGGAGTTTTATGGCTTCAAATAGGCATTCAACAAACATTATGAACTACTTTATGAACCAAACTTCCATGTCAGGATATAACGAGCTGGGCTATCTGATGGCAGAATTGGCCCGGCATTAAAGCCAAGCAGCTCAGCCTTTGCATAAACACCACCGAAGAAAATGGAGTTAGTAGCTTTTACAGCCTTATTTTGGCGGTGCATGCAGCTCACTACTGACTACTGTTTATGATTGATAGCTGGATTGTTTGTGTACAATTCATGTGTGTTCAGTATTTGTTGTTCTGCATATAAGGAGTTAGTTATAAAATACAAAGCAAATTGTGTTTGCAGAGTCTGATCATAGTACCTTCCATGTTTGTATTTCACTTTGGTTTCTTTTCTCTATAACATAATCTTCAAGTTAATATAGTACCTGAAGATGGAATAAACAGATACTTATTTCATTAATTCATGCTTGTGGACAGAAATGAATTTATAAAGTTATCAAAGAACTATATAAAAGTCCAGTAATTGGCAGCAGCAAGACTGCTCATCCAATAAAGTTTCACTGTTTTTCTATTTATGGTTTTGGTTTTATTTCTGTTTACTTTTTAGAAGACATGGTTTTATTTTACATTTTCACTTAGCTTATAAGGAGTATCTATTCCAAGTAATATATTTGAAAATCAGTAAAATTTTTCATACAACAGAAATCATTAGTTCATGATTACATTTTAGCCCATGACTGTCAATCATTAAAATTCATGTTATTACAGTTATTTCTAAGTTCACAAAAAGACCCCTTTGTGTGCAATGGCCTGGAGAAGTAATGTAATATATAATTATGGCCCTTCTGAAAATGCTAATTACAGGATGAAGCTAAATGTCCTCTGTACCATGACTGGAATAACCATATGACTTACTCCTGTCTCATAACTAATCAGAGATACCTATTTTGGCTTTTAGCAAAGGACCCCAAGCTGATCAATTGATTTAACTGTTTTTAAATAGATTCATGTATATGCTGGATGTGACAACTCGATTATATATTTTCAGTTTTTCATATATACTTCTTCGAAATTAGTCTCTCAAATAAAATTTAAGCAGTGCACCATAAAAAGACAAATGTGAAGCTGAATACCTCGGTGAAGGCTCACAAAATAATAGCTAGATAATGAAAGAAAGGACATACTTGAAAACAAAGGTAAAATAGCTATATTTGTTAAATTGAGACTCAATGGACATGAGTTTGAGCAAACTCTGGGAGATACTGAAGAACAGGGAAGCCTGGCATGCAGTTCATGGGGTCACAAAGAGTCGGACACGAGAGCGTGACTGAACAAAAACAAATTGTCGATTTACAAGTTTGTGTTAATTACTGCTGTACGGGAAAGTGATTCAGGTATACATATACATACATTAGTTTTTTTGTATTTTCCATTATGGTTTATCCTAGGATACTGAATACAGTTCTCTGTGCTATACAGTAGGACCTCGTTGTTTATCCATTCTATATATAACAAAGCTTACTTCTGCTAACCCCAATCTCCTACTACATTTGATCATCAAAAGCTCATCCCAAGCAAAAAGGAGACAATGAAGGGAAGCAGAATGATTCATCAGGAGAAACCACTTTTTCTTAGTGTTATGCTGCTCAGGACAAAGTCTATTTGTCACACTGCTTTTGGTATTAGAAGTGATGAATATATTTGTAGGCCTTTTAATTGCTATAGGATTTAATAAATTGTAATGATGCAAACTTTATGTTTATTAAGACAGTCATTAATTTGCACAGTAAATATGCACAGTGGGACTGGGCAGGATATTGTCAAACAAATAGAATCTGCTTTGTTAATATAAGAGAATGCTTTCTCTCCAGAATCACGTTCCTCATGGTCAGTCTAGAAACTGTGATTTTTAAATGAATGCTTTGGTTTGTGTAATACTCACCCTATAATTTCCAATCATCCGAATTTAGAAAATGTGAAAGAAGATTTTGGTGTCAGATTAAATCTTGTGCTGCATGTTCTAGAAGAGGCTATATGGTCCAAATCAGAGAGATTCAGTACCAGATTAATGAGTGAATTAATTGGTGATTTTCATAATCAACTACTATGTATAGGGGCTTCCCAGGAGGCATTAGTGGTAAAGAACCCACCCCTCAATGCCAGAGACCTAAGAAACTCAGGTTCGATCCCTGGGTCGGGAAGATCCCCTGGAGAAGGAAATGGAAACCCACTCCAATATTCTTGCCTGGAGAATCCCATGGACAGGAAGAGCCTGGTGGACTACAGTCCATAGGGTCACAAAGAGTCAGACACAATTGAGCAGCTACACTTTCTTTCTACTGTGTATGGAGCACATATCAGACCTGAAAGTAAGAATCATCTCATTCAGAGTTGACAAATTTTTTCTATGAAGAGTCAAATAGGACATATTTTCACTCTGTGGTCTACTTAACTCTTCTGTTTTATTGCAAAAGTAGCCAGAGATAATATGTAAGCAAATAGGTGTGGCTGTGTGCCAATAAAATTTTATTTACATGAATAGGCAGTAGTCAGATTTGACCCACCTGCCCTAGTCCTCCAAACTTTGAGCTAAGTAAATGGAATGGATACTCACCTTTTTATCTAAGTTTTTAAATTTATATTTTAATTGGAGAAAAATTGCTTTACAACGTTGTGATGGTTTCTGCCATACAGCAATGCAAATCATCCGTAATTATATGTATATCATGGAGAAGGGAATGCCAACCCATTCCAGTATTCTTGCCTGGGAAAGCCCACAGACAGAGGAGCCTGGCAAGCTACAGTCCATGGGGTGCAAAGAGTCAGACACAACTGAACCTACATGAACACATGCATACATATATCACCTCTCTCTGGAGCCCCCTTCCTACTGAGATTTTCATTGACAGATAAATGCATAAAGAAGATGTGGTACATAAATACACTGGAATATTACTCAGCCATAAAAAATGAATTTGAGTCAACTCTAGTGAGGTGGATTAACCTAAAGCCTTTTATGTAGACTGAAGTAAATCAGAAAAGAGAATTTTGTATGTTAATGCACATAGATGAAATCTAGAAAAATGATTTTGATGAACCTATTTGTATGGAAGGAATGGAGCTGCAAACACAGAGAATAGGCATGTGGGCACAGTGGGGGAAGGAGAGAGTGGGACAAATGGAGAAAGCATGGACATAGGTACGCTAAGGTGTAAAATAGCTGGTGAGATCCTCACCTTTGAAATGCTGCAGACAAGAGGTTTTTTCTTGTCTTGGATTCTTTTTAACCTGCTTGTGCTCCATTGGAGTAGAATATCACTTCATAATGGGTTGGGAGGACTATCAAAAAAAAGAACAGTTGAAGAGTTCTTCATGATCTCCTCCTGCAAATCCCAGCTCTTGAACTTTTCTTTCCTGATTTAATTACAGAAACACAATCTTCAATGAGATTTCTTTTTTATCTGCTATAAACTTTGGAAAGAATGAGAAAATTTCTAGCACTTTCCCATAAAACCACTTTGGTTCTCATTTTTATTCAAATAATACAACGTTCTAATTGAGCCTTATGAGCCTGGCATGATACCCATATTTTTTAAAATCATGTGATATTCAAGGGGTTTTAGTATCATTAGGGCATCCACACATACATATTAAAATATTATAAGAGAATACAGTGAAGAAAATAAAATAAGGACATTAAGACAAGGACATTGGTAATTCTGTTTTGGAAATCCACTTCGTTGGAACCACTAAGTTCGTGGATCAAACTGACAACATTGTGTATAATCAATAAATATCTCTTGACATCCCATGCAGATTTACGGAAAAGTGAAGACAAAAGACTGTAAGCAGTGTTCTTATTTTGGCAAGTTCTTCCTGGGAATTATTTACAGTAACTATCATTCTGGCAAAGAAAGGGGGGATGTTAAAAAGAAGGTAGATTCTCTAATAATTGTAGATCACAGTCATTTTTTTTTCATGGATGTGAGTTTGTTTTGCTTTCTAATTTTGTTGCTATTTCATATGCCACATCTTCTGCCAGCCACTGAACTGAGAAACAAAGAGGATGAGAATCAGGCAAGTCCGCTGAACTCTCATGTTATAGTGGAAGCTGTGCATATTAAAAATAAAGTGAAAAAGAAAATCAACTTTCAATTAAAAACAAATCTTTATCCAAAATATTTGTAACTTTCTGTCTGTCAAGGAGAACAGAAAAAAGTTTTCTATCCCCAAGCCTGCATATAAAATTCAGTTTATTCTTTCCTTATTGAAAGATAATATTTTAACTTGTGCCAAGCATTATATGCGGAGAAGGCAACGGCACCCCACTCCAGTACTCTTGCCTGGGAAATCCCATGGACGGAGGAGCCTGGTGGGCTGCAGTCCATGGGGTCGCTAAGAGTCGGACACGACTGAGCGCCTTCACTTTCACTTTTCACTTTCATGCATTGGAGAAGGAAATGGCAACCCACTCCAGTGTTCTTGCCTGGAGAATCCCAGGGACGGGGAAACCTGGTGGGCTGCAGTCTATGGGGTCGCACAGAGTCGGACACGACTGACACGACTTAGCAGGAAGCATTGTATGAGTTTCTGTGGGAGACTTTTTAAAATTAAGAATAACATGTTGTATTTAACCTCCATGAGCTTATAATTTTCTTTGGTGAAACAAAGCAAACATAAAATAAGAAAAACATAGTCTTGTGTTTAATCACTGATACATTGCTTATATGTATATATTTATATGTGCTCTTCGAGAATGGAGAGAATTATTGTCAGATGAATAAAAAGAGAAGATTTCATGAAACTGAGAAGAATGAATTCAATTTCCAATGACTGTTAGAATGAGAATAGATAATATACAGGTCCCTAAAAGTATAAAGGGGCGTCCCTGGTGGCTCTGCCTGCAAAGCAGGAGACTTGGGTTTGATCCCTGGGTCAGGAAGATCCCCTAGAGAAGAAAATGGCAACCCACTCCAGGATTCTTGCCTGGAAAATCCCATGGAAGATGAGCCTGGCAAGCTACAGTCCACAGGGTCACAAAGTGTCAGACACAACTTAGTGACTAAAACAACAATGGCAAAAGTACAAAGAGCAATTTGGACTTGACACTTAGTTAATTGGGATCTATTTCAGTATCCTGAACAGGAAAGTGATAATGAACAAATTTGAATTCATTGATTTATATCATCTCGAAATTTAAAAAATATTAAATGAAAGAGCTGCATGTATGTATACATGAAGTTCTCAGCATAAAATAAAACCTTGGCTGTTATTACTATCTCTTAGAATAATCTCTTCAATTTACAGATAGGATCTCCAGGTCCCTGAATGGTACAGTGATTTGTTCCATGTCATACAAGAGAGTTGCTTATAGGGCAGGCCTCTTTCTACTAAATCATGATTAAGAGAGATAAGCCTGGCCTGTTATGAATGGCCTTCCTGGAGTTCTACAATCTGGCAGCTTAGACTTGATGGACTGTTTTACTGGTCTTGCATACTAACAACTTAAAAATAGATGTAGAATTTAAATGGAGAAGGAAAAGACAGCAATCTGGCTTCCACTCAGGCCAAATTCTAACCCCCAAATCCCTTTTGCCCAAGCAGATATTAACATGTTTCTATTTAAGGAATTAAGCAGATTGGGTTTGAATTCTGGCTCTATCATTTAGAAAATGAGAGGCTTCTACTTTACTGAACTTCTCTGTCTCAATTTCCTTATCTTTAAAATAGAACATAGCTCATATAGATGAAAAGACTGAATTATTTGATATCTAAAAAGAGATTAAGAGAGAATCTGGCATAGAGTAGACACTCCATAAATGATAGCTATAATAATTGTCTGCCAGACTTTGCTCATTAAATTTCTTTATTTATTTTGAATCCTACCTAAATCACAGTTTCTTTGGAACTTAGAATGCTATGGAAGGAAATTTGGTTGACTACGTAGATAAGATGCATTCATTTTCTGTAGCCCGTCCTGAATTCCTAGTATTATGATATTAAAGGAGGTAAAGGAGAAAGCATGTTTGAGTGAACTCCGGGAGTTGGTGATAGACAGGGAGGCCTGGCGTGCTGTGATTCATGGGGTAGCAAAGAGTCGGACATGACTGAGAGACTGAACTGAACTGAAAGGAGAAAGTAGTAAAAGGCATACACAGTTTTAAATAAGGACAGTGATCAAAGGGGAGGATATGAAAACAGACAAGAAATGTTAACACAGCTTTGAAAATTGGACAGCAGATAATTGAAGTGTAATTATTAGAGCAGCAACACTGAAGCATAACTTCCTACAGTGAGAGCTAATTTTCATCACAGAATCCTAGAAAGGATTCCCCCAAAAAATGGAAGCATGAGTTATCTCTGAAAATGAGGTTTAATGGATTCGGCTGAAAACAGGATGACTGAAGATTTCTCTAAGGAACAATTAAAATCCTTTCCTTTGTCCCATATATCTGGGAAACCCTCAACATTCCTGTTGCCACAAAGACTTGAGAACTAACCTCCTATCTAGTCCTGCAGAAGGGCTCTGGACACAGCAGAGTTTAAAAATAGAACATCATGAATCCCATAGCTTTCATCAACTGACTGACCAAGTTCACTTTCTATGCATGCTTTTGATTGGCAGTTAATGGAACATTATCCAGTGCTCAGAATTAAAACTTCTATAAATATATTTTGATTATAAATAGTACTCAATTCAAGGTTATGGCCAGTAAAAGCCTTTCAAAGATTTTTTTACCTTCTTTATTTTCTTTGATTCCAATTAATATTCTATTTCATCAGTGTTCTATTCTTTGATTCCATCAGTAATTATTGTAGTAGTTGGCCATTGAATAGGATACCTCAAAGAAAGGCAGAACAGTCCTTGAGTAGAAAAGATTCATGTCCACTTTTTGTGTGTCCTGGATAGTGACAGACTAAATAAGTTTGCTGGGCAAATGTGGTGGGAATTCAAATGGTTGCTTTGCGGTGTTACTTCTCTGACAGCCTCAGGTAGTTTCCAAGATTCTCCCTCAGCACTAGAAGCATCTGTGTTTTCTAGAAGACAGAGGAAGCTAGTTGAGAGAGCACTGGCAGATCTGGTACTGATCTGATGGTTAGGAAAAGGAAGACAGGCATCTCATGGGGAATGAAAGCCTCATCAGATCCTACATGGTCAGATGTATGAACCCACTTGAGATGCATGAAAATCAGATAGAAATAGTTACATCTCAGCCCACAAGGATCCACAAGCTTTGTAGTCAAAGCTGTGGTTTTTCCAGTAGTCATGTACAGATGTGAGAGTTGGATCATAAAGAAGGAGCATGGAAGAAGTGATGCTATCAAACTGTGGTGCTGGGGAAGTCTCTTGAGAGTCCCTTGGATAGCAAGAAGATCAACCCAGTCAATCCTAAAGGAAATCAACCCTGAATATTAATTGGAAGGACTGATGCTTCAGCTGAAACTCCAATACTTTGATCACCTGACATGAAGAGCTGACTCATTGGAAAAGACCTGGATGCTGGGAAAGATTGAGGGCAGGAGGAGAAGAGGGTGACAGATGATGAGACAGTTGGATGGCATCACCAACTCGGTGGAAATGAGTTTGAGCAAACTCGGGGAGATAGTGAAGGGGGAAGCCTAGAATGCTGCAGTCCATGGGGTCAAAAAAAGGCGGACACAAATTAGCAACTGAACAACAGCCCACTCTGACCCTCCTCATCAATCATGTGGTACATGTGCGCCTTCAAGGACTTAGCTGTCTCTGAGCCACAAAGCAGGAACAGGGAGAAATACTGAACTAACTGAATTTAAACCTGAAAAAAACCTGGAATTTTTTTCACCGAAGTAGGGTTTCTGTGTTTGGGGGGGAAAAAAACAGGAGTTTGAGATGGAAAACTAAATGAAGTTGTATTTTTGGCAAAGTTAGATTTTTTTTTTCCACTGGAAAATTCATACCCACTGGCCTTGTAACTCCTCCTCTACTTGACTTTTCCTGGAACTCATTCCACCAGAGTTGTGTTGTGTTTCCTTTTCCCTCTCACTGTATTTTCTCTTTGGTGAGTCAGTTTTTCACATGATAGTAACTCCATCTCTGAGAATATGAATCCAAACTCTTTTCATGTTTAATCTCCATTTTCCCCTTAAATTCCAGTCCAATTTCCAAGCAGTTTCTATAGTCACTTCAAATGCTCTCAAGATGCCAAGTTGCTTTTCCTATCTTGGTGCTTTCTGCTAGCCCTGCATATTCATCCTGGCCAGCTGAGACTAAATCACAGCATTTTCCCTAGAACCGCTTCCCCTTCGCTCTTGGCTCACATACACTGGCTTTCTCTCTCCAGGACCTAGATTTCTGACTTTATACTCTGGATCTCGCGCCTTCTTCCGGCACTTTGACCTCTGCACTTGCGTGCTCTTAATTGAGTTCCTGCCTAATTGTCAGGTTCACTGGCTCTCTCAGGTTTGTACTACACCATGGTAGCAAGTAGTCTTCCCTGTCCCTTCCAATCCCACGTATCGGCCTGGAGGTGGTAAATCCTGGCATTCATAGCCCCCTTGTGTGCCATCCTCCTAAGTCGCCATCTTGGAATTCTCTTCAGAAACTTTCTTCTCGGAAACTTCCGGGTATCCTTCCTGTATCTTCCTCAGTGCCTACTTGTTGTCTTGTGTGTATGCTCAGGCACTTCAGTTGTGTTCAATCCTTTGCAACCCAATGGACTGTAGCCCACCAGGCTCCTGTCCTTTGGGTTCTCCAGGCAAGAATACTGGAGTGGGTTGCCATGCCCTCCTCCAGGGGATCTTCCCAACAGAGGGAATGAACCTGAGTTTCTTATGTGTCCTGCATTGGTAGGCTGGTGCTTTACCACTAGTGCCACCTGGGAAACCCACTTGGAGTCTTAAGTGCTCATAATTGGGTCTTCTAAGTGTATTTATGGAGAAGGCAATGGCAAGCCACTCCAGTACTCTTGCCTAGAAAATCCCATGGATGGAGCAGCCTGGTAGGCTGCAGTCCGTGGGGTCGCTAAGGGTCGGATACAACTGAGCAACTTCACTTTCACTTTTCACTTTCACACGTTGGAGAAGAAAATGGCAACCCACTCCAGTGTTCTTGCTTGGAGAATCCCAGGGACGGGGGAGCCTGGTGGGCTGCAGTCTATGGGGTCACACAGAGTCGGACACGACTGAAGTGACTTAGCAGAAGTGTATTTAACTTTGGTTTCCTCCTTTGCATTCTCATTACCCTCACCCTCCTCTTCACCCTTTGTTAACTGAAATGGCATCTGACCTGGTTGCTCCACTTACAAGTCTCCACCCCTGAAATACAAGATGTACTGCTGCATGAACAATTTCCCAGAATTTTCCTATTTATTCTCAATCTTATTCTTTAAAAAGACTTATGTGGAAAGTCAAAACAAAGCATTATTCTTTCCCATCCACCTTCAATGGCTCCCCATTGTCCACAAAACCTAGACACCACCTGTTTTTATAACCTTACGTTCACCATGTCTCCTTGAGTCTAATTTTTCAGGTCTACTATGCCCCTTGCCATGTACAATCTAACATGTACTCCTCTGTTTCTAAATATTTATCCTCCTTTTCCACCTTCCAAGAAGCCTGTTCCTCCCATGTCTGCCTATCAAAACTTTCCCCTCCTTTTATATACAGTACAAGTGTTCCTTCCTTCTTGAAGACTTTTTTGATTCTATAGTTATAATTAAATTTATTAACACATGTATGTACAATCTAGAAACAGGGGTACAGATTAACCTATTTTTTGGGCAGGAATAGAGACTAAGCCGGTGAGAATGAATGTGGATATGGATGGGTGAGAAGGAAAGAGTGGAACGAACTGAGTAGCACTGGCATATATACAGTGCCAATTGTAGAATATGTAGCTAGTGAGAACTTACTCTATAGCACAGGGAGCTCAGCTCAGTGCTCCATGATGACCTCGAGGGGAGGGATAGGGGCAAGAGGGAGGGGATATGTGCATATCTATAGCTGATTCATTTCATTGTACAGCAGAAACTAACGCAACATTGTAAAGCAAATATTGTGTTGTTCAGTCGCCCAGTTGTGTCTGACTCTTTGCAACCCCGTGGACTGCAGCATCCGAGGCCTCTCTGTCCCTCACCATTTCCCAAAGTCTGACCAAGTTCACGGCTATTGTATCAGTGATGCCATCCACCCATCTCAGCCTCTGATGCCCTCTTCTCCTTCTGCCCTCAATCTTTCCCAGCGTCAGGAACTTTTCCAATGAGTCAGCTGTTCGCATCAGATGACCAAGATACTGGATTTTCAACTTCAAATTGAGCATCATTTTACTCAAAAAAAAAAAAGTTACCTGAATTGCTTTTCCTATCTACCCTGAACTTTCTATATACCTCTACCCAGCATGGATCACACTTTAACCGGCAGAGGATTTATTCATTCATGTCTCCATCACTAGATTATTGTTTTTTTAATGATAATTCCCATGTTTTTCCCAGGACGTTTAAGAGTGTGCCTAGCACATAACAGGTGCTCAGTAGATGTACGTTGAATTCAGTATACTAGAACTTCAGAAATATACCAGGAAAAACACTATCCTTGCTTAAA
Source organism: Moschus berezovskii (assembly GCF_049115385.1). Taxonomy (NCBI): domain Eukaryota; kingdom Metazoa; phylum Chordata; class Mammalia; order Artiodactyla; family Moschidae; genus Moschus; species Moschus berezovskii. The sequence continues at coordinate 37,256,187 of NC_142472.1, forward strand.
TCCAACTGCTCACCCTCTCTAATCTTCCTTCTTTCATTCTGTTTGTACAGTTGCATTGAGCTGGAGAAAAAGGTACACACATGTTTGGGTTTCTTGCCTTTAAGGCATAGTCCCAGAACTATCAGCCAATCAAAACAAGTAGGTGCCACTAACATAGAGACAAAAGAAGTGGCATCTGCTCTTCAAAGGTACCACATAGTAGCACTTGCAGAGAGAAGCTATTCACTTAGTCTAATTATTTATCTGTAAAGAAGCAGTGTACTCATAATCTTTATATTTAGGTTGATTCCATCATGTTCTGACATTCATTCCAAAGAGACCTCAAGAGAATTTGTGGGCTGGATGTGTTCCATGCTCCACATGTTACCATGCCTTTAGTTTAAACCTGACCAAAAACAATGTTCTTTTATCAAGGTTGATTTTTGTGCAGAAACTTTAAAGCAGCAGGAAAATATTTAAAATGAATTCTTTGCTTGCAAGTGTTTTGATTTAGAGGCTGCGAAATCCCACATTCATTTGTGTTGAGTGGATTGAAATATCTGTAACTTTCAGAACTCAGAATATGTATTCCATAAGAAGGGTTTAAGTGAGCATAAGTGATTTCTTTAACTAAAAATATAGATTATTACTTTTTAAAGTATCATTCTGAAAGTATAGTGATTTTATCCTTTTATTAAATATTTGCAATGCACTCATTAGGCAATTTCTGTGTTAGATGAGCATTAGAATGTGGCTACAATTCAGTCAGAAGCTTCACCCACCTTTAAATAAATGCCATGAGGCATATAATGTACATGACACATTTTTCTCTGTATTATTAAGGAAGATATCACTGGATTGGCTCTTTTGTGTTTCTCACATTCTGACGATAGAATAAAGTACATTAAATCAGAGAATAATGGGAAGGGTGTCACAAATGAGTCCTAGAGAGTTCATTCAAACAAAAGAGGGATGTAGAAGTCACAGAAGCTTTTTATGATCAGCGGGCTTTTTTTGACACCTCCTTCACTCAAAGCTTTGTGAATGGACCAGGAGAGTCTCCTTCCGCTAATCACTTTGCTGTGACCTTCTCTCCTGGATCTCATCTGAAGTAAAATTATGAGTTGACTCAGCTCTGCACAGGGTTAGTATCCTAATCATGTGTACCCTGAAATCCAACAAAGAATCAATTAGTGCTGATGAGGTGAGACCCCATGGTGCCTGCTGCTCTCTGTGTAGGTAAAAGATTAAAAAAAGAAATGAAAAACTATGATTGCAGCTGAGGAAATGGAGGCTCAGACTTCCAAGTCCAAATAATGGTTATGGAAACCTCTTGCCCAATTGTCTATATTCTCTTTGGGTTTAATTCCAGTAAAAGCAAAACCAAACCTATAACTTTTTTTTTTCTTCCAGACCTATAACTCTTAAATGCTATATGTGAAACACTCTTCCTGGAAATATACTATATAATGGGAATAGAATGATGGACATATCCAAATTCCATCCAAAAGGAACTTAATTTTACTGAAAGAGATAAATACAAATAGAGATGACTGTAAAACCTGGCAGAATAATAAATACTCTGAATGATATGAAAATTCTATAGGATAGTATTTTTGTGGTTTTTAGGTGGTTAAAATTAGGGGAGGTTTCACTGAGGAGTTGGTGTTTAAATAGGATCATAAATAATTGGTAAAATTTCAAGAACTGGGTGGGAAGCATTGGCATTGGAAGCTCTGAAGCAGTTTTGGAAACTGCAAAGGAGACAATGGAAAAACAAAACAGAGAGCTGTTATCTCTCTTCAAGTAAGGCCAAAAAGGCTAAATGAATTATATAGATCATTTCCATCTGTTTTACAGGAGGAATTGAATTTGTTATCCTGAAACTATGTAAGATACTATTCTTCTACTATGAACACAAAGTGCATGTTGATATGTTCCCATCATTATGTAAAAATTCAGACTGAATTGTTTGTTGTCAAGTCAAAGAGTAGGGAAGATACTTTTCTCTTTTCAAACCTAAAAAGTAAGGTGTTAAATAAGAATTACTGGATGGATAAGACATTCGTTATTAATAAGAAACCCAGTTGTGTCTATGGATTCCAAGAAAGCCTAAGTTCTCTTTGCTTCTGGTGGGATAGTCCAGGATGGATGCAGAGTGCAAAAATATGTTGCAGTCACTGAACATCTGGACTGAGAAACTTTTGATAAGAAGCAAATAAACTAAAGCACATGTACTTTCCAGCTGTGAGCATTTGAAGCAGTCTAACGCTCATATTTCTGATTTGTATGGAAGACAAGAATTTCCTTAATGTAAGCTCATGTATTCATGACTCTATGACTCTATGTTGGTACTATAAGTTCCTCTAGTTATGTAGCAACGTCTTTTCTATATTTGGAAAATGTAAAAGCTTATGAAAGATTCAGGTTTTGGAGGCTATTTGAATTCATTTTAGATTTCTCAGAATATAATTATGTCAAACCTAAATACAACCACAAATATGACCAAGTCTTAAAATTACCATGTATACCAAATCTTTTAGAATACTTCATTTGAAAGAATTTGTTTAGTTCAAGTTTTCAGGAAAGTAAAAAAATTATATGAACATTGGAGTGGAACAGCAAATGAATGAATGGCAGTATCATTTCTTTAAAAAAGAAGAAAGATGCTAACAATGAACATTGGGGTATGTCTATAAATGTCTGACCTCCTCAAAGTCTGAGTAAATCAACATTGAAATGACACAGAAATATGCAGGCCTGGCTTCATACAGATGTGCCTGAACATCACACTCAATGGGAGCTCTTCTTGTGGTGATTCCTAAAAAGATAATATGATATGGGCATCTTTCAACAAAGGGGAAGGGGCATTAATAAGATTAGCAATTAGACAATCAGACATTTTTCCAGGATTTTGGACAAGTTTCTACAACCCTCCCAGAATCAGTTTACTCTGGCACGGATTTAAACAAGAATAAAATGAAGTAAAATAGATATCATGCTAATTTCATGCTGGAACCTAGTAAGGATCCAATCAGGACTTCCCAGGTGATGCAATGGCAAAGAATCTGCCTCCCAATGCGGGAGATTCAGCAGATGCGGATTTGATCCCTAGGTCAGGAAGATTCCCCTGGAGGAGGAAATGACAATGCAAAATGGCAACCCACTCAAGTATTCTTGCCTGGAGAATCCCATAGGCAGAGGAGCCTGGCAGGCTACCGTCCATGGGGTCACAAAAGAGTCAGACACGACTTAGTGACTAAACAACAACAAAGGATCCACTAAATGTTAGTTTTTTTTTTCATCTCTTCAGTAAACAAATAGAGAGGGTTGAGTTGGTACCAAAAGATCCTTTGGCTCTGTTTTTAGGACAGCATATGGGGATTTAGCCAGGCACACAATTACAGCTCATTAACAATGACAGTTGCTTCCAGGCCAAGTTCTTTTCTCAGACCTCAACACAAATCTTTAGCATATGGCTGAAGCAGCCTTAAAGATTTAAGGGTAAACATCTCCTGTTTGTCATGAACCTATGTATTTGCTAACTCGATTACTTACCTTTTGAAAGAATAGGAAATACATATACATTAATCTTTCACACCTAAAGTACTGTTACTCCTCTCCCAGGAAACCTAAAGAATTTCTATCAGTTTTGGCAAGGCATAAGCAACCCACCTTGTTGAGAATTATGCATCCTTTTTACTTTGGATCCTTGAATTATAAATGGTTAAATAAAATTGTAACTGGAGAACAAAAATTCTGGATAGCTATGTCTTTTTGATTATTATTAACATAGGTCTCCAACATCTGTTACATCTTATTGAAATGCATCAGGGTAAACACAGCTGCTATTCCATTGGAAAGTGGGAATAAGGAATGGAGGAAGTGAGAAAGGATTTTTGTTTTCCTTTGTGAAAAACAAAAATGACCTTTTTTTTTTTATACTGTTGCTTGAGTATCCTAGGACTTTCTTGGACTTCCTGAAACTGCAGCATAGCAGACAGACAGATGTAATAAGCATAAACTTAAAACACTCTTTAGAAGAAATATATTTCAGGCATGTTGTGAACCAAGGAAAATTGTACTAAAGTCTGTTTCTGCTTCTGAAAGAAATGGGTACGTCTTTGTGTAATAATTTACAGTTTCTCTTTCTCCTTAAAAGCAGGAAAATTGGTCATACAGCACACTATTTCTTCAAAAACTGAAGTGCATGCATATACAAAGTGTCATGGTAACTAATATCTGTAGGTATGAGGTGGTCAATGGTATCACTGGACATCAAGGTGAAGCTATTCATAGCTCCTAAATCAGTGCTTCTTACCCTGTACTGTTTCTTCCACTTAGCAGCATTCATCAATCTATATTAAAGACTCAAGCACATGTTTTTAAAAAAAACATTTCCTTTACTGAACAAGTACTTTAAAATAATATGAAAAGTGAATAAAAACAAAAAATTCAAATTTTACATACTTCTGAAACATGACCTTGGAAATGACCAGATGTGCCATTTTCCTCTCCACTTTCCTTCCCTGGTTTATTTTTAGAAAGGCAAGGGCAATGTAGCATCTTGTTGTGTCCCATATATTGAAGCACAATAAATGGATGAAAAGTCAGTGCTATTCATCTCCATATTCCCCAACAACTCGGTGTAAGATATCTGTGAACTGCAATGCTGAAATCAAAGCACATTTATCATGTTTTTATTTGAAACCTTAATGCAGAATAAAAGGGGGATGAGATGGTCTATAATATATTTAGGAGACATTTCAAAAAGTGAATAAAACCTTGCTCCAGGGAAGAATCTATCATAGACAATTTAGGATCCACTGCAGTCGGAGTTGAACTTGAAAACATGCAAATGATGATGTAGCACTAAATTTCAGAAACTTGAATGATCTTGAGAGTAGATAAGAACAAGTACCATGACATAAATTGTTCAGTGTGTCAAGCTTTTCTATTTCTTTTCCTTTCATTGCAAACTTGTTTACTCTACGTGAATGCTAACACATATGAGATCGTTGGATACAAAATGGTCACAAATTTTTATGATTCAAGCACTCCCGTTCAGATTTCTAAGTGAAGAAAACCATTCTGATGGGCTGTAAGGCAGTGTAAGTAGGAAAATGGATTGGAGCAAAGCCTTCCACCTATATTGCTAAAGGCTCTTCTTAACCTGATGACGTATTTCTCTAACACCCTTGTGTATACTTGCCATTCCATTCCTATTTTTCTCATCTCACTGGGATCATTAGAGGTTACTCTGAGCAATCAGACAAGCAGTTACTGCACTGCAGTCTCAATACTAGCTAGTCAATGTAGACTCAACAGCCAATATACTTAAATCAGATGGCACCATTGCTGGTAAAGGGCATTGATGCTTGCAGAGGGTGAGAATATGCAGAAGAAACTGGGTTCCACAGCTCAGCAAGTGAGTGCCTTTGTTTATATCCATCAAAGACTTGGCTCTGGTGAATATTTAGGAAAACAATATTAATGCTGCTGCTTCAGAGGATCCTCAGGGAAATCTGATAAATATCTGATTAAATTTGTCTCCAACTTAATTACATTAAAGTCAAACTTGTTTAACTTTTTCTATGCTTGGTTATCTCCACACAGCCAAAAAGATGTTAATTGGCAACCTAGCTTCTAAATGTATTTATACCACTGGTGGTTTATTAGGTTCAAATTTTAGAATGCAAATGAGAAGAGAATGAAGCTTTTTTAAAAGTTAATTCAACTTTGAGGTTTTTGGTTTTCAATGAAGGTGATGAACCCTTCAGTTCACATTTTTTTTTCTTTTGCTATTGCTCTTTTAAGAATGTAAATTTTTGGAAGATATTAGATGTGCATAGAAGTTTTCTGTAACCCTAGACATTAGAAAATAGAGTCTAGGAAAATTTAAAATATTAGAGAGACCCCACCCAACCCACACTGGCAATATTAGAGGAGTACTTTCCCTTGAGAATTTACCACAGGGGAAAGGTCTTCACATTTGGATTGCCTTCTCCAACTCTATTATCAGTTATGTGGCTTGGGTGTACCCTTAAAGAGCTTTTAATTTAACACAAATACTTCCCTGGTGGCCCATTGATAAAGAATTCACCTACCGATGCAGAAGACACAAGTTTGATCCCTGAGTAAGGAATATCCCCTGGAAGAGGAAATGGAAACCCACTCCAGGATTCTTGCCTGGGAAATCCCAGGGACAGAGGAGGCTGGTGGGCTATAGTCCATAGGGTTCCAAAAGAATCAGACCCAACTTAGCGACTAAACAGTACAAAGAACATGACATACAAAAGAGCACAAGGGACTTCCCTGGTGGTCCAGTGGTTAAGACTCCACGCTCCCACTCCAGGGGATAGGGTTCAATCCTTGATGGGGAAACTAAGATCCCACATGCCTCAGTTTAGTTCAGTTCAGTCGCTTAGTTGTGTCTGACTCTTTGTGACCCCATGAACTGCAAAGGCCTCCCTGTCCATCACCAACTCCTGGAATTTGCCCAAACTCATGTCCATTGAGTCAGTGGTGCCATCTAACCATCTCATCCTCTGTCGTCCCTTTCTTCTCCTGCCTTCAATTTTTCAAAACATCAGGATCTTTTCAAATGAGTCAGCTCTTCACATCAGGTGGCCAAAATATTGGAGTTTCAGCTTCAACATCAGTCCTTCCAATGAGCGCCCAGGAATGATCTCCTTTAGGATGGACTGGTTGGATCTCCTTGCAGTCCAAGGGTCTCTCAAGAGTCTTCTCCAAACCACAGTTCAAAAGCATCAATTCTTCTGCACTCAGCTTTCTTTATAGTCCAACTCTCACAGGGCATGGCCAAAAAAAGAAAAGCCAAAAAACAAAACAAAAAGCCTAAAAACAATGTTCCTAAAAGTAGAAACAGTGCATTAAATTATTATATATGCAAAGAATACAACTGCCATCTATACTCCTGTTTTGTTGAGCATATTGATGGATTTCTATATCCAAATGAAACAGGACATTAAAATGGAAATTATCCTTTGTCTTCATTCTGGATAAAGCCCCAAAGTTAAGGCAAATGCTGTTCAGTGCTCACACATTCTTAATAGTGGAGCCAAAACATCTATGCACGATTTGCTAAAGGGACTGTGAAGAAAGCTGATCACCAAAGAATTGATGCTTTTGAACTGTGGTGTTGGAGAAGACTCTTGAGAGTCCCTTGTACCACAAGGAGATCCAACCAGTCCATTCTAAGGGAGATCGATCCTGGGTGTTCATTGGAAGGACTGATGTTGAAGCTGAAACTCCAATACTTTGGCCACCTCATGCGACGAGTTGACTCACTGGAAAAGACTCTGATGCTGGGAAAGGTTGGCGGCGGGAGGAGAAGGGGACGACAGAGAATGAGATGGCTGGATGGCATCGCCGACTCGATGGACATGAGTTTGAGTGAACTCCGGGAGTTGGTGATGGACAGGAAGGCCTGGCGTGCTGTGATTCATGGGGTCGCAGAGAGTCGGACATGACTGAGTGACTGAACTGAACTGGATAGAAAATCTGGTCCAGTATACCATAGACAGTCACCATCTTCAGGATATATAGAAGGGAATATGACTGATGAGAGTGTACTGGTAGAGAGGGCTTCTTTAGAGAATCTATTGTCAGAGTACTGTGTTCTCTCTCATCTAAACATTGGAAGATAGTGACATCTGTCTGCAAGAAGCTGTCTGGAAGAGCCTGTGGATGCAGAGCTAAGAGATAGTGCTGCTCTGAGAACAGCCTACATTTCCTAGCTCATTTCAGTTCAGTTGCGCAAACATGTCCAACTCTTTGTGACCCCATTAACTACAGCACGCCAGGCTTCCCTGTCCATCACCAACTCCGAGTTTACTCAAACACATATCCCAGAGTGTAGCTGAACAAAAATATTTATATTTCCTGTGGACACATCTGAACTCAGTAGAAGGGTGGGGAATTGGATCACTTCATAGAGACCCTGCCCATGAGGACTGCTTGAATGAATGATGTGGCTCTTACAGAGATGAAATAATAGAGTGAAGGACCAAGTGGAGAGCAGTAGGCAACCAACTCAAGATACATCAACCTATTATGGAGTCACAGATGGAAGACTCCCACTGGGGATTACTGAGGGGACCCTAGATTCACTTGTACCAAAAAAAGGGCCATTAAGCACCCAAAACTCCTGGAAGGCATGAGTAACAGGTTACACCTGTAAACTCCAGGTTTTTCTGAATCTTATCTCTAATCCCACTTCATCAAGAGACTGTACAGTAAAAGGGGCTAGGAGGAAAAATCAGAAGAACACCACAAAACCCTTCCTGTCTGTAATTTTCCCAATGGTACCTAGCAAAGAGGAAGCTTCTCTTATAGATTCCAAAGTTTGTCTTTCGCACCAGGTTTCATTTATTCTTGTACCTTCAAATGTTCAGTATTGTCTATCAATGTGCATTTAATTGTAATGATGATGTGGTTATGAGGCTGGTGGTGGTGATGGTGACTGTAGGGGTAATGGTGATGATGAAGTGGTGATGAAGACCACACCTAGCATTTTGAATGTTAATGTGCTAATTGTTTTTCAAGAATTATTTCATTTAGTCCTTACAATAAACACGTGAAAATAGGTTATATTGTCTCTAATATAGATGAGCTTCCCTGGTGGTTCAGAAGTTAAAGCATCTGCCTCCAATGTGGGAGACCCCGGTTCGATCCCTGGGTTGGGAAGATCCCCTGGAGAAGGAAATGGTAACCCACTCCAGTATTCTTGCCTGGAGAATCCCATGGACGGAGAAGCCTCGTAGGCTACAGTCCACGGGGTCGCAAAGAGTCGGACATGACTGAGCGACGGAACCGAACGGAACGGAATATAGATGAGCAAATTGAGCTCATCAGTTAACAGAGATCTAATAATTTTTATGTTATTCAGATTCTTAATGGATGATGCAGAATTCAAACTTGTTTGTTTAAAACATAGTAAGAATTCAAATTGAAATTATTTTCTCTATAAAGGTTATTCTTACAAGTGTAATATGCACAAGAACTATTTCTTCTGTCCACTTCAGATTTTATTTTCTCTTCTTTTTTCAATTTGCTAAGGTGAAAGTTTAGATTATTGATCTTAAATCTGTTTTTGCAATTATGCATTCATAAAGTTGTTTCTATTATTTATATTGTTATTATATTATTTGTATTCTTAATGCTTTTATGAATAATTCCCATTTTGAATATTGTTTATTCGCAAGATTTTTCTTGTTGATTATTGTTACCTGATGTTTCCCTTTTTAGAGAAACTATTTAAGGCAGCTCTGTTGAGCCTCTCAATTTTATCTTTATTTTTATTGCATTAATACCTGGTATGTATTAGGTGCTTTCTTTTCTTTATGATTATTCTGTTTATCTTGCTAACTTCTTAAACTGGCTGTATACTTGTATACTCATTGCTTTTCCTTTTTATGTAAAGTCTACTACATTTAAGGCCTCAGTGGATAATGTTTTCCATATCCCGTAGGTTTTAAGATTTTGTATTTTTGTTATCTTTCTGTAATGATGTTGTTTTTAAATGCCATGTACTCAGTGAGTGATATAAACACATTGTATATTTCAGTTTTCTAATAAAAATATTATGCATTCAATGCTATATATTCTCGCTAAGTACTGTTTTCCATGCATCCTACAAACTTTGATATTTTGTGGCCCAAAACATGATCTATCTTGGTGAATGTTCTATGTGAATTGAGAAGAAATGTGTATTCTACTGCTGTTGGCTGCCAATTAGATTCAGTTGACTGATGGTGCTGTTAGTTCACTATGTCTTTACTGACTTTCTGCCTACTGGATCCGTCAATTAATAATAGAGGGGTGTTACAGTTTCCAACTAATATAATAGTGGATTTATATATTTCTCCTTGCAAATGTATCAGTTTTTGCATCACATATTTTTGATGCTCTATCATAAGGCACATGTACATTATTGATTGTTAATGTCTTAAAGAACTTACCCCTTTATCATTATGTAATGCTCTACTTTATCCCTGATAATTTCCTTTTCTCTAAAACCTTCTTTGTAATGAATTTAGTTACTTCAGCTTTCTTTTGATGAATGTTAGCATGGTGTAACTTTTTCTATCTCTTTACTTTTAATCTATCTGTGGCTTTGTATTGAAAGTGAGCTTCTTATAAATAACATACAGTTGTTTCTGTATCCATTCTGAAAGTCTCTGACTTAACTAGTGTATTTAGATCATTGATGTTTAAAGTGATTATTGATATGTCTATACTAATATGTACAATGTTTATATTAATATGTGCAATATTTATTACTATTTTCTATTGATTGCTCATGTTCTTTATTTTTCTTTTTTATCTTCTACTCTTTTTATGCTTTCTCTAGTTTAATTGAGCATTTTACATTATTGTAATTTTTCTCCTTTTAATCATACTACTACTTATTCTTTTTCACTTTAAAAAAATTCTCTTGAGTTTGCAATATATATTTACAGCTAATCCAAGACCTCTTTCAGGTAACACTATAACACTTCACGTGGCAAGTGGCTAAGGAAAAAGAATTCTCAATTCCTCTTGCCCATCCCTTAGGATAATGATGTTATTAATTTCACTTATTCACAAGTAGTAATCACTAAATAAATTGTTTCTATTGTTTTTTGAACAAACTTTCATTGTTAGATCAATTAAGAGTAAGAAAAAAGGATTTTGTTTTACTTTTGTCTTCTTGCATGTGCTTCCTTCTTTTATGTAGATCAAAATTGCTATATCATTTGCCTTCTTTCTGTATGATTTATTTTAGCTTTTATTTCTCTTTCACTTTTAAAGGAAATTTTTTGCTGGATACAGAATTCTAGGTTGATTTTTTCCCCTTTCAACACTAAATATTTCATTCCACTCTTTTTGTTTGTGTGATTTCTGAAGAAGTCCAATGTAATTCTTATCCTTGTTCCTCTATATGTAAGGTGACTTTTTCTTCTGCCTTCTTTTAATGTTTTCTCTTTGCCTGTTATCTATTAACAATTTGAATATAGTGTAACTAGGAGTAGTTTCCTGGTCTTTAAGCTTAGTATTGTCTGAGCTTCCTAGTCTTAGATTCCTGGCTCTGTCATTAATTTTGGAAAATTCTCACCCATTAATACAACTTCAAGTATTTTCTTGTTTCTTCCTTTCTTCTCCTTTCGGTATTCTCATTATGTATATGCAACCATTTTGCGATCGTTCCACAGTTCTTGAATATTCCATTCCATCTTTTTCTTTTTACTCATTGCATTTCAGTTTTGGAAGTCTCTATTGATATAACTTCAAGCTCACTGATTTTTTTTCTCAGTTGTGTCCAATCTACTGATGAGTCCATAAAAGGCATTCTTCATTTCTATTACAGTGTTTTGCTTTTCCTACCATTTCCTTTTGATTCTTTCACAGAATTTTCATCTCTCTGCTTAAATTGCCCATCTGTTCTTGCATATTGTCGATTTTTTCCATTAGAGCCCTGTCAAGTTTAGCTAAGCTACTCTATGCTATTGCTGCCTTGGTATTTATTTTGTTTGCCAAAGTGGCTTACTGGGACCTTGAACTGACATCAGCTCCCTCATGCAAGCACATGCTCTAGATCATGGTCTATAAGCAAATGTAAGTTCCTGACAGAACTTCTCATCAGTAATCTCCCCGACCTCTATGGGCCTATCCCTTGCTCAGGTTTAGACAAGACTCCTATGGAGCTCACCAAAATTCTGTTTTTTTGTTTGTTTGCTTGAATTCAATCTGGCCTTAGCCAGGAACTTCAAATTACCCCAGCTACAGACTCTTCTAGAGGCGTGCACCCCAGGTCCTGCCCTCTCTCTGGCTGCACCCTTTCTTGACCTCCCCATGTGGCCCCCTCAAATCATTCTGTGTACTTTCTCCAGCACCTGTGAGTAATAAACTTCTCTACTTCAATTTCTCTTATAGTCTTTTGAGGAACTGCATCTGCCCCTTGTGCTGCATTTAATAAATGTTAATTTTACAAAGTCATACCAAGCCCTTAGTATGTTATCCATAGTTATTTAAAATTCCTGTTCTAAAAATCCCAAAACCTCTACCATATCTGAGTCAGGTTCCTATGCTGTGTCCCACTCTTCAGGCTGCATTTCTTTTTTTGCCTATTATCATCCTTATGTGTATTGTTGAAAGCCAGACAAGATGCAGTAAGTAAAAAGAGTGGAGGTAGACAGGCCTTTTATATGAGATTTTATGTTTTTCTAGCTAGAGGTTAGATCGTATTTCCTGTTTACTGTAGTTGTGGTGTCAGAGACTAAGTTTTCCTCTATTGTGTTTCTTTTGTCTCCACTGTTGTTTCTAAGTTTTACTATTTCTGAAGTAGGGTTTGAGGTTTGCAATTTTTAGCTGTGTTTTTAGCTGCAATGTCCTGTTATCACACAGAAGCCCTCTTGATGTGTAGGTGAGTTGTGAGGGCAGAGATGTGTTCTCCAGTGCTATGACTAGGTCTCAGTCTTTTAGTGAGACTGACCTGGGTATTTCCCTTCCCCCATGTCAAAGGCTAGAGGAGGCTGGAGTTGGGTGTTTCTTTTCCTCCAGATTTATTAGGTTCAGGTAAAATAGTTTCCCTTTAGGGAAAAAAAGCCCTCATTTAGGAAAACAGAGAGCTTTGGACATACTTCACATTTGTTCCCTTTCTTGTCCCCTTGCTACAAGCAAATGGAGATTTTTCTCATATCTTCACAGTGGAAATTTGATAGTGATCCTGGAGGCTAAAACTTTCAAAGGTATGGGGGCCCTTCCAAGACTAGCTTTGAGTTAAAAACTCCCAGGGGCCCCAGTTTTCGGGGGAGGATTTTTTTCTCAAGATGACTTGGTAGGTTGTGGTAAAAGTGATGGGGTTCACGAGAACTTAGAGTTTGAACTGTTGTCTCCTAGCATTATGCTGATACTCAGTACTTGATACCTGACTGTTTGAGAACCGAGGAAATGAAAAGTGTACGCCCAACTGAGACAGTATCTTGAGACTGAAAAATGAGGCAAGCATCTCTGTATAATCAATGAATCAGTTTATTGTAAGGTAATCTTCAGGATGGGCTTCCCAGGGGGCTCGGTGGTAAAGAATCCATCTGCCAAGCAGGACATGTGGATTCGATCCCTGGGTTGGGAAGATCCCCTGGAGTAGAAAATGGCAATCCATTCCAGTCTTCTTGCCTGGAAAATTCCATTGGCAGAGAAGCCTGGCAGGCTGTAATCCATGGAGTTGCAAAGAGTCGGGCATGACTTAGCAACTAAACAACTTACAGGGTGGGATCAATTAAACAACGATACAGAAGCGTTCACAGTCACACTCCACTCCACCAAGGGGACATTGGAATGATTCTATAGTTAATTTTAGGGTATTCGGGTACATGCTTGGAAACAGGAAGCGCATGCCTAAGTCAAGATTTATGGATGGTAACTAGGTTCATGAGCACTTAGGAATACATCAGTGAAGGTCTTCATCATCCTAATGATTATTAAACAGAATGTATTAGATACAAAGTGCTGATGACAGAGAAGTGATTTACCATGCCATGCAGTACAGTCTTGGGCAGGGCTAGTGGAAGGACAGGAGGAACTGGACAGACTCAAGATGTTGTCAGTTTTGTTAACACCTGAAGGGACTAAAAGCAAGAGCTGCTCCAATGACAAAATTTGGTAGAGTAAACCAAATGTGAGTTTTGGGCTGGCAGCAACTGACAACTCAGTGGAAGGAAACCAGACTGGTCATTACGAAAGGAATTTCATTCAAGTGGAATGTCAGACAAGGTGATTTCCACAGTGGTTATAAACTACAGAAAACCAGAAACTAAAAATGGAGCCATAAGTGTCCTGCTATAAAATACATCACTTGTATTAATGTATTGCAGGTGATGAAGAATCCCCAAGAGGAACCTATAAAAACACCAGAGAGATTTCCTCATTTGGAATCCTTCATACTCGGCAACAAGACCAGGTTACAACTGTAGTAGTCAAGTAAGCTGTTCTGCCCTGTGTCACGTTCTTTTCTAAGTTCCAACTCTGGAGGAGCAAGATGCAGCCTGGTGCATGGAATGAAATGAAGTGAAGTGAAGTCGCTCAGTCGTGTCCGACTCTTTACGATCCCATGGACTGTAGCCTACCAGGCTTCTCTGTCCGTGGGATTCTCCAGGCAAGAATACTGGAGTGGGTTGCTGTTTCCTTCTCCAGGAGATCTTCCCAACCCAGGGATTGAACCTGGGTCTCCCACATTGGAGGCAGACGCTTTACCATCTGAGCCACCAGGGAAGCCCATAGAAACAGTAAAAGAAATAGCTGGAAAAATTAAGAATCTTTACCATGTCCCATCATCCCAAGTACACCTGAAATGGGAGAGAAGTTTTAACAGGAAAGTGGTTTGAAGTCACATGATTATTAGACTGAATGAAACCATGTATTACCTAAAACTGACAATAAAAGCAAGGGGAGATGGCAGAGATTTCATCTAAGGTAGCAGTCTCTAACATTTTGGCACCAGGGACCGGTTTCACAGGTTCCATCCCTGGGTCAGGAAGATCCCCTGGTGGAAGGCACACCTATCCACTCCAGTATTCTTGCCTGGAGAATCCCATGGACAGAGGAGCCTGGCAGGCTACAGTCCGTAGGATCGCAAAGAGTCAGACACAAATGAAGCAACTTAGCAGGCATGTACACACAGCTCCACTCAGATCATCAGGCAGTAGATCCTAGAAGTTGGGAACTCCTGTTCTAAGAGGTTGAAGAGTGGTAGTATAAGTTGAGAGAGTAGATTTAAAGGAGCTTTGTTGGAAAAAGATGGAATTACTTTCTATTCATATATGCTTATTCCCTCAGCTGTTCCTGACTCTTTGAGACCCCATGCTCTGCAGCCTGCCAGACTCCTCTGTCCATGGAATTCTCTAGGCAGGAGTACTGGAGTGAGTTGCCATTTCCTTCTTCAGGCGATCTTCCTAACCCAGGGATCAAACCTGTGTCTCCTAAGTCTCCTGCATTGTCAGTCAGATTCTTTACCACTGAGTCCCCTGGCAAGTCCTTCTGCTTCTATAAACTCCAGTTAATTCAAGCCAGTTACACTTACAATAAGGCCATAGACAGCAAACATGAGGACCTGAATTAAAGTTGATTGTGTTACTGAAGGATTTGGTATATAGGAGCCTTAAGAGTGCTAGAATGTTTGCATCTAATGTGTGAGGTGAAGCCATAGTACTTCTAGGTCTGTTGTGTATCACTGGGGCCAGTTTTTGGCAGAGGAAATAAGTACTTCTTTTATGAGGTAAGACTGCCAAGCCCTCTTTAAACAGATGGCTGTTATTTCATTATTCAACATATCTTCCCTGGACACTTCTCTCTGTGACAATTATTGCTGCAGATATAATACTCTATCTGGGAGAAATTATAGTTATAGTTTTTGAGAAACAGTATCCAGAGGCTGGAAGGATTTTACTCTATTTCTTTATCCACCTTCCAATCTGCATCTGAAATTATATTGGACATAAACTAAGACTGATTTCCATCATTGATAGTTCACAGAGAATTACATAAACCATTTCAATTGATTGATCTTAGTGCCTTAGTACTGGCTATCTCAAATCCTTTTTGGAGTGAAGTAGAGATACCTAGTTGGCTATATAGCCATATATATATAGACATGTGTGTGTGTGTGTGTGTGTGTGTGTGTGTGTGTGTGTGTGTGTATATATCTTTCAATGAAAAACAGAATTTCACAGTTGAGAAGAATAATCAAGTTCATCTATGTCTCTTCTAATAGAGGAAAGCCGTTCCATGTGACTGATACAGATATTTTGTAAGCAGAGTAGGATGCTGGCTTTAGAACTCTATTTTATACAACCTCGGAGCCTTGCTTATTCTTTGGTAGACTTTTTCCAGGACAGTAATTCCCTACACAATGTTAGATAAGGCATTGGATAACTCTAGTCTTGTAATATCTGGCAATTAGCCATCCAAGACCTGCCTCTTGAGAAATCTGTGTGCAGGTCAGGAAACAACAGTTAGAACTGGACATGGAACTACAGACTGGTTCCAAATCAGTAAAGCAGTACATCAAGGTTGTATATTGTCACCCTGCTTATTTAACTTACATGCAGAGTATATCCAGAGAAGGCAATGGCAAGCCACTCCAGTATTCTTGCCTAGAAAATCCCACGGAAGGCGCAGCCTGGTAGGCTACAGTCCATGGGGTCGCTACAAGTCAGACATGACTGAGCGACTTCACTTTCACTTTTCACTTTCACACATCGGAGGAGGAAATGGCAACCCACTGCAGTATTCTTGCCTGGAGAATCCCAGGGACGGGGGAGCCTGGTGGGCTGCTGTCTATGGCGTCACACAGAGTTGGACACGACTGAAGTGACTTAGCAGCAGCAGCAGCAGCAGCAGAGTATATCATGAGAAATGCTGAGCTGGAGGAAGCACAAGCTGCAATCAAGATTGCCAGGAGAAATATTGGCAACCTCAGATATGCAGATGACACAACCCTTATGGCAGAAAGCGAAGAACTAAAGAGCCTCTTGATGAAAGTGAAAGAGGAGAGTGAAAAAGTTGGCTTAAAGCTCAACATTCAGAAACCTAAGACCATGGAGTCTTGTCCCATCACTTCATGGAAAATAGATGGGGAAACAATGGAAACAGTGGCAGACTTTACTTTTGGGGGCTCCAAAGTCATTACAGATGGTGACTGCAGTCATGAAATAAAAAGATGCTTGCCCCTTGGAAGAAAAATTATGACCAACCTAGATAGCATATTAAAAAGCAGAGAAATTACTTTGCCAACAAAGGTCCATCTAGTCAAATCTATGGTTTTTCCAGTAGTCATGTATGGATGTGAGAGTTGTACTATAAAGAAAGCTGAGTGCTGAAGAACTGATGCTTTTGAACTGTGGTGTTGGAGAAGACTCTTGAGAGTCCCTTGGACTCCAGGGTGATCCAACCAGTCCATCCTAAAGGAAATCAGTCCTGAAAATTCATTGGAAGGACTGATGCTGAGGCTGAAACTCCAATACCTTGGCCACCTGATGCGAAGAACTGACTCATTTGAAAAGAGCCTGATGTGGGGAAAGATTGAAGGCAGGAGCAGTAGGGGATGACAGAGGATGAGATGGCTGGTTGGCATCACTGACTCAATGGACATGAGTTTGAGTAAACTCTGGGAGTTGGTGATGGACAGTGAGGCCTGGTGTGCTGTAGTCCATGGCGTCGCAGAGTCAGACACGACTGAGCAACTGAACTGAACTGAACTGAGCCATCCAAGAGAAGACAGTGTCACTTTCACAATGATTCTGAAATAAGTCCTAGGAAGAACTTCTGCTTTTCGTGGAATTCATGAGTGTGGTATCAGAATTAGGATGTCATAGTAATCAGTGTCAGAAGCCAAAGAACCCAGAATTCACAGCCAGATGCTGGACTCATGAAAACAGTGCCGTGACCCAACAACTGGGGTGCAGGATATGGGACACTGGGGAATCTAGATAAACCAAATCCTAGATATTTTTCGAGTAACTATTACATGAAAGCCACTGGGAATTGTAATTAAATGAAAAGATCATACGTAGACTTTATTCCGAAAGAGGGAATAAACTACTAGAGAGACATAAGAGAAAGGCATTATGAGAATATACATGAGGAAGAGAACACTGAAGATTTAGGGATGTTCAAAGGATTTATCACAAAATGTTTCATCGAACAGGTGAAATTAGAAATGTGTCTTGAAGAATGGGTAAGATTTTGATAGGCACACTTAGAGGTGAAATGAGAATTTTTAAGAGTTGCTATACAGCACCAAGAGCTCAGTTTGGTGCTTTGAATGACCTAGAGGAGCAGGATGGTCAGGGTGGGATAGGGGCTCAAGAGGGAGCAGATACATATATACTTATGGCTGATTCACAGTGTTGTACAGCAGAAACTAGCACATTGTAAAGCAATTATATTCCAATAAAAAATAAAATAAAGGTGGATAGAGATCACAGGCCCTGTTATGCTAAATTTCAAAAGCAGTTTCCCAGATTTTGGAAAACTGATGTTAGAAAGTGCCAGCAGTATGGCTGATTTATAGTACCTGACCCTTGAGACTCTTAATATGTATAGAGAATGTGTGGGGGGCAAAGGCAAATGTGCTTTATCCCTGAGTCACAGACAGATTGCTCCAAAGCCAGCCCACACCAAGGGCTCAGGAAAGGTTAACAGATGAATTTTTGTCAGAGACTGGCGAGTGTGTGAGGGCATTCAAAATCCAATGTTATACAAGATGTTTTGGGTTTTTAGACACTGAAAACAGTACTAACAAAGCATTTTGGGGAGGAAATGTACATTTTAGAGAGCAATCCCTTCAACATAATGATGGGAATTCATTGTTCAGGCTTCCTTAACTTTTAAGTGAATTTAGAGTTTGGGGTAGCAACTTAGGGAGTTACTTAAGCTTAATATATCATAGTAACTATAAATGGAATATAACCTTTAAAAATTGTGAATCACTATGTTGTATACCTGAAACTTACATAATATTGTACATAAACTATATCTCAATTTTTAGAAGTTGTTCTCTATAGTTGCAGTCATTTTCAGATAAAAGCTACCATTTTTAGGAAAAAAAATGAATTTTTAATTAACATGAGATATTATTTTACTCTGGCCTATGACTTTCAGCCATAAGTCAGTTTGTTAGCACTGCAACAATAAAATATTTTCATTCAACTTGCTGTAGTTAAATTCTGGTTTACAGTGTAAACTAACTAAATGGTATTTTAATGATTATCAATTATTTCTTCCACGGATATTTTCTTTTCAAAACTTGTTTTTGTGTGTAGGATGGATATCATTGTAGATTCTCAGTCACTATATTAGCTGTGTGTCAGAAGGCTCTTATGCTATAAATATGGACATTTTGGATACCATTTTTTGCTCAAATATCAAAATGACTTTTTGTATTTCATCATGTCACAGCAACTTCAGAATTGGTAGCAAGTGTTTCATGCGTTGCTATTGAAAAAACAGCAGGAATCTCAGTTTGGTGCCAAATTGTAGCCATTCACTCATTTGCCATTTGGCAAAGGATTTCATCTATCATAAATGTACCCTAGCGACGGTAATGATTCCTTTTCAATTTCCTAATTCCAAACACCTAGGAAACCTGGGTTACCATAGAAATTACTTTTCCATTTATGTATAATTTAACTCAGCTAGGTTATTATTTGAAGAGATTCCAAATTTGATCACTACAATCACAATCTTTTCTATAATGAATTCACACTTCTAGGATCCTACTCTGGCTTAAAGTTACAACTTTGTACAATAGTACATTTGAAAATGTGAGACATAGGGGGATTTTCAGTCTTTAATGTGCATTCTAATCACCTGGAGACCTTGTTCAAATGCAGATTCTGATTTAGTGGATCCAGGCTGGGGCCTGGGATTCTGCATTTCTGAGAAGCTTCCACATAATACTGATGCTGTTCATCCTGGCTAGGATCACACATTGAGGAGCAAAGGAATGAAGAATCTATTTTGTTGTTCTTAAGAAAGTTAAGTGTTTTAAATTATTTTAATAATACTCTCTATTTGATGTTTGGGAATATATCAAAGTTTGCTTCTTTCTGTTGATCACAAATTAGTTAACAGAGCACAGATATATATGATAATATCAATTTGAGAACTGAGAATAATGTAGTTTAAGTAACATAATAGGAACCACCATATAGTCATATCTCTTTATCACAAGCACTTGAAGATCAAGTCAGTAAATGTCTTCCTCTTGAAATTTTAAGAACAGCGTTTATCATAGGTATAAATTCTGCTGATATTGTCTCTTCAATACAGAGATGCAATAAAGAAATATCTCTAGTAGAAGAAATGTTTATTTCATAATACAAAAACATGTGGAGTTCTTTCAGAATTTATTTTTCTTCTGACCTCCAATTTAAATATAGAATACGGTTTTCATAACATTAAGAATGATGCCGGTGTCTGAATCCAAAAGTATTCTCTTGATGCTAGCTGGTAAAGTGTTATTTCTACAAAGCTAAAAATATTTCGCAACACCACCCCTGCAAAAACAGGTAGAAATACACAGGTATGATTCCTATCTTTTGGAAGCTGAATAGCTCTTCTCCAAGGAAACACTTACAGAGCATGAATCAAGGCCTTCTTTTCAGGGTAACTGGAGAGACCCTTGTGAAGACAGTGAAACCGACAAATAAGTTTTAAGGGTCTGTCAATCACGGATGCCTTTGCTGAGACTAAAGCATCTAGTTTACCTGTTCCACATTCTTGCTTTCTGTAACCAAGTCTCAGTGGCTCAAATTGAAAATATAAGCAAGACAATCAAAATAAACAGCTTTTGCATCTCCCAGCTGAATAGCAGTAATAATTTTAGATACTGTTTCTCCAATAGCTTAATACCAGTAATGTCATCTCCCATTTGAAATAATGTTCTTGTGGAGTAAATAACTCTAAAGCACATAAGGTGACAGTACCATGGGCTTAAAATAAATACTCTGGATTATTCCTTAAGGAACCATGGAGTCAAAGGCAGACAAGCCAAGCAGAAAAATCTGTGCTTTAGTTTCACAGGAAGAGTAAGGTGGCTTAGGCAAAGCTTCTTTTGCACCCCCAGTCCATTAAAAAACAAAATCTTCAACAATCCTTATATCCAAAAGAAAAAAAGGAAAATTTACACTTATCCATCTCTATAATACATTATATACTCAATTTTAGAAGGGTCAATATTTTGATGAAATTTCAGTTTTTCATTTCCAACTGATAGACTTTATTTTTACAGTCTCCCATCATTTTCTATCCTCATGCTAGATCTCTCAAAGAGACCTGTATTTGCCTTTTCTCTTCTTTTGACTTTAGAAAAGCTTAGGCTGCATAGAATGTGACCATTCATGTCGGTGGCACCTGTCTTTCGATGGTTCTCCATCACTTAGAGTTCAAATACCATCAGTTCAGTTCAGTTCAGTCGCTCAGTCGTGTCCGACTCTCCGCGACCCCATGAATCACAGCACGCCAGGCCTCCCTGTCCATCACCAACTCCCGGAGTTCACTCAAACTCATGTCCACAGAGTTGGTGATGCCATCCAGCCATCTCGTTCTCCGTCGTCCCCTTCTCCTCCCACCCCCAACCTTTCCTAGCATCAGAGTCTTTTCCAGTGAGTCAACTCGTCGCATGAGGTGGCCAAAGTATTGCAGTTTCAGCTTTAGCATCAATCCCTCCAATGAACACCCAGGATTGATCTCCTTTAGAATGGACTGGTTGGATCTCCTTGAGTAGCATAATAACCTTGTCATGGTTTAGATTGCAGTTTGTATCCTCACTTTGGCCTCAGTTTCTATCATCCTCTCCACATCTTCTCACTCACATTATGGAAGAAACCCTGACCCTAACACAAGGGCAGCAAGGAAGCGAGAGGTAGAGTCCACACCCATGATAAACCCACGACAGCTCTTGCTTTCAAAGTCTTCATCCCTAGAAACCAGTTTTAATCTGTATTCACAAACTTTAAATAGTGCCTCTTCTTCTTAGGAAGTGACGTTCTTTGGAAGGGAACCTATAACTTTAAATATTACTGGAGATTTGAAGGTATAAATCATTGTTCTCCTTTTAAAACTCACTACTCCTACCAATTTATTTACATCTTTTTCTCTCCATCAACACCTTGTGCTTCCTATAATCAGATGCATATTATATTTATGCTTATTACAAAACAATTAACTTAGGATTCAGCATATAATATTCTTTAAAAAAGTTTAACACATACATGGATGTGATACTGTTTCTCCTGGCAGATTGTGCGTACAAGAGTTAGGAATTAATTTGTCATTTTCACTAAAGGTTTGTCAACAACATATAGATCTCTTTAAAAGGTGTAGCCTTGAAGTTGTGTAGATTTTAGGTGCTTAGTGCCTTGAAACATGTGGCATTTTTTTAAATTATGAAATATGTTTATACATTAGAAGAGAGTATAAAACCTATATGTGTATTTTAAAGAATAATGAGTAAGCCAACATGAAAGTAGCCAAAATGCTCTCTCTTTTTTTTTTTTTTTTTAATGAGAAAGGAGTAGCTTTATTGCTTTGCCAGGCTAAGGGGACTATAGCAAGCTAACAGTTTCAAGACTATGCCCTGCTTCCTGGGAAGTTGGAAATGTCTTATAGTTTTAGGATGGAAAATGGGGCTGAAGATAAGGATCAGGGTTGATATTATCCTGCATTCTGCTCCTTCTCCTGGGGGCATTGAAATCATTAGGGCTGGCTTTAAGTGATTCCATGACAGATTCTGGTGGTCCCCAAGGTCACTGTCCCTTGACATTCTTTCTGGAATGAAGAATGCTCCCAGAGGAAAGGAGTATTAGGGAATATTGTCTTGGATGGGTAAACATCAGGTGTAGCTAGAGGGCAATCATTTTCAGATTGCAATTAAGCAAGTAAAAATGGGAGCACAAACATCTGTAGGTTGAATGGGTTGACAGAACAAGGACTGGATAAGGACTAACTCATTAGTTTCTGCTACACCAATGCCCCACTGCTAGTTCATTCCTTCCATTTCAATGGAAAAAGAGTATTGGGCATTGTTCTCATCTGGCTGCTTCCTGATGAGAGGGGATGGGAGAGGGAGGACGAAAAGGGGATCTTCTTGTGAAAGGAAAGAATATTCTTATGCCAGCAAAATGCTCTTTAAGAAATAAGCACTACCAGTAATTTGCAAGTCTCTGATCCAGCTTTCTTTGATGACATATCCTTCTTTTCCTATACCTACTATCTCTAGGAAAGGTTGGGGGCGGGAGGAGAAGGGGACGACAGAGATGGCATCACCGACTCTGTGGACATGAGTTTGAGTGAACTCCAGGAGTTGGTGATGGACAGGGAGGCCTGGCGTGCTGTGATTCATGGGGTCGTGGAGAGTCGGACACAACTGAGCAACTGAACTGAACTGAACTGAACTGAATCCTCACTGATGTAAGAACAACTTTGTTGCTGTTTATGATTTTAGCATTTTCTATATGTTCTTTCTAATAATGTATTATTTGATTTTGCTTGCTTTTGAATCGGATATAAATGGAATTATACCATATGAATATTTTAAGTTATGTATCTTTCATTCACTGTTATGTTTGTGAAATTTGATGTCTGCCACTGTAGTAAATTCATTTTCACTGCTATATTATGTCATTGAATGACAGTATTCCACTTTATATATTCAATCTAGTCTATTAAGATCTATGCTGCTGTAAATGCAAATGTATTCTGTATGCATAAATAAGAATTATCTAATTTTTGAAACAGTAATAGAATTGCTGGGTTGTGGGGCATATGTACTTCATAGGTAAAATCAATGATTTTAAAGGAAATTTTGCAATTTATGATTCATTGAGCAATGTATGAAAGTGTCTGTTGATTCATGTCCTCTCTAATGTTTGATAATATATAGACATAACGTTTTTACTAGTTTAGTGTGTGTGATATGGCATTTAATTCTAATTTTTATTTTTAATTTCTTGATTATTACTGAATCTCAGTATGTTTTCTCTTGGTTGTTGTTTATTCAAATTTCCGCTTCTTTGAAGGGCCTATTCAACTATATTACCCAATTTTCTATTGAACTATCTAAAATTTTCTTCCAGATGAGCTTGCCTTGTGGCTCAGATGGTGAAGAATCAGCCTGCAATGTGGAAGACCTGGGTTCAATCCCTGGGTTGGGAAGATCTCCTGGAGAAGGGAATGGCTACCCACTCCAGCATTCTGGCCTGGAGAATTTGGGGTTGCAGAGTCGGACACAACTGACCTACTTGCACTTACTTTCCAGATGTTAGTCATTTCTAAACTTCATGTATATAAATATATTCTCAGATTTTGTGGTTTGACTTTTTACTTCCTATGGAGTGTCTTGAGCAAAAACCCTTACTTTTTATATAATCACACATTATTCTAATTTTGCTTTGCACTATTAGTATTTTAGTCTATCCAGATTTGATTTTTTGGTTTCATAAGAGTTAGAAACATAATTTTCTTTCCCTCCCCGCAATGTATCACCACCACCTACTGCAGTGTCCACTGTATTTCCCCTACTTGATTTCCAATAGCATGACTGTCAAGTAACAAGTATGCATGTATATGAAATCTATTTCTGAGCTCTTATTTCAGTTTTTCATTGGTCTTCTTGTCTGATGGGATGACAATTAGAGAAGAGAGAAATAGCACAAGAGAAAAAGGAAAGAGCCACACATATTTTATTTTATTTTTCAAGATGTGCACTTATGATTTTATTTTTATTTTATTTTTTTTTGTAATTAATTTATTTTTTATTGGAGGCAAATTATTTTACAATATTATATTGGTTGGTTTTGCCATACATTAACATGAATTCACCCTGGGTTTACATAAGTTCCCCCTCCTGAACGCATTCAGTTAAGTTCAGTTCAGTTCAGCCACTCAGTCGTGTCCGACTCTTTGCGAGCCCATGAATCACAGCACGCCAGGCCTCCCTGTCCATCACCAACTCCCGGAGTTCACTCAAACTCATGTCCATAGAGTTGGCGATGCCATCCAGCCATCTCATTCTCTGTCGTCCCCTTGTCCTCCCGCCCCCAATCCCTCCCAGCATCACAGTCTTTTCCAGTGAGTCAACTCTTCGCATGAGGTGGCCAAAGTATTGCAGTTTCAGCTTTAGCATCAGTCCTTCCAATGAACATCCAGGACTGATCTCCTTTAGGAAGGACTGGTTGGATCTCCTTGCAGTACAAGGGACTCTCAAGAATCTTATCCAACACCACAGTTCAAAAGTATAAATGCTTCGGCGATCAGCTTTCTTCACAGTCCAACTCTCACATCCATACATGACTACTGGAAAAACCATAGCCTTGACTAGATGGATCTTGGTTGGCAAAGTAATGTCTCTGTTTTTTAATATGCTATCTAGGTTGGTCATAGCTTTCCTTCCAAGGAGTAAGTGTCTTTTAATTTCATGGCTGCAATCAGCATCTGCAGTGATTTTGGAGCCCAAAAAAATAAAGTCTGACGCTGTTTCCACTGTTTCCCCATCTTTTTCCCATGAAGTGATGGGACCAGATGCTATGACCTTTTTTTCTGAATGTTGAGCTTCAAGCCAACCTTTTCACTCTCCTCCTTCACTTTCATCAAGAGGCTTTTGAGTTCCTCTTCACTTTCTGCCATAAGGGTTGTGTCATCTGCATATCTGAGGTTATTGATATTTCTCCCATCAATCTTGATTCCAGCTTGTGCTTCTTCCAGCCCAGCGTTCCTCATGATGTACTACTCTGCATATAAGTTAAATAAGCAGGGTGACAATATACAACCTTGACGCACTCCTTTTCCTATTTGGAACCAGTCTGTTGTTCCATGTCCAGTTCTAACTGTTGCTTCCTGACCTGCATACAGATTTCTCAAGAAGCAGGTCAGGTGGTCTGGTATTCCCATCTCTTTCAGAATGTTCCACAGTTTATTGTGATCCACACAGTCAAAGTCTTTGGCATAGTCAGTGAAGCAGAAATAGATGTTTTTCTGGAACTCTCTTGCTTTCTTCATGATCCAGCAGATGTTGGCAATTTGATCTCTCGTTCCTCTGCCTTTTCTAAAACCTGCTTGAACATCTGGAAGTTCATGGTTCACGTACTGCTGAACCTGGCTTGAAGAATTTTGAGCATGACTTTACTAGCATGTGAGATGCGTGCAATTGTGTGGTAGTCTGACCATTCTTTGGCATTGCCTTTCTTTGGGATTGGAATTAAGATTGTTTATTTTTTAACACCAAAAGTACCACTTAATGGACTAATTGGGCAGAACTGTAAGTCAGATAAACAAAATCACCTACATGATTTGGAGAACCCAGTAAAAAATGGAAATAAAAGACCCTTTGTTAAAAAGTATTAAGAATTTCAAGCAGGTACTATCAGAGCATTGAACCAAGCATGGGCCCCTTCTGAGAATGGGGCCCTGTGAAGCTGCACAGATCACATAGCCTTGAGGTCAACCCTGCAGATAAAATGTGATGAGCTAGTTCATTTTTCCTATGAGAAATATAACATGATGCAAGAGTAAGACCCAAATTATTACAGAAAATAGCTTTCCATTATGAAAACTAGATATCCAAAAGAAAGGAAACACCTAGCATGGAATCAGGTAGAATTTTTAACACTAAATTACATATAATACTACTCAATATTCCTGTAATGTCAAGTACTCTAACAACTAACAAAGAGGAGAATTAGTTTTTAAGTTTTATACTTTTATTCCTTTTCTTTAAAAGTTTGAACCTCTGACTTTTTACATATTATTAAGAGATGGAGCCAAAGTAAAAACAACACCCAGTTGTGGACGTGACTGGTGATAGAAGCAAAGTCCAATGTTGTAAAGAGCAGTATTGCATAGGAACCTGGAATGTTAGGTCCATGAATCAAGGCAAATTAGAAGTGGTCAAACAGGAGATGGCCAGAGTGAACATCAACATTTTAAGAATCAGCAAACTAAAATGGACTGGAATGGGTGAATTTAACTCATATGACCAATATATCTACTACTGAGGGCAAGAATCCCTTAGAAGAAATGGAGTAGCCATCATAGTCAACAAAAGAGTCTGAAATGCAGAACGTTGATGCAGTCTCAAAAATGATAGAATGATCTCTTTTTGCTTCCAAGGCAAACCATTCAATATCATGGTAATCCAAGTCTATCCCCTGACCAGTAATGCTGAAGAAGCCGAAGTTGAAAGGTTCTATAAAGACCTACAAGACCTTCTAGAATTAACACTCAAAAAAGATGTCCTTTTCATTATAGGGGGCTGGATGCAAAAGTAGGAAGTCAAGAAACACCTGGAGTAACAGGAAAATTTGGCCTTGGAGCACGAAATGAAGCAGGGCAAAGGCTAATAGAGTTTTGCCAAGAGAATGCACTGGTCATAGCAAGCACTCTCTTCCAGCAACACAAGAGAGGACTCTACAAATGGACATCACCAGATGGTCAATAACAAAATCAGATTGATTATATTCTTTGCAGTCAAAGATGGAGAAGCTCTATACAGTCAGCAAAAACAATACCGGGAGCTGACTGTGACTCAGATCATGAACTCCTTATTGCCAAATTCAGACTTAAATTGAAGAAAGTAGGGAAAACCACTAGACTATTCAGATATGACCTAAATCAAATCCCTTACGATTATACAGTGGAAGAAATAGATTCAAGGGATTAGGTTTGACAGGTAAAGTACATGAAGAACTATGGATGGAGGTTTGTGACATTGTACAGGAGACAGGGATCAAGACCATTCTCAAGAAGAAAAAATGCAAAAAAGCAAAATGGCTGTCTTAGGAGGCCTTACAAATAGCTGTGAAAAGAAGAGAAGCAAAACAGAAACAAGAAAAAGAATAGCAAGGAGAGATAAGAAAGCTTTCCTTGTTGATCAGTGTAAAGAAATATAGGAAATCAATAGAATGGGAAAAACTAGAGATCTCTTCAAGAAAATTAGAGATACCAAGGGAATATTTCATTCAAAGATGGGCACAATAAAGGACAGAAGCAGTATGGAACAAAGAGAAGCAGAAGATATTAAGAAGAGGTGGCAAGAACACACAGAAGAACTGTAAAAAAAAAAGATTTTCATGACCCAGATAATCACAATGGAATGATTATTCACATAGAGCAAGACATCCTGGAATGTGAAGAAAAATGGGCCTTAGGAAGCATCACTATGAACAAAGCTAGTGGAGGTGATGGAATTCCAGTTCAGCTATTTCAAATCCTAAAAGATGATGCTGTGAAAGTGCTGCACTCAAGATGACAGCAAATTTGGGAAACTCAGCAGTGACCACAGGACTGGAAAATATCAGTTTTCATTCCAATTCCAAAGAAAGGCAATGCCAAAGAATGCTCAAACTACCACACAATTGCACTCATCTCACACGCTAGTAAAGAAATGCTCAAAATTCTCCAAGCCAGGCTTCAATAGTACGTGAACCTTGAACTTCCAGACATTCAAGCTGGTTTCAGAAAAGGCAAAGGAACCAGAGATCAAATTGCCAACATCTGTTGGATTATCATAAAAGCAAGGGAGTTCCAGAAAAACATCTATTTCTGTTTTATTGACTATGCCAAAGGCTTTGACTGTGTGGATCATCACAAACTGTGGAAAATTAATAAAGTGATGAGAAAAGCAGTCCACCTGACCTGCCTCCTGAGAAATCTGTATGCAAGTCAGGAAGCAACAGTTAGAATTGGACATGGAACAACACACTGGTTCCAAATTGGGAAAGGAGTACGTCAAGGTTATATATTGTCACCTTGCTTATTTAACTTATATGCCCAGTACATCATGAGAAACGCTGGGCTGGAATAAGCACAAGCTGGAATCAAGGTTGCTGGGAGAAATATCAATAACCTCAGATATGCAGATGACACAACCCTTATGGCAGAAAGTGAAGAGGAACTAAAGATCTTCTTGATGAACGTGAAAGAGGAGAGTGAAACAGTTGGCTTAAAGCTACACATTCAGAAAACGAAGATCATGGCATCCGGGCCCATCATTTCATGGCAAATAGATGGGGAAGCAGTGGAAACAGTGTCAGACTTTTTTGGGGGTGGCTCCAAAATCACTGCAGATGCTGATTGCAGCCATGAAATTAAAAGATGCTTACTCCTTGGAAGGAAAGTTATGACCAACCTAGATAGCATATTAAAAAGCAGAGACATTACTTTACCAACCAAGGTCCATCTAGTCAAGGCTATGGTTTTTCCAGTGGTCATGTATGGATGTGAGAGTTGGACTGTGAAGAAAGCTGATCACCAAAGAATTGATGTTTTTGAACTGTGGTGTTGGAAAAGACTCTTGAGAGTCCCTTGGACTGCAAGGAGATCCAACCAGTCCATTCTAAAGGAGATCAGTCCTGGGTGTTCATTGGAAGGACTGATGCTGAACCTGAAATTCCAATACTTTGGCCACCTCATGCGAAGAGTTGACTCACTGGAAAAGACTCTGATGCTGGGAGGGATTGGGGGCAGGAGGAGAAGGGGACGACAGAGAATGAGATGGCTGGATGGCATCACCGACTCGATGGACACGAGTTTGAGGGAACTCCGGGAGTTGGAGATGGACAGGGAGGCCTGGCGTGCTGTGATTCATGGGGTCACAAAATGTCGGACACAACTGAGTGACTGAACTGAACTGAAAGCACTGCAGATGGTGACTGCAGAACTGAAATTAAAAGACACTTACTCCTTGGAAGAAAAGCTATTACAAACCTAGACAGCATATTAAAAAGCAGAGATATTTCTTTGCCAACAAAGGTCCATCTAGTCAAGTTTTGGTTTTTCCAGTAGTCATGTATGAATATAAGTGTTGGAGTATAAAGAAAGCTGAGCACCAAATAATTGATGCTTTTGAACTGTGGTGCTGGAGAAGACTCTTGAGAGTCCATTGGCCTGCAAGGGGATCCAACCACTCTATCCTAAAGGAAACCAGTCCTGACCATTCACTGGAAGGACAGATGCTGAAACTGAAACTCCAATAGTTTGTCCCCCTGATGCGAAGAACTGACTCATTTGAAAAGAGCCCAATGTTGGGAAGGATTGAAGGCAGGAGAAGAAGGGGACAACAGAGGGTGAGATTGTTGGATGGCATCACTGACTCAATGGACATGAGTTTGAGTAAACTCCGGGAGTTGGTGATGGACAGGGAAGACTGGTGTGCTGCAGTCCATGGGGTCGTAAAGTCAGACACTTCTGAGCTTCTGAACTGAACTGAACTAATACTTTTGCTTGAATGTCACACCATATTACAAGTAACAGTCTTAGATTCAGTGCCATAACACAGCAAACTGAATATATTCTTTACATAGTTCCCTGGTGTGTTTACTTTATGATGTCTTAAATAAATGTTGAAAAGAATTTATAGCTCCCCCATACCAGCTCATGTGCCAAGAACACTTAACTGAAAGATTATTCGAATTAGTGCCTGTGGATGTATCCTCTGATAACCTCTGATTGGATGTTTTAGTACTTGCTAAAGGAATAAGCTATTTGTAATGTTAAAAGTTGGTTCAATTTTGTATAGAATATATTAAATAATGTCTCTGTTATAATGCAGTATTGTTATGGACTCTGGTATCCCATTTAATTAAATTTTAAAGAACACAAAATATTGCAATTTTTTTTTCTTCATTTTTTAATTAGTATATGATTTCTTTACAATGTTGTATTAGTTTCTGCTGCACAACATCATGAATCAGTCATATGTATATATTATATTTATCCCCTCCATCTTCAGGCCTCTCCCACCACCCTAGGTTATCACAGAGCACCAAGCTGAGCTCTGTGTGCTATACAGCAGCTTCCTGCTAGTTATCTACTTTACACATGGTGATGTGTATATGTCAGTGCTATTCTATCAATTCATGAAACAACTTTCTACCATTCTTACATTAAAAAGACCTTTCTGATCTTTATAATTCTCTACCTTTACTTTGTAAAAGAGAATTTCAACACTACTCGACCTTTTCTTTATAGTTTGGTTATAAGTGTAGGCTTTACTTTGAACAACAATTATTGCGCAGGTTGTAACAGCTCAGTCATCTGTGGATGTAGTTGTTGAACTTAATTTCATTGATTCTTCTGCTCACTGATTCTGAGTTAGATTGTCAACTACTGCTTGAGCATATTCATATGCTTTCAGATTATGCCCTATTATAATTTGATTTCCTTAATATGATTAGGAAAGTGCTTATTAATTTATTAGAATTCTGTGTCAAATAATTCAGAGGCTTCAAAGAAGCAACCAACCTAGACAGAAGTACATGAATTTTAGTACTAGCTCTTTTGACTGATTTAGATCACTAACCAACCTTCCATTCTTAACATTGAGAGTCACTGCTAAGTTCTGAATGTGCCAAATAAAAAACTCTACTGATGCATTTGGTATTGTAATGAGTAGTTAATTCTCTGTATCTGGCTTATTCTTAGTGTACGGACTTCTTATTCCTCCAGTATTTATTACATTTCTTTCCTGCTGCCTGGATTTTTGTAGCTCCTGTGCCCAAATCAGTGCCAAATAACTCAAGTTAATTTGTTCATGTGTATGTATAATTACAAGGAAATAACAGTTATTGTATATCTACCCATGAATAAGCTGATTATTTATCTACACACAAACATACACAAATAAGAGGAATTATTACTATCTTAGAGATCATAAAACCAAACCTTTAAGAAAATATAAAGAAGTTATAAAAATCACCCATGTTTATACATCCATCACAGACTAACAAAGCATGCACCAGTTGGAGAGATTCAACAAATATTTCTTAAATAAGTGAATGTTATTCAATGCATTTAATGTCTGGCTTCAAAATACCAGAGAATATCACAACATAAAGGAGATAAGCAGGGATAGTGACTTTAGTTGAAAGCAGATTTGGAATTATTCTTTGCTGTTGTTTAGTCAC
Organism: Moschus berezovskii; assembly: GCF_049115385.1. Classification (NCBI taxonomy): domain Eukaryota; kingdom Metazoa; phylum Chordata; class Mammalia; order Artiodactyla; family Moschidae; genus Moschus; species Moschus berezovskii. The sequence goes on from NC_142472.1 coordinate 37,287,629, forward strand.
GAAGTCATGTCCCACTCTTTGTGACCCCTTGGACTGTAGCTCACCAGACTCCTCTGTCCAGGGGATTTCCCAGGCAAGCATACTGGAGTGGGTTGCCATTTCCCTCTCCAGGGGATCTTCCTGACCCAGGGATCAAACCAGTGCCTCCTGCATTTACAGGTGGGTTCTTTATCACTGAGACACCAGGGAAGCCCTGGGATTATTCTTGGTTTTCATTTAATTATGATAAGCTTTCTATGGCAGAGATGATATCAAAAATAAATGTACTAAATAACAAAAATTTTAGAAAGATTCAAAATGAGTCTCAGAGTTATAACCCACAACATTCCACCATCAAAAGAAAGCAAGATAATCCAGCATGTGTGCCTATAATTCTGGTTAATATTTACAAATAAATAATCTGTGATAGGGAGTTATTATAACTGCAGAAACTGTTAAATTCAGAAATGTCAGTTTTCTGTGCTAAAGACTATTGAATAAGATTGAATCGTTCCTATTCAAATCAACTGATACTCAGAAGGCTTTATTTGTATAGAATTGTTTCAAAAGAAAGAAATCCCAGTTTCTTTCTTTATTTATTGATGGTGGCTTTTCTGCCATCTAATTTTATTGAGATATAATTGACATATAGCATTGACTAAGTTTAGGCTTCCCAGGTGGCACAGTTGTAAAGAATCCATCCACCAGTGCAGGAGGTGCAAGAGATGGCTTTGATACCTGGGTCAGGAAGGTCCCCTGGAGTAGGAAATGGCAATCCACTCCAGTATTCTTGCCTGGAAAATTCCATGGACATAGGAGCCTGGCAGGCTACAGACCATGGAGTTGCAAAGAGTCAGACATGACTGAGTGACTGAGTATACACACACAGATTAAGTTTAAGGTTACAGCATAATAATTTGACATATATATCATCAAATGATTGCCACAAGTTTAGTGAACACCCGTCATCTTGTATAGATATAAAATAAAAGAAATATAAAAATATTTTTTTCTTTTTGATGAGAACCTAGGATTTACTCTCTTAACAGCTATCATTTACAATATACTGCTGTCTTAATTATATTAATAATGATTGCAGCCATGAAATTAAAAGACGCTCACTCCTCGGAAGGAAAGTTATGACCAACCTAGATAGTATATTAAAAAGCAGAGACATTACTTTGCCAACAAAGGTCCATCTAGTCAAGGCTATGGTTTTTCCCATGGTCATGTATGGATGTGAGAGTTGGACTGTGAAGAAAGCTGATCACCGAAGAATTGATGCTTTTGAACTGTGGTGTTGGAGAAGACTCTTGAGAGTCCCTTGAACTGCAAGGAGATCCAACCAGTCATTCTAAAGGAGATCAGTCCTGGGTGTTCATTGGAAGGACTGATGCTAAAGCTGAAACTCCAATACTTTGGCAACCTCATGTGAAGAGTTGACTCACTGGAAAAGACTGTGATGCTGGGAGGGATTAGGGGCGGGAGGAGAAGGGGACAACAGAGAATGAGATGGCTGGATGGCATCACCAACTCGATGGACATGAGTTTGAGCAAACTCCAGGAGTTGGTGATGGACAGGGAGGCCTGGCGTGCTGTGATTCATGGGGTCACAAAGAGTCAGACACGACTGAGCGACTGAACTGAACTGAACTGATGCATATTAATGTATTGATACTTATTTCATTGGCAAGAAAGCTACCGTATGACCTAGCAATCCCACTACCAGGCATATACTCTGAGAAAACCATAATTCAAAAAGTCGTATGAATCCCTGTGTTCATTGCAGCACTATTTACAATAGCCAGGACATGGAAGCAATCTAAATATCCATTGACAGATGAATAGATAAAGATGTGGTATATATGTATACAATTGAATATTACTCAGCCATTACAAGGAAAGAAATTGGGTCATTTGTAGTGATGTGGACCCAGAGTCTGTCATAGACAGTGAAGCAAGTCAGAAAGAGAAAAACAAATATCATATATTAATGTGTATATATGGAATCTAGAAAAAAATGGCACAGATGAACTTACTTGCAGGGCAGGAAGAGAGATTCTCAGAGAGAACTGATGTGTGGCCATGGGGTGGGCGTGGATTGAATTTGGAAAGCAGCATTGCTTATATACATGACCATATAAAGAACAGTAGGAAGCTGCAGTATAGCACAGGGAGCTCAGCTCAGTGCCCTGTGATGACCTAGAGGGATGGGATGGGAGTGGGGAAGGAGAGAAACTTGCGAGAGGGCATATATATACACATATAGCTGATTCACTTTGTTGTACAGCAGAATGTAACACAATTATATTCCAATTATAAGAAAAGCAATTATACCCCAATTATAAAATAAGAATGATATACCCTTAGCAGTAGATGGGGTCACAAATACACATGGCAACAGACCCCGATTAGATCTTAACTGCTTCTCTCCACCCTGCTCATGCCTGAGTTCTGGAAATGTCAATCTTATCCTTCAACTCGGCACCTCAGTAATTACTGCACTTGCTCACAACTTAACATCAGTCTATTTATTCAGATCAGTAAACATAGCCATGGTGGTTATTAAGTTTTAATTCTAGTAGGGGAATTGAAATTCTTTTTCTTATTTTTCCCAACTGATTTTTTCTTTGGACTCAGAAAAAATATAAAATTTCCCCAAAATTCTGGAAAAGAATCCCTTTGTAGAAACTCTGCACCACCCTCTATTCTCTCTATCTGGAGTCCCTCTAATCATCAGGGCTCTCACAATTCCATGGAGTAAATTGGCTCATTCCTTACCCCTCTGCAGATAATTAGGTTAAATTTTCTCTATTTTCCTAAATTGATTATTTTCCTTTTGTTTTTCATCTCTCCACAATTCGTTGAATGTCTCATCTACTATTTTATTTTTTCTAGTTATTTTTGTTCTTAATATCTTTATGCAAATATTGGTGATATTTGGGGGGGTTGAAAAGAGACAAAAGGGAGATATGATTCTATCATTTTTACTCATGCTCTTTCTCACCTTTTCTGTGGGTTAACTTACCTACCCATAGCTGATAAAGAGAAAACTTATGGATCACACAACTCTACCTTATACCCTACACATCACAGATTAGAGAATAGTGAACTCTAGCCCCAAGATGTATCTGTCAGATTCTCTCATTCAGATATTTTAAATTGTATTAGTAAAAAATACACAGCAAGAGTAATCTCTAACATGGAAAGAACTGACCCTTCATTTTTATGTATCCTCACTTTTTTCATTCATTTTTGTGTGCTCAGTCATGTCCAACTCTTTGTGACCCCATGGACTGTAACCCTCCAGGCTGCTCTATCCAAGGAATTTTACAGGTGAAAATACTGGAGTAGGTTTCCATTCCCTTCTCTGGGGGATCTTCCTGACCCGGGGATCGAACTCACAACTCTTATGTCTCCTGCATCTGTGGGCAGATTCTTTAACACTAGCACCACCTGGGAAGCCCATTCATTTATTAGCAGCTAATTAACTGAACATCTATTATGCACCTACTTACAGAAAAGTCTGGCAGGCTACAGACCACGGTGTGGCAAAGAGTCAGACACAACACTTTCACTTTTTCACTTCACTTTGTGTAAGTACTATGATTACAAAATGAATGATTCATACTCTCTGCCATCCAGTCTCATCTAAGGCATAAACAAGTCAACAGATAATTATCCTATTATGCTTAACATGGATATATTTACCAAATGTTTATAAAACAGAGAAAGAAGTGCTTATTTTCCAGACTATCAAGAAAGGCTCACAGAGCATTGAGCTGTGACATTGAGCAAATAAAATGGAGGTGGACAGTAAAGGGACCAAAAAAATTTAGATGCAGCAAAGTGTATATGCAGCATCCAGAGGTGAGAGAGAAAAGGATGGGCTCAGGATGAGCACAAAATACCACAGGACGGAGAATAAGGCGCTTGGGTGGAAGGTACCATGTTTGGAGGTTACTGGTGCAGACTGGAAAGGATAATGAAGGAAAAGTTGGCATTTGCTATGAAGACAGGAACTTTTAGACACGAGAACGGTATGATTTTATTTGAATTTTTATAAGATGATAATGATATTGTGGGGGTTTTGTGAGTAGCTGAGAGAGGTGCCAGGTTGAAGTTTCTAAGGAAGTTCTCACATTAAGTCAGGAGAGAAGACAATGGTCCAAGAGGTACAGGCTTTTCTTAAGTGTATTTTTCACATTCTTCAAGTAGACTTTCCTGTCCACTCTACAAGTCTGAGTGATATCTCACTCTCTGGTTTTATAGCATCCTACAATTATCACACACTTTATCAAAATTCCATATTTAGTTTTCGGCACATTGAAAGCAATGGTGATCTAGTCTTATTCATATCTGTATATTTAAGACCTAGTGAGACTTCTGGAGACTACATGGGTACCCAAAAAGTATTTATTGAGTAAATGAATAAATGCAAGATAACTTTCTGAGACACCTCAAGCAGTCACTACACTCTCCCAACTGCTAGGACATAGGAAATGATGTATTGATGTCTATAACATAAACACACGAGCATCTCAAGAATGGTAGCCAGACCGCCAGCAGCTATATCATCTGGGAATTGGCTGGAAATGCAAATTCATGGAGCCCATCCTAGTCCTGTTGAATCAAAAACTCCAGAGTCAGGGGACCAACAGTTGGTGTTAACAAGCTCTCCAGGTCATTCTGATGCAAGCTAAAGCTTGAAGATCACTGATATAACCCATTCCAAAAGTAACCTAGGCCCTTGCAAAAAGATTATGTGGTCTTTTACTGCACTTAAAATCCTATGTTCTGTAGCCACAAGTCTGTAAACAAGGTTCCTCAGGACTAGAAGGGTATGAAATGAAGACGTTTATTGTCACTATCCTGAGTGGAAAACTCAATAATCAATACCCATCTAGTTATAAAAGATCTACATGCTAATTTATTTCATGAACAAGAACTCGTTGCATGGGATCATCTCAATGACTCTCCTGGGAAGTACAATTGAAGCACTTCAGTCCTTAAGCAGACAGTTCTGACTTACATTGAATAGATGTGTCAAATCATACCACATTGCCACATTGACATTCTATGGACTTCTTTGGTTCAATTCTCTAATAAATGGAAATGTGGCAATTGCTGTGTTGGAATCAGTAATATCTCATCAAAATGTGTACTTGATCGATTTTATTTTCATTTCTTTTGGTAACTGCCAGAATTCTAGCTCTGTCAGCCAGACCAGTGTGATGTCCTAATCTCAATCTGAGTTAAAGTCTTTAAAGAAAACAGTGCCAAGATGGCCATAATTTTTTGATTAAGCCCATGAAAGTCATAGTGTTAATAAAGACATGCTATTCTTATTCAAGCAATGAGTGACAGTAACAGTCACTCTAGGAGCGCTTATTCAAGAACAATTTCTTTTGCTCACTTTTTCACATCCTTAGTATTTTAATCACTTCTTGTCCTTCTATGTTCCACCTTCACAGTGAATATACATTACATAGCTCAAGCATACTGATTTTCACTTCATGAATCTATAAACCCTATAATTCTTACCCAAAACCTGGCAGTTTAACCTGTCTTTGGAGGAATGATTTAATAACAGAGACATGTAATGAGAGCTCTTATCGCTAAAATGTCACTGTATTTACAAAATATACTACAGGGCACTTACTAATATACTACAAAGTGCTATCATAAATCATTTAGCCTAGGCTACGCTTTAGAAAATACATTAATAAAGTAGAAATGGTTCAGTATCCTTGCTTTACAACACCCATTTTTTTTCTAATCTGAAATGTTTCAAGTGCTCTCAATTACCACTTTATGTCTTTTCTTTATTTAATACTCTCTTGTTAATAGTTTTTATCAAGCATTAACATGAAAATAGCCTACTGTACCGGAGAAGGCAATGGCAAGCCACTCCAGTACTCTTGCCTAGAAAATCGCATGGACAGAGGAGCCTGGTGGGCTGCAGTCCATGGGGTCGCTACTAGTCCAACACGACTGAGCGACTTCACTTTCACTTTTCACTTTCACACATTGGAGAAGGAAATGGCAACCCACTCCAGTGTTCTTGCCTGGAGAATCCCAGGGACGGGGGAGCCTGGTGGGCTTCCGTCTATGGGGTCACGCAGAGTCAGACACGACTGAAGTGACTTAGCAGCAGCAGCAGCAGCAGCAGCATACTGTACACTTTTACTATATTTATAGATAATACTAGATGTGTCCAGAATTAAGGAGAAAAAGAAAGGTAGAAAACAACTATTGAATAAATGCTAATTATAACACGTCCATTGATCTTTATTTACTATGTGACAAGAATAGCATATAACCTCACATGCCCAGTATGGGTAGGGTGCTGAGTAGATACTTAATACTCACAAGAAACCTGTGAAGTAGGTATTAGGGGTTTCATTTAGTAGGACAGGAAACTAAGGCACAGATAAGGTAAGCATCCTACCCCCAGGACTAAGGGCTGGCAGTGGTGGTGGTTTACTTGCTAAGTTGTGCCCAACTCTTGTGACCCCATGGACTGTAACCCACCCTCTATCCATGGGATTTCCCAGGCAGAATAGTGATGTGGGTTGCAATTTCCTTCTCCAGGGGATCTTCCAAACCCAGGGATAGAACCCACGTCTCTCACATCTCCTGCATTGGCGGGTGGATTCTTTACCACTGAGCCAACTCGGAAGCCCCCTAAGGGCTATCAGGGAACTCTGAGATCTATAACCTCAGAAGAATCAGAAAGAGTGTTCTGAAAAGAAATTAGAATTTGACTAAGAGAGTGAAAGTGTTTGCTTTTCTCTGACATCTTTGAAAATACTATGAGAGACCTAAATGGTAAGGAAATACAAAAAACAGAGGATATATGTAAATATACAGCTGGTTCACTTTGCCATACAGCAGAAACTAATATAACAGTGTAAAGCAATTATACTCCAATTTAAAAAAAAAGAAAGAAAATACTGAGAGAAACAATCACAAGCACAGGCACCACGAGCCTGTGTTCCTTTACCGAACACTCTGCCTGTATCCACACTTTTGGCCCTCAGTGAGGAAAACCTAATATTCCAGGCTTGGGGGTGTAATATACAAATTAGAGAGTGTGACGAAGGCAGTTTCTTTTCTACCTCCATTCTTATCCTGATTTTTCTTTACAATTATAGGAATTTAAATCACCTTAGGCCTTAGAGTTTCAAAATTGCTGCAATCAAGACCTAGTAAAATTTTCATCATTAAAGTTTCTTTCCTCAAAAAATAAAGATAACCAGACAACAGCTACTTCCCCATAAAAAGAAAAAACTTCTGAATCACTCTTGATGAAAATGAAATCAAGATTCTTATCAAAACTCTAGATTTACCTACCAATACAAAGATGTGTAAGAGATAAAGATACATATTAAACAGTGCTGCTACTGCTAAGTCACTTCAGTCGTGTCCGACTCTGTGTGACCCCATAGACGGCAGCCCACCAGGCTCCCCCGTCCCTGGGATTCTCCAGGCAAGAACACTGGAGTGGGTTGCCATTTCCTTCTCCAATGTGTGAAAGTGAAGTCGCTCAGTCGCGTCCGACCCTTAGAGACCCCACGGACTGCAGCCTACCAGGCTCCTCCATCCATGGGATTTTCTAGGCAAGAGTACTGGAGTGGCTTGCCATTGCCTTCTCCGTATTAAACAGTAAATAGGATATAATCAGCAAAATGCAGAATGTGAGACATTCTGCAAAACAAAAGACCTAATTTCTTCAACAACACAATTACAAGGAAAAAAGAAAAGAGATGATGGAGAAACTTTAATATTAAGAAGATAAATCAACCGGTTTCAATGTGTGGACCTTGTTTATATACTGATGGAAACTTTAAAAGAAATTATTAAAATATCAAAGGAATGCTTGATGATATTATGGGATTGTTAATTCTTTAAGATATGATCATGAAGTATTAAAAATTATTTTTGAAGAGTCCTTAGATTTTAGACATATACTGAGATATTTATAGGTGAAGGTAACATGACTTTCTGATACTTCCTGCAAAAAACTCCAGTGATTTTATGAAAAAGTGGAAAACATGGAAGTATAGGTAGAGTATTACTGGTCATCTGAGGATGTTTGCTGCAGCGAAGCATGGGTAGTATATGAAGTATTCATGCTGCTATTGCTGCTAAGTCACTTCAGTCGTGTCCGACTCTGTGCAACCCCATAGACGGAAGCCCACTAGGCTCCCCTGTCCCTGGGATTCTCCAGGCAAGAATACTGGAGTGGGTTGCCATTTCCTTCTCCAGAAGTATTCATTACTATTCATTATTCTCTACTTTTGTGCATACTTGAAATTCTCCAAAACAAATTTTATAAACATTGTTTTATCTACTATAAAATCAACTTACTATGTGTTTCCCTTGAAATAAATAGTGATCTGAAGGGGAAAAAGATGTTACAATCTCAACAGAGGTAAGTTATACAAGTACATGCCATAATTTACAACTTAGTTTCCTGAGTGAATTCTATTATACTATTTTTAATATTTCAAGAAAACTAAGGAAATCACTACTCCAAAGTTATGCAGGCCATCCACCATACCAAGTTACTTATGTTTTGACTGAAGTAATATCAACTCAGTGTTACTCATCTAGTTGTCTTATTTTTTTTAATATATTAGTTAAAATTTGATAGAATAACTCTTTCACAATAGTGGCATTCCATGTGAGGTTGAATGATTTAATAATTGGTTTCTTTAACTAATTATTGTTAAACCTTGGTGCTGTGGACAGAATTGTGGCACCTTGATTTTAGACTTTTCAGCCTCTAGAATATCAGAAAATTCATTTTTGTTGTCTAAACCTTCCAGTTGATATTACTTGTGATAGCAGCCTGAGCTGACTGAGACTTGTAGCGTATGTAATCATCACTTCTAGAAATTGTTTAAAAGAAACAAAGACAAAATTAAAAATAATGTATGACAAAACCAATACAATATTGTGAAGTAATTAGCCTCCAATGAAAATAAATTTATATTTAAATATATATATATATATATAACTGTACTTTGAGACATCTAGACTCAGCCCAAGTTTCACCCACGCATCTGGAGTTTTAAGTAGCTCACAGGTGACACTGGTGCCCACCAGAAATCATGTTCATGTCCATACTGTGTATGTGTGGAAATCTTTCACAATCAAGGACGAAACTCTGGCACTTGTGCCATGTCCCTCACCTGTTTTATACTGCATTTCCAGAAAAGCAGCTGGAGTTGCACTCATTCTCTTTGCAAATCAGAGGATCAATTTAATAATGTTTAAAGAACCTCCCTAATCAAAGCAGTTGGAAAACCTAAAATGTTCTCTCCAGATGGAAATATCGGCAAAGATTCAGTTAGCACTTTATATACACTGTTTTCTAGTTCCTATCCCTTCAATGGAGGAGAACCACATTCTTAGCTCATGTACAATTAATTTATAAATTAATGTCCAGGAACTTAGAATTCCAGAATCTGAACAGAACAATAAGGTTTTCAGACACTATAGGAGGGATAGGTCTTCTTTTCATTTTAGTAATTTTCACTAATAATCTTCACTCCAGATTAGTTTCCCCACTGAATCAATGGTTCATCAAAGAAACAAGATTTACATAGTTAGAATCAAAATAACAGTTTTTTCCCATATTTTAAAATTCAAACACACAAAAAATACAAAAGCCAATATAGCACTAATGTGTCTACTGATTCAAATAAAACAAATAATGCTAAAATTGACTACTTTTAATGAAAAATTTTATTTAGTGACCTTATCAAAGTATAATTTACATATAATTGAATCAACCACTGTTAAGTATAAATTTAGATGTTTCAGCAAATATTTATATACTGTCTCGTAATCACCATCACAATCATGGTATGAAATATTTCCAACAGCCTCGGGAATATTCTCTCATTCCTCTTTGTAACCAATGATCTCCCACCTTTCTAGATCCGAGCAACCACTGATATGGTTTAAATGAAAAAGCAAGCCATAGAAAAGAAAACATTTGCAAGATATATATCTGATAAAGCATTAGTACAAAGAACTCTCACAACTCAATAAAACAACCCATGGTAGGAGGTGGGGGAGAATGAGCAAAAGATTTTAATAAAAACACTTTCCCAAAGAATACAAATAGAAAATTAAAGGATACCCAACATCACTATTATTAGACAAATGCCTATTAAAACCACAAGATATGACTACATAAATTCTACTGGTAATAGATTGGCCAGAATCATGCTGATAACAAAACTAGATGAAGACATCACACACAAAACAGAAAATTCCAGGCCAATGTCCCTGAAGAACACAGATGCAGAAATCCTCAACAAAATGTTAGCAAGTCAAATTTTTACAATGCATTGAAAGAATCATACATTATGGTCAAGTGAGATTTATTGCAGAGATGGAGGGATGGTCGACTACCTGAAAATCAATCGATATGACACACCACATTAACAAGTTGAAGAATAAAAATCCCAGTAGGTATGGAAAAAGCTTTTGACAAAATTCAATGTCCATTTATGATAAAACCTCTCAATGAAATGGGTATAAAAGGGACAAACCTCAACATATGAAAGGCTTTATAATGACAAACCCACAGCCAACATCATATCAATGGTGAAAAGATGAAAGCACTTCTAAGATCAAGAACAAAGCGTGTATGCCCACTCTCACTACTTTTATTCATCGTAGTATGAAAAGTTCTAGCCAGAGGAAACAGACCCGAAAAAGAGATAAAAGGAATCCAAACTGGAAAGGAAGACATAAAACTCTCTCTTTTTGCAGTTGCCAAGATTCTATATATAGAAAATTGTAAGCATGCCACCAAAAAATATTATAACTAATAAGTGAATTCCAGTAACATTGCAAAATAAAAAATCAATATTCACAATTCGGATGAGTTTCTACACTAACAATGAACTTTCAGAAAAATAAATGAGGAAAAAATTCCCATTTACAATTGCATTAAAAAGAATAAAATACCTAGGAATAAATCTATCTAAGGAGGTAAAAGATATGTACTCAGGGAATTATGATTTATTGATAAAATAAGTAGAAGATAGTAGACACAAATAAAAAATATACCATGATTAGGGACTGAAACAATTTATATTATTAAAATGACCATACTACCCAGGGCAATATACAGGTCCAGTGCAATCCCTATCAAAATAACAATGGCATTTCTGACAGAACTAGAACAAATAATTCTAAAATTTGTATGCAAATTCAAAGACTCCAGACAGCCAAAACAGTCTTAAAAGGAAAACAAAGCTGGAGGTATCACAGTCCCTGATTTAAACTATACTACAAAGTAACAGTAATGAAAACATTTTGTTATTGGCATAAAAACAGATTCATAGATAAATGCAGCAGAATTTAAAAAAACACAGAAATGAACTCATAATGACATGGGCAATTAATCAACAACAACAGAGATAAGACAATATAAAGGAGAAAACACAGCCTGTTCAATTAACACTGTTGGGGAAACTGGACAGTTACATGCAAAAGAATAAAATGGGACTACTTTCTCACACCATATAGAAAAATAAACTACAAATGGATTAAAGGGTTAAATGTAAGACTAAAACTATAAAACTCCTAGAAGAAAACATAGCTAGTAAGCTATTTGACATCAGTTTTAGCAATAATTTTGAGGGTCTGTCTCTTCAGGGAAGGGAAACAAAAGCAAGAATAGACCATGAGACTATATCAGACTAAAAAGCTTTTGCATAGTGATGGAGCTATCAACAAATAAAAAAGCACACCTACTGAATAGGAAATGATACTTGCGAAAGATGAGCCCAACAGTGGGTTAATATCCAAACTATTACAAAGAAGTCATACAAATCAACATCAAAAAAAAGAAAAAAAGAACCTGATTAAAAAATGGACAGAGGACCTGAATAGACATTTTTTTAAAGAAGACATACAGATGACTAACAGACACATGGAAAGATTCTTAACAACACTAATCATCAGGAAAATGCAAATCAAACCAGTGAGGTATCATCTTACACCTGTCAGAATGGCTTTTATCAAAAAGACAACAAATAACATGTGTTTGCAAAGGATGTGAAGGAAAGGGAGTCCTCATGCACTGTTGGTGCATGTTCATGCTCAGTCCCTTCAGTTCAGTTCAGTTCAGTCTCTCAGACATGTCAGACTCTTTGCGACCCCATGAAACGCAGCACTCCAGGCCTCTCTGTCCATCACCAACTCCCAGAGTTCACCCAAACTCATGTCCATTGAGTCGGTGATGATATCCAACCATCTCATCCTCTGTCGTCCCCTTCTCCTCCTGCCCTCAATCTTTCCCAGCATCAGGGGCTTTTCAAATGAGTCACATCTTCCTATCAGGTGGTCAAAGTATTGGAGTCTCAGCTTCAGCATCAGTCCTTCCAATGAACACCCAGGACTGGTCTCCGTTAGGATGGACTGGTTGGATCTCCTTGGAGTCCATGGGACTCAAGAGTCTTTGCCAGCACCACAGTTCTAAAACATCAATTCTTTGGCACTCAGGTTTCTTTATAGTCCAACTCTCACATCCATACACGACTACTGGAGAAAATATAGCCTTGACTAGATAGACCTTTGTTGACAAATTAATGTCTCTGCTTTTTAATATGCTGTCTAGGTGGTCATAACTTTCCTTCCAAGGAGTAAGCATCTTTTAATTTCATCTGCAATCACCATCTGCTGTGATTTTGGAGCCCCCAAAAATAAACTCTGGCATTGTTTCCACTGTTTCCCCATATATTTCCCATGAAATGATGGGACCAGATGCCATGATCTTTGTTTTCTGAATGTTGAACTTCAAGCCAACCTTTTCATTCTCCTCTTTCACTTTCATCAAGAGGCTTTTGAGTTCCTCTTCACTTTCTGCCATAAGGGTGGTGTCATCTGCATATATGAGGTTATTGCTATTTCTCCCAGGAATCTTGATTCCAGCTTGTGCTTCTTCCAGCCCAGCGTTTCTCATGATGTACTCTGCGTATAACTTAAATAAGCAGGGTGACAATATACAGCCTTGACACACTCCTTTTCCTATTTGGAACCAGTCTGTTGTTCCATGTCCAGTTCTAACTGTTGCTTCCTGACCTGCATACAGGTTTCTCAAGAGGTAGGTCAGGTGGTCTGGTATTCCCATCTCTTTCAGAATTTTCCACAGTTTATTGTGATCCACACAGCCAAAGAATTGATGCTTTTGAACTGTGGTGCTGGAGAAGACTCTTGAGAGTCTTGAGAGATCCAACTAGTCCACTCTAAAGGAGATCAATCCTGGGTGTTCATTGGAAGGACTGATGCTAAAGCTAAAACTGCAATACTTTGGCCACCTCATGCGACGAGTTGACTCACTGGAAAAGACTCTGATGCTGGGAGTGACTGGGGGCATGAGGAACAGGGGACAATGGAGAATGAGATGGCTGGATGGCATCACCGACTCGATGGACATGAGTTTGAGTGAACTCCGGGGGTTGGTGATGGACAGGGAGGCGTGGTGTGCTGTGATTCATGGGGTCGCAGAGTCAGACACGACTGAGCGACTGAACTGAACTGAACTGACACAGTCAAAGGTTCAGTTCCTTAGTTGTGTCCATTCTTTGTAACACCATGGAGTATATGCAGTCCGTCAGGCTCCTCTGTCCATGGAATTTTCCAGGGAAGAATACGGGAGTGAGTTGCCATTTCCTTCTTCAGAGAAATTGGTGCAGCTACTATGAAAAATAGTATGACGTGCCTTCTATCACCACCCCACCGCAAATTAAACTAGAGCTATCGTACAATCCAGAAGTTTCACTTCTGAGTATCTTTCCTTATAGAACAAAAACACAAATTTGAAAAGCTATATATACCCCTATATTCATTGCTTGGTGGCCCAGACAGTAAAGAATCTCCCTGCAATCCAGGAGACACATGTTTGATCCCTGGATTGGGAAGATCCCCTGGAGAAGGCAATTGCTACCCAATCCAACATTCTTGGCTGGAGAATTCCATGGAGAGAGGCGCTTGGCAGGCTACAGTCCATGGGTCGCAAAGAGTCAAGCACGACTGAGTGACTAACACTTTCACTTCATATTCATTGGATCATTATTTACAATAGCCAAGATGTGGAAGCAACCTAAGTGCCCATCAATAAATGATTGGGTCAACATGTCATACACACACACACACACACACACACACACACACACACACATAATGCAATATTACTTCGTCATAAAAAAAAAAGAAAGAAATCTTACCATTTGTGACAATATGAATGGGTATTATGCTAAGTGTAGTAACAGCCTTCTATTGCTACTGACCCTAATACTACTTCACCATCCTTTTCAGTTTCTCTTTTATTATGTGATTTGTGTGTGTGTGTTTCAGTGTCAGTTTCTCTTAACCCTTATTTTCAGCTCTGTAAACAGTTCCTTCATTAGGAAACTCTTTTCAGTTACTTCTTTTAAGTGTGTCATCTATTTCCTGCTGGGACCATGACCAATAAAATGGTTTTTCAACTTATATATCTGCACTTGAGAATTCCTGTTTCATCCTTGCCAGTATTTGATATTAATAGTTCTTTATTTGTGCCAATTGGATGAGTGTGAAATGAAGACTCATGATTATCTTAATTTGAATTCCCTGATTAGAAGTAGAGCATATTTTCATATTTATTTTTGTTATTTAGATTTCTTCCTTAGGGAATTATCTTTTCATCTTTGTTGTCCATATCTTATTGAATTATCTCTACCTGATTTGTAGAAATAATATACATATATATATGTCCTAAAAAACTAATGCTGTGTCAATTATGGGCATTGAAAATACCTTTTAGTATTTATAAACAATTTGTGGCTTAAAATAAAACTTTATTATGGTATCTTTTATAGTGCAGAATTTGTTTGAATGGTATCTAATTTACCAATATTTATGTTTTCATGATTTTGGCTTGCTTAGGAAGTTTTCCATGCTTTAATGTCATTAAATCATCCTATTCTTTTTCTAAATTAAAAAAATGTAATCTTATATGTTTTGTTCTTTGCACCTGGAGTTTATTTTTGTTTACAGTGTGTTGATATATTATTATTATCTTCCGTATGGATAGTTGATTGTCCCAACATCTTTCAATTAATAGGCTATTCATTTCTCATTGAATTGGAATGATACTTTGTCATTAAATAAGATTCTTACATGCATTAGTCTGTTTCTATGCTCCATATTTTGTCCAACTTTTATATTTGTTTGACACTACACAATATCAATGTGTATAAATCATTCTAGCTGTACAGATGCTTCATAATAGGAGTTCTTCCATCTCATTTCTCCTTAAATTGCATTTTTAAAATTATTTTGGCCAATTGCTTTGCTATGTAAATATTACAATAAGCTGGCAAAATTCTCCAAAAATAAAAATCTGCTAGAACTTTGGAAATGAATCAGGTTTTTACATTAAAACCAGTGGATCTGACTTCTTTATAATATTGACTCTTGCCATCTATCCGTGATTACTGTATCTCTATGTACATGTGTGTGCTCACAGCTGTGTGTGTCTATATATACACATATATATATGCATGTCCTTCATCTAGTTCTCCATTTTGAGAATCTTTCTGTAAAATTTTGCATTTTTTTTTGGATTTATTCCTGAGAATCTTATATATTTTTGTTGCTATTGAGGATGAGATCATTATATTCTCTAATAGTTATTAGTACCTAGGAAAGCTGTGTACTGAAATGTCTATTTTGAGACTTAATTTAGAAAATTTTCTGAACACTTTTATTAGTACTGAGTCAAATACATTCTTAGGTTAATTTTACTTATGCATAATTTTATCATTTGAAACAACTATGATCTTGTTTCATCCTTTTCAGTTCTTATACTTCCACTTTTTTCTTTGTTACCTTATTTTCTTGTTTCACTGAACTTTATTTTCTTGTCTCATTGCACTTTTGCATTCTCTAATACAATATTTAATGGTAGAAGTAAAACCAAGGGTCCTCATTCTAGCTTCAACTTTAAAGAAAGTGCTTCCTACCGCTCACTATTAAGTATGTTGTTTCTTTAATGTATTGGAAGATATATTTTGTAAGATTAAGGAAAATAGGTTTTTTCAGACAGCTAAGAATTTGTATCATGAGCTGAAAGTGAACTCTTCGTGTATTTTTTTTCTACGTTTTTTTAACTTAGCATTCTGCTTCTTTTTTTACTCAATGTTATCCCTCCAATGAATTCTATTACTAGAGATTAAACTGTTCTTTAATTCATTGGGTAAAGGTTTCGGTGGTTACTTTGATTGCTTATATTTTATTTTTTTAATCTATGATAATAAATGACACTTATCCACAGTTTTCCTTCCTTATATTTCCATATTCATGTTTTGGATGAGGAGTGAGGAATATAGGAGTTGCTTATAAGATTACTTTTGGGTTTTTTTTGACTTTTTATTAATATGAATCTACATACACAATTGTTTTGTCAATCATCAAAGTAAAAAAGCTTCATCCACATTATTATTTATGTTTTTCATAAATTTTGTAAAATTACTTGCCATAGTTTAGAATACTGTCTTTCATTTTCTCTTTGCTCTCCTTTTGGAACTCCAGTTTTGGTTATTTAAATTCTAGCTCCCATGTCATTTGACATCTCATATGTGCCATTTCTTTATCTGCATCCTGAAGTCTAGTTTTTGAGGTACATTTTCCAAATCACCAATTTTTCCACTCAGCTATGTAAAATATGCTAATCAACACATTCCTTGATGTCGTTTCAATGACCTTTTTTCAATTCTTGAAGTTATTTTTTAAAATTTTGTCTCTCCATTTTTCACAATGATCCGTTCATTGTTTGTGATACCCTATATTCTCCTCCTTACTTATGTTTTCTGAGTCTTCCAAATTGTTAACAAGGTCAATTCTTATTACACACAGTTGTGTTTTCCAAGGAAGGCCCATAGGAAAATCCATATCCATAGCATTCCTAGAGAATTGTTTTGTTTTGTACTATGTTAAGGGTATTATTCATCATGATCTGATGTTTGTTAATTTCATAAACCTGAGGTCTTACACCAAATGCCTTATGAGTAATGTAAAATTGATCCTTGATACTTGGGTTGAGCAGCCTTATTGTTTCAACACCTCATATACACCAGGTACCTTTCTTGGTCCAGCAGGGATGATCTCTTTTATCCCCTTTCATGGAGAAGGCATATATTCCAAAGTCCTGACCTTATGAAAAGACATTATTTCCATTCTTTTCCCTTGCACATGCCCATTGTCATCCCTTTGACCCTTCATGGCAGATAAAATTTCATTCCCTGGCATTTGGTTCTTTAACTGAGTTTGATAGCCCCAAAACTGCCTCAGTGTAGGTTCATATGCTTACTTCTCAGACTTTGAGTTTCTTCTTTGCTTTTGGCATCTGAAGATTTCCACTGTTCTTTTAAAGATTAGACCAGTAGATAGATAAATGATAAATATAACATTTTGCAGCATATCTATGCATTAGAGGTATGAACAGTCTATTTCATCTCATCTTACCAGAGTGCTGGAACCAGATGTATGAGTTCTTCTGTCCTCAACTGTCTCCCTTAGCTCTTTCATTTCTAACCTCTGTTAGGCAAACTTGGGCATTTCAATCCTTGTACACTGTATAGGCAATATTGTGACAGCCCTGGCTAATGATAAGGGTTAGAAGGTCATGCTTGCATCTTTTTTCAACAAGTTTAGAAGAGACAGACTCACAACAGAGTTCAACACAAAGTTACTGCTCTTACTGAACCCTTTGGTACATCCTCATCCTCTCCCCGGTGGGAGAAATTGATTAGAATCTGGTTATAGGAAGGAATATAGGATGGCATCACCAATGTAATGCACAGAAACTTGGGCAAACTCTGGGAGATGGTGAGGGACAGGGAGGCCTAGCATGCTGCAGTCCATGGGGTTGCAAAGAGTTTGACACGACTGAGCGTCTGAACAACATAGGAAGGAAGAGCCTCTCACTCTCCCAGTGGTAGAGAATCTGCCTGCCAGTGCAAGAGATACAGAAGATATTGGTTTGATCCTTGGGTTGGAAAGAGCTGC